>NC_140768.1:102350280-102773006 GCF_044657685.1 Stegodyphus dumicola
TATAACTTTTACGGTGCTTATTGTAGAAACGGCGGTTTGCAAATGTTGGACTAGTTAATGACACTTTCATCTTCATTTGCTCTAATTTTTACTCTGAACTGCTCTCTGTTAATGTTGTGTGCTATATAGCAGGTTTGATTGGAAAAAATCAAAGTTATCGTTTCCATATTAAAAATAAATAAATAATATAAAATTTGAAAATACAATCTAGATTTACAACCAGAAATAACTGTAACACAAGTATTTAATTATGCTCTATCATAGCTGTACGTAATTTATATAACTATTTGCCTCAAGCCTTGTACAGTGATAAAAGTACACAGCTACGTCTTAGGTAATTATGTCTTTTCTTTACTAAATGGATGCAAAAATCTTGAGTGGCGCCATTTTAAAATGGAATTAGTAAAATAAAAAGTTTTCTCACTATTGTTTGATAGTGCTATTACAAGCCCTTTATTTCATATAAATGATTTTAGATTCTGTATTTTAAACTTCTTGGAACTCTTTCAGGTCTTTCGTAACGGCTTAGTTTAAAGATTTTTCAAGTGATAAACTGTATATTGAATACGCAATAAGAGATTGACTTTTTCATAAGTTTGTAATATTTTATATATTTTAAAACCCTTTTTTAATTTTTTTTTAAAAGTGTAACGGTAAGTTCCCTCTTGCAGTGTTAAAATATAATCTGAAGTACTCAGTCTAAAATCTCAAAAAAGCATTTACAATAAAATTTTTAATCTGAAATATTCAAACTGCAGTTTTGCTTAGATTATTTTAATGAACTTTTGATTACCATTTGGAAGATAGTCTTACAAAAAAATCAGAAAATTATAATGGGAAAACATTAATCTTCCTTAGTGTATAAATATAACACTTAACTAATTTCTTTATTTATTTGCATTTTGTTGCATTTAAAAATAATAACGTAACAAATAAATGCAATGAGCTGATTACTGTAAGAAATTAAGATTTTTCTTATTCTTTTCTTATTAAGGCATGTTAGCTCAAATGGGCTGTTAGTCTCGAAATTGCATTTTGCTTCGAGTCACTATAAACGGCTTATCTCTTTTCAAATTGTTGCCCTATATTATTTGTAAAGATATTAGAGAATGGAGAATCTGCATGAATGTATGAATGCTTTTCGAAATTTGAAAAAATGAGGTACCTAGAGCCATCAAATTTTGAATAATTTAGTCCTCTACCCGAGCATGTGCATCTCGAAGCCCGAGTTTTGAATTTCGAATTTGTTTTATTATCTGTTTAATATTTTGTAAAACTTTAATGAATTTTTGGTTAACAAATTCAGCGACTTGAAAGCGAGCAGTATGAACACTGCACGAAATGAAACATTTTTACCTCCAGCGCTCGAGACTGTCTATCAAAAATTCGAAAGATATGCTGTCTTTCAATATCTGGTGACTTGAATTTTATATGACGTAAGTCCGAAGAAAATAAAATAATGTTTAATAAATAACATTAGCACACAAAACTTTAATAATAAAAAGGCAAAAACATTTTTCCTAGCTATCTTGCTAAGAAAACTGAAGATTGTTATGATTAATTGAGAGACGAGTGAAAAAATATAAAAATATTCATGTCAACACTGCATCGGAAATTCTAAGCATATGCTGCTATCCTGGTTTTAAAACTTTTGTAATTTTGCTATTGGATTTTATATTGCGTAAGTGCGAACAAAATGATGGTTAATAATAAAGCTAAAAAGACAACATGAAATGGGTTGGCAGAAGTGAGTGAACAACAGAGTGGTAGACCGCGATCTCAGCGAGAGCGTACGAAACCTTAAAAAACTCTTTTGGGAGATATTTAAACTCTGAAAAGTTGCATTTTTTTTCTTTTTATTTATTTTGTCAAATTTAGTTTTTAGTTTCAAATTTGGATTCTATATATATCAAGTCTGTAATTTACAATCATACTATGTCATTTGTTTATGCCCCAAAATAATGCTTTTAGTACTGCTCGTTCTTGACCAGTCTTGGAAATACTGCATTATAATTTATTATTGTGACATTAGTAAATACATTATATGTATATATATATATAATGACAGAACAGAATACAATTTTACGATGAAGATCGGCGTGGTAAAAAATCAAGCAAATGTATACCATGTCCAAAAAGCTCCTCACGCAGGCGTTATTTTCGTAGCCTTTCGTCATAACGTATAATTTCAATTATAAAAATTTTTTAAATGACGCAAAGACTCATGTTTCGAGATCTAAATTTAAAAAAAAAATCAATTTTTGAAAACATACGAAATCTAATTTTTTATATGTTTCCTCGGTTATTTAAGAAAATATTATACTCATTAAAATTAAATGCAAAAAGTATGACTCCTGTACGACAAAACTGACCTTGATTTTTAATTTCAAAATGTACCATTTTAATATTACATAAATTAATTATTAAATAAATTACAAAAAATTCAGGGTTGATCTTTCCCTCTTTAAATGCCATTCAATGACATTATTTTATGATTTACTAGTGTCTTTATTTATAATATTGTTACATTTATTGTGCCAAAAGTATTTTCACACAAGCAATTTTATAAGTTTTTAAACGATCAAAATATATTTTTTACTTTCTCATGAAGTTTTATTAATTTTAAATCATAATCTGATGATCATACAAAAAATTAATCAAAGTGCAAATATTTTTCATGTGCATTAAATGCAAATCATATTACGAGTTAGCTACGTGCCCATACTGAAGCCTGCCAGTGTTTTCTGAAACAAGAATCCTTTAGATTATGCTAACAAGACCTTCATTTCGAAATAAAATACACTGACTACCAATAAGTATTTGGACACCTATGCAAATGACGATATCTGCGGTTCTAAGGTACATCACGGACTCCGCCGGTATATATCGTGTAGGAAACAGCATCGGCTTTAGTCGCATGCAAGATGCCTCGCAGTTCGGAGCTCTCTGATTTCAAGAAAGGTATAATTATCGGGTATCACAAATGTGGCCGATCCTTAAGGGACATATCTAGCGATCTGAACTACCCAAAATCGACAGTGGCCTATGTGATTAAGAAGTGGAAATTGAGCGCAGATTGTCGAAATGTGCCCCGAGTCGGCAGACCAACGAAACTGGGAGATAGAGACCGACGAGTGCTGTCCAGAGAAATTCGGAAGAACCGCACCCAACCGATGGCCCTCATCCGAGAGGAGTTTCAACAGGCATCCGGGAGTATTGTTTCAATGAATACCATCCGTAAGGAAGCACATCTGCTTGGTTTTCATGGTCGTGCTGCTGCCCATAAGCCTTTGATCACAAAGTCCAACCGCGTTGCTCGGTTAATGTGGTGCAAAGCACATCGAAATTGGACCGTAGATCAGTGGAAACGGGTTCTTTGGAGTGACGAATCAAGGTTCACCCTTTACCGTTCGGATGGCAGGGTCTGGGTTTGGCGTCTACCTGGAGAACGTCTCTTGCCAGAATGCATTGTGCCAACAGTCAAGTTCGGCGGAGGTGGAATTACGGTCTGGGGCTGTTTCTCCTAGTATGAGCTGGGACCCTTGGTCCCCATTCATGGTAAGGTCATGGCAATTCATGGTTATTATAAATGCAATAATAAATCTAAAATGACAAAATTTCCTACAAATTATGAAAGGTTATTTTTTCAGATTTATTTTGATTTCATAACAAGAAATCTTATTTCTTAAAAACTGCTTCAATTGCTTCGCTTAAAATTTTAACAAACAGCCTTAATTTAGCAATAAAAAGCTGACCAATACACATTACAGTCTAGTAAACATTCAGCACTACGTTTTCAAAATACTGTAAGCTTAGAATTTTTTTTTTTTTAAATGTACCACATTCGTAACAAATAGAACGATAAATGTAGCATACCTGTAACACAAAACGCAATAAAGAGGCATAGCATGAAGAGTATCACAATAATCTAAATTATATTAAATATCGTGAATTACCAATTTAAATAAATTAACAAGTTAGTTGGACACTGAGAATTAACCTAAATAAAATGATAATTTATTAAATTCTTAAGGATGAACCCAAACAATTAATAATTTATTAGATTATAAGAATTTAATTTCTCAGGCACTAAAATTTAAAAAAATCGTTTGAAGACTAGTCATCGATTTTCTATTACTGTTATGTAAATGCAATTTTTTAAAAAATATATTCTTTATTTTTTTATCCTTTTTGCTATTCTCCGGGCGTCTTTTTATAATCATGTTCAAATTTTCGGGATATTGCTTACTTCTTTATCCAAGTGAGTAAATTGGGAAAAATTTATCTTTTTCATGACACGAGATCATGAATGAAATGTGTTTAAATTTCTTTATTTATACAATACACAGTTTAATTTTAGTATTTTTTATTTTATTTATCAATAAAAGCATACGAAACAAAATTTTGCCTAAGAATGATTTACCTTTCAAGAATCCCATCTGATATTATAAAAATTTTCTTTTGCTGATTTAAAAAAATGTTTTGGACAGAATAAGAAAAAACGCAACACATCGGTGATCTTTTTTTTTCCCCCATTTTAATTTTTTTTCCAGATTCATGTTATTGAAATATACTTGCAATTCAGACATTAAAGGGATACAGAGCTTCACAGAATAGTTTATCCCACAAATTAACTCTAAAAAAAACTCCATGCAATTTTGCCCTGTATTTTTATTTCCTTTTCGGATTCATGAAAAATACAATAATTAGAATTCTAGCATTAAGGGGACGTATAACATCAAATAATCATTTGTACGATAAATTAATTCTGAAACTATGTCTGTGGCTTAATTTTACATATTTATAGCGGCTCATTTGTTTTTGGACTTGTACATTTTTCAATTTTATTTTATAATATCAGTTACTAAATAATAGCAAAATGGCTTTGTCTTTCTTTCACATATACTATTGATCAAACTTTTTTTTAAAGCCGCTTATTTTGAAAAAGTTTATTAAAAATGTTTTTGGTAAAAAAAAATAATCATTCGAAAAGTTCTAAAAATGAACTTTCTTAATATATTCGTATTCGAACACTTTAAAGAAACACTTTATACTTAATGAAAACAAAGCGAAAAGGAAAAAAAAAGAAAGCGGAAGGAGATCCAAAACTTCGTTTGATATCATTTAACTATAATTACACTTTTCATGCAATCTGGCAGGGATTTAAATGATTTTTTCCAGTTTAAATATTCTATTTTGTTCCATTCCTCCGTAAGAATTCCTTTTTATTTTTAAAGCTTTTCGAAGAAATGTCATCTTTGTTTATTTTTTACTCTGACTCACTCCGCACATGTTCGATAGGATTTAAATAAAAAGAATATGGACGAGTTTGTCTAACTTCAGGACACTTGTTTAATAAAGAACATTCAGGGCTGCATGTTTGGATCGTTATCCTGATAGAATTCGAATGTATGCATTACAATTTTAATTGTAGATGGTTTCAGTTTTTGATTAAGAATATTTATATATTTATACTGATATTTTCAATTAAAATAAGAAAGAAAGCGAAACATAAGAAACCCATTATGCTTCCACTTTTAAGTTTAAGAGTAGGCAATAGATTTTTCAGATTCAACTCTTAATTTGCCTTCCACCTTACCAAGTCGTTTATCGGATCTAAATGTATTAAATTTTGCCTCGTCTGTGAATATAACATTATTTCAATATGATACATTTTTTTTTTACCATGGATTTGGCGAATGACTTAAGTATTTTCATTGTTTTCTTGATGACAAAGAATTTCCCTCTTGGTAATCATCCATTGTAGCCATGTGCTCTAATGACATTTCTAAGGGTTTCAGGGTGAACTTTTATAGTAAACCATTCTGCTAAATTCAATGAAAGTCTTACAGTGCGAATTCTAGAGTTTTGTCTGATTTTTCATAAGATAAATCTCCTATAATTGAAACTGGTTTTGAATAACAAGCCGCTGGAAGTCTCACAGAATAATTTACTTGTTATTTATTTATTTATTTTTGAAAAAATATAAAACACTTACTTCATCTTGTCGCCACATTTGAAAGTGAAATAAGTCAATTTAGGGCCGATTTTTCATTTTTCTACGTAACATTTAACCATCCAGTTTGCACAAATAACTTTACAAAATCTAAAACTATTTTTGATTTAAAATATAAGAATCAAGAACAAAATTATACGAACTTACCTACCGAAGAACTCCTTTGAAAAGCGCTTTTTCCTCCAATCACTCTAATTGATACTTTGTATACAACGACAATGAATAATACTATCACAATGTTGTGCTTTTTTATATCACTGCTGATGAAAAGCAAAACTAAAAGATAAAACGCAATTAAAGTTCCAGTTATCGAAATATATGATAACTGTTGCTTGATAAATGCCACTCTCGTTGCAGCTGTAATTCGCTTTTTAGATATCAAATATGGAGAACATCAACTGAAACTAAAAGTAAGAAAGATTGAAATAAAATTATTTCCTTTACTTTTCCGATAATATAAACTGCGTTTATGCAATCGGAACTGTTGTTGTATAACCCAAAGAACGAACTTAATAAACATACGAATGGAAATCTATTCACATACGTAGCAAAATAGAAACGAATTTAAATTACAGTAGCTGACATTTGCTTTCTGAAACTCGTATTTTTAAATTTATTTCCAGAGATCTGGTGCTAAATATTATATATATGGACTGCAAAATTTTTCCTAATGTATTATTTTTTCTTTCATTTTAAGACTTGTTTTTGCAAAACAAATATCATCAAAATTTCTTCGCTATCAAATAATTTATTCCAAAAGTGTTAATCAGTAACTTACATAATAATTCGGATACTCGAACGTTTGTTGAGATGTTTTAAAAAGCGATTTTTCTTGTCACGCTTTTTTGTTTTAAATAAAAATACTTTACAAGAATTATCGTCTGCATTTGGAAATTATTACTTATTTAGCAAAATATATTAATATTGTCATGTCGCAAATCAATATGGCAAGGCCCACCAGCGGCCGAGCGGTAAAATCGCTGAACACTGGTAGGTCGGTCCGAGGTTCGAATCCCGCGAACGGGCTGGCTGCATGGGCGTTTTCGTGGTTTTCCCCATGTGTAACGTGTATACGAGCCAGTTCCCCTTAGAAAGTCCTCCACGAAGGCATCCCTCCCCTTAGGCAGATAGCCCTAGTGTGCTTTGCCGTATTTTCAATACATACACAATATGGCAAGACTGCAAATTAACAAGCTCTATTCGAAAATTAACTATCTGCCATTTTAAAGATGATAAAAGTATTAAAAATATCTTTAAAAAATCCTTATTTTTAATGTTCTAAAATGATGAAAGCTACACGGAATTGCTGAAAATGCATTGAAGTCTGGACTACATTCTAAGCTAGCACCAGGGCATCGGGTATTTGTCCTGAGGGAAAATTAAACAAGTCTAGAATAATAGTGCATTAAAACTTGTAGCTGATTTAGAAGTGCAATGTGCAATAAAATTTACCACTGAAACCGTTAAGAGATTCATTAAGGGATGATTAAGGGATCATACGATGGGCGATCCCAAAAAAGAGTTTCTTCGTTAACAAAAAAGCAAGAAAAGGATGCCTGGCGTTTGCGCAGTCAGTGGTGAAAAAAGATTTATTATATTGTATCAGTGTGTTACCTTGGCAGACAAGTGAAAATTTACCATATTTGGATCAGAGAATTAGTCTGTAGAAATTATAATTAGTCTGTAGAAAAAGCCTTAAAAAAAAATTACCCTTGCTACTAATAGCAGAGGTATAATGATTTGGAGATGCTTCGCGGTCTCTAGGATAGAAAATTTAGATTTTCTAGAAAATTATATGCATCAGTGTAAGAATATAACTATTCTAACGAAAGCCTGAAGGCATGCGCAAGGCGCACACCTAGTTTGCGAGGTGGGTGAATTTTCTGGCAATACTGGAGCACACTGCTGAAGCTGTACATCAGCTTCTCCCATCTCTGCATCACATGCACTTTCAGATGGTTCAACATTTGCTGATTGCGTTTTCATAACTTCACTATCAGTTTCTACGAACTTGACAGTGGCATTTTCACTTTCTTCTATCTCTACTTCAGGCACGTAAGAATCAAAATCTTCTTTCTTGTCTTTTATTTCTTCATGTTTTCGTTGTTTTCCTTTAATCCCGTTAGATGTTTCATCCATCATTTCTTGATCTCTCTCTTTTTTTTTTTTTTTTTTCCAGGCAGTTTATTAGCTACTTTCTTTATCCTTTGCTTCTTCAGATGCCACTTCACTCATTTCCACATCGTCTTTCATGGCTCTAGTTTCTTCTGTAAGCTCCCCTTTCACCTGCCGGAGTTGCTCTCGCACCTTTTCTTGGCTGACATTTATTTCTTCTCGTTGCGTTTTTTTATCTTCTAATTCCGCTTTCATCTCTTTCAGTGCGGCTTTGATCTCAGCTGTCATATCTTTATATCCAGATTTTATCTCAGCATATCCAGCTTTTAAGTCTTTCAGTTCGGCTTTCATCTCTTCCTGTCCGGCTTAAATCTCGGCTAAGAAGTTCATCAAAGTCTTCGTTTCCTCCGCCATAGCTTTCCTCTGCGGGCTGTTCATTGGCATTCACTCGCAAATCCCACTTCTGACACCAATTGTTACGTTATTTTCTTCCTTTGGTACGTTCGTTACGGGGTTCGTGCGGATTTGGAGTGAATAATGACAACACTTCTTGATGGAATATTGAAACACACTTTATTGCCCAGTATTGTCAGGACAGCTCCAAAACACGTTTTCGCAGTGTTCGATGAACTTCTATAAACACGCTGACAAAGATCAGCGAAACAGCCTCCAGATTATCAGGCTATCACGGTGGAGACAGCTTCACGGCAAAGGACTAGAGTACAGTTCCCGACTCTGTTTAATACTTCTCGGAACTCCACGTACTGTCGAGACTCTCCACGTTACAACTCGCGATGCACTCGACGACACACAGAGCACAGCTCCCGACTCTTCGGTTCAGTCGTTCCCGGAGCTCAACACGCTCTCTTGACGATGCACTAACCGCGATACACTACGAGACTCTATCGGTGCACTCGACGACCCACTCGGCACTCGCTGCCCGGCTGTCAACTTGATCGACTCCGCAGGGATTGACTCGCTAGACGAGACACCAACTCGATACTAACTAACTCTCCGCATACCAGCAGGGTTTATAAAGCTTTTGGCTGACGTTCGTGAACATTCTGGGCTAAACCGGTAAGAATTCGTTCCAGAAGGTTCTCCATCCGCCCATGGCATACCGCCAAATGTCACCAAATGGACGATTTCTCGCCAAACGTGGCAACCCAGCCTTATCTTGCCATTTTATGGCAACCCTAAAACTGCTTTGGGGTGAAGCTACCTCACCACGCCTGGACATTTCGTAACAATATGTTTTGACGTTTTTTTCCCACTATTCTTATTTTTAATGTCTTACTGTAAGACAAGCTTGCGAAAATCATAAAACCTTATAGAAACTTTCTTTACATTGCCGAAACCGAGGTTTGTACATTTTTTTCTCTTCTTTCTCGAAAATAAGTTGACGTTTCAGTTGCAGTTATTTAGGTAAATCCGCCCTTCATCAAGGATCACAATGTATTTATATTTATCTCCTGTTAAATAATTTTCATAAAGGGTTCTACAAATTGTTTTGTGTTGGGCCGCATGCCTCGATAAAGCTGGTGAACATGCTTTTTAGCTTTTTTAAGTTCTAAATCTTGGGTTATTTTATTTATTGTTGCTACAAATGTTGTTCAGTAAACAAAACAAATTTCAACAATAAATATAAATGCCGCATATAAATTTATAAATGTGTTGTTCAGTGATATTTCTATCAAAACCAACATTCAATTTAATATAAAAAGAACTTTATTAGAATACTAAAACAAGTTAATCTAGTCTAGAATCTATTAAATATCTCAGCATTCAAGCTGCATCAAACAAATCGACAGTAAGTTCCAAAGTTCCCACTGTTGCCATTAGCGTTCTCTAAATCAATGCTCTTCTACTGATTTTCGTGTTGCCATTCAAAGGTAGAGAAAATTGTCTATTCAAATCGGAATAGATCTATATAATGACTAAAATTGATTTCTGCATAGGCGGACATTATTTTGTTACCAGCGATTTAACTTTAGAAACATTAGAATCAGCATTTACTTTCTTCGGGATATTCGTTTGTGGTCTTCTTTTGATGTAAAAGTAATGATTGATAGTTTTTCCTTTTCCTTTAATGATGATTATTTTCCATACATTTTACAACGTGTTTTAATTATGGAATAGGAATATTTCTGTTCGAAAAGTGTAAAAACATATCCTTCAATCCACAGCTTTTTTACATGCGACTTTTTGAAGGAAGAATAAATTTAAAAATAACAGTCAGTAGTTATTATATTAAATAATAAGCTGTTACCAAGAAATGTATCTTCTAAAATATTTGTTTTTTTATAAATTCGTTATCGAAATCTTTCTAAAAACGGGAAAGCACCCTTTTCAGTTATACGATATCTGATAAAATAAATGTTGAATGACCATTTAATAGAAGCATAAATGGAAGCCGTTTGCTCAAAGTATCCGAATACTTATGTCAGATCATTCTCAGAACTTTTTGAATATTTTTTCTCAAATAAAATGTTTTGAATATTTTATTTTAAAACATACAGGCCATGAAAGGGATGATCAATAGTATATGTGAAACAAAAATTCCCTAAAGTCATTTCCCTAATATTAAGCATCTGATATTTGCACATAAAATTGAAGAACATATGTTTTCGAAAGTAAAATCGAACCACTGTTCCTTCGTACCTAAAATATTAATGCACTACAATTTAAGACAGTCACTTAATTGCTTGTTATGCTATAAGATGGAATACAGTATGAGAGCATGAAAGGGAACAACATTAAAAAGTACTTGTAATAGTATGATTACAATCAGAGCACTCTGCTACTCGGTGCAACCTTTGTAGCACCAAAATTCTGCAGCCCGATAATTCCGTGAATTTAAAAAAAAAAAAAAAAAAAAAAACCTACCGTTTCTAAATTGTGTTGACCGGTGCGGTCGCAGTGGTTGCACCGGCCTTCGGTTACAATTCACACCTACAGAAAAAATATTAATTCAAAATTTTATTTAATGGTAGACGAACTCTTCACGGCATATGAAAATAGACTTGTTACAACTTTATCGCAATTTTATCTCGGGAATTTTTTTAACGTTCATAATGATGCAATGTTTGAAAACAGATGAT
This sequence comes from Stegodyphus dumicola, assembly GCF_044657685.1. Lineage (NCBI taxonomy): Eukaryota > Metazoa > Arthropoda > Arachnida > Araneae > Eresidae > Stegodyphus > Stegodyphus dumicola. The sequence goes on from NC_140768.1 coordinate 102,361,513, forward strand.
GATTAATTTGTATGGATAGATGATTCTTATCAATCGCAAATACATATTTGTCAAAATTTCAGGTTCATTTCTGAGTCTGAAATTTTGTCAAAGACGTACTTTTCAGCACCCATGATATCAGACTGCACTTAAATAGATAGTTACGTTTAAATACATAGACTGTGCTGCAAAATTTTTGCCCCAAGTTTCGTGTGTCGGGTATCTTTAAATAATAAAAAAAGATCAAAATTTGTGCTCTTATATTGAAATTCGATTTCTTATAAGCATTTTAAAACAAATCTCCTGTAAATATTAGCTCTAGAACAAAGTTACGATCAAAAATATGTCTATGCTTCTACTTTTAAGCCGCCAGATTTTTTTTTTTTTTTTTTTTTTAACATTTGCAGTTTAGAAAATTCCTCAGATATCCTCAAACCATAAGAATACGCAAAATGTTTCAATATACAGCTTTATACAAACATATAGTTACGCGTGCTAGGACAATTAATTTAATTAGCTAAGGGGATTCTCAAACGCTTTCTTACATTGACTGCTTTTAATGGAATAATTCTTCTTTATCAGTCTATTAACACAAATAATTGCATATAAGTAACTTAAAGGTAATAATTACATTAAGAATGTGAACAAAAGTTTTCAAAAATTGGTTTCTTAGATTACGTATAATTGATTTTTTTTTTCTTTTTGGCATTGCTGTTTTTAATTTTACAATTTTAAACAACTTTTCAAAAATAAGCAGCTAGAGTGATCTTTAGGAAACCTGACAACTTTAGGCATAGACGTTAATTACACCAGTACAGAAGAAGGGTAAAACAAACCCTTTATTATTCGTCAAACTCTTAATTTAAATGCACGTACTTCGTGCTTACAATAACACCAAAGACTTGTAAACAACAAGAATAATTTAACAACAAACTCAAAGATAATTAGTTAGTGCTGGAATAACAATTTAGTTTCAGGCTAACTAGGCTGACTCAACAATCTACCCGGTGATAGATTTCTTGAAAATGGCCAAAAGGCGTATCTGCAACTCAGCCAGACAAAATATAAACGTGCGCTAGACCAGTAAAATCACTCTGTAATAAATGTCTAGTTTTGTCTGTTTTATACTCTCCTTATTTAAATTTAATTTGTATCCTGACTAGGAAATCCGAGGGTAAGTTGAGCGGTTCAAAAAAGATAACAAAAATTAGAATAATTGGTCATTTAAACTAAGAGAAACTCTACATTTTCCATCGCCATAGCCCACCAGCGGCCGAGCGGTAAAGTCGCTGAACACTGGTAGTTCGGTCCGAGGTTCGAATCCCACGAACGGGCTGGCTGCATGGACGTTTTCGTGGTTTTCCCCATGTGTAACGTGTATACGAGCCAGCTTCCCTTCGAAAGTCCTTCAGGAAGGCATCCCTCCCCTTAGGCAGATAGCCCTCGAGGCTTTGCCATAATTACACAAATCAAATCAAACCATCGCCATAATTTAACTATCGCATAACAAGGCTTGAAAAGCCTGGATAAGATATTTAAATTCTAAACCTAGTGTGAGTCAGCCTTTAGAATCTAAATCTTAACTTCCTAAATTTAAATTTTTACAGACGATAAAGGTGGCACATTGGAATACAATTCTTCTTTCTATTTTCTCTTGTGTTGTCTCTTTCTAGGAAAATAGTTTAAAATAGATTGTATACATTTAACATTCAAATAGCTGGCAACAAATCAGACAGTTAAACATTTTTCATCTAATGTCATATAGTGGTGCATTTACTCATTTCATTCTTTCCAACATTTTAAAACTCCCCCTGCTCTCCAGCGTGGTATACTGAATATGAGAGAGTGTTTTCATAGAGAATGTGTACAACTTTGCCAACTAACCCACACCGCAGTTGTTAGAGCGAAACATACTAAACCTCAGAAATACACCCTACATTCAAGTCCCTACACCCTACAAGGTGTTAATTCTAGTGAAAATTTACTTAGTGTTGGTTGGAGAGAATAACTTGTACTTTACACACATTCTCAGGCTATTTTTAATTATTTTTGTACATTTCGCTAATAACTTGTGTTACTCTTTTATGCAAAGTACATTTATTTTCGTTTCGAAACATGCAAAATACTTTTGGTATTTAACAATTCATAAAACTTTTACATAAACAACTTACTTGTCTTAACTGAAAACAAATTCAATTTAATTATATGCAAAAATTTTCTAAAATTAGGAGTAACGAAGTGGTTTTTTTAAAGTGTAAAACATGTAAACATTTTCTAAATCAGTCTCTACGACTAAAATGAACATCCCGTTCTTATTTTAATCAAAAGTACTTGCTAATAATGCATAAAGCTTCTTCCTTAATACCAAAATAGAAACCTTCTTGCTTAATACAAAAACAGAAAGCTTCTTGCTTATTTAAAATGAGGCAAAAACTTAAAAGAAATCTTTACAAGCATCTTCATACTATAAATTTAGACCAGTACTTAAATAACTGGCCGTTTCCATTCTTTGCTGCCGGTTTCTTACTTTTCACTCCTGTTTTTTCCTCCCATTCCCCTTTCTTTTGGTGTTGATACATATTTGGAAATGCTGTACGCTTGCGGGCTGTGGCCGAAGAAGTTTCTTTGTCTGGCCAGAGAACTCTTGCCTGGTCAGTCGTACGAGCTCCTTGGGTTCTCAGTAGTTTCTTACTCCTGGGATGTTCCTCTTCATCTCGTCGTTCCTGCTGTCTAATTTCCATTGGCGTATGGTCCTTGACCTCCTTCTTTGGCGGTTGACATCGCGACTTCTGACTTCTTAGCTGGCGTTGTTTAACTGTCCGCTGGTCGCTCGATCGTGTATAGGGTCTTGTGTATAGGATCGTGTATAGGTCCATCCTCGCTGACTTGCTTCTCTCTTACACTGGCTCCAGTTTTTATTTGACATTGCTTTTTTGGCTTTTCATGTCGAAGTTTCTTTCCATCTTGTTTCATCACTCTAGATTCTTTCCGGTTTCTTTCTGGAACTAAAATCTTAGATGCTGAAGGCTAGTCTATTGTGCTTGGTGCTTCCAGCAAAATATCTCGAAATATTGGTACATCAGCGCGGTCGTAGTGTTTTTTCACTTGATCTACATTGATAGTGATATTAATTGCGTTTTGTTTTTTTAAGTAGACAAGACGCTCAATCATATAAGGAACTTCAAAACGAGGATAAAATTTAGATATTTTATCTTGAAGAACGCAAGATAAAGAATGCTTTAAATTCAGTACTTTATCTCCGGCCTTAAAATCAAAATCTTTCCTCTTCCTGTCATAGTACAGACTTTTTTTTGCTCTGGCGATATCTGAATTTCTTATTGCCTCATTGATAATTTTTTAATATCATTTATTTTCAATTCTGCCTCCCTTTTCTGCGCAAAGAACAATTTATCTAAGGAGGTAATTATTTTTCTCTCGAAAAATAACTCACAAGGAGTTTTTCCGGCAGTGTCGTGTTTAGCCGTTCTCAGGGCAAAAGCCAGCTCGTTGAAGCCGTCATCCCACCATCGATGGTAAGTTTTTATATAGCTATGAAAGATTTTAACTGTGCTCATATTTATGCACTCGGCAATATTAGACTAAGGTCTGTAAGAGACCGTCTTTAGAATGTCCTGACTTCCAAAACTTGGCTGATAAGTTGGGGGACCTTTTCTGAAATTACCCTAAATGATGCACCATATTTTAAAATATATTTATTTAGAAATGAGCCAGATACAATTTTAGCTGAGGCTCTTTTAAAGAGGGCTGTTTATGCCCACTTCGATAATGATCAACAATAACGTGTAGATATCTATTTTCATGACTTACACTTTTTGGAAAGGGGCCTAACAAAGCTATCCCTACTATTTCATTTGGAAAAGTACCTCTCATACTATTTAAATACTTATCCAGGCTGTAATTTACATCGTTAACTAATCGGCACGTATGGCTGGACCTGACATATTCCGTCACAAAGTTTTGAAGTTACGGAAAAAAACTACCTCGCAAACTTTCTGCACCGTTTTTTTTTTGAATGCCAAGATGACCGGCAGTAGATGCTTCATGTAATTCTTGCAATATGTAAGCCGCAACCTGGCTGGGATGGCAGGTGTTATCTCACTATTCTTGGTTGTTGTTTTAGTATAAAATAATATTTTATCGATTATTTCGTAATTTTCTGCTCTATTCCTAATGAACACTATATCAGGATGTTCTAAGTCTTTCGAGTCCTTCAAGTATGCATAAATATGCCTATATTCTGGACCAGTTTGTATTTCAGAAATAATAGTTTCACGGGAGTCTAAGATTTTCGAAATTAACATGAAATATTTTATTTCTTTCCCCTTCTCGTCAAGTTAATTCGAGATAAAGCATTATCTTTTCAGGCGTATGTTCGATTATTAAGTTGTATTCTTGTAATTTTAAGTCCCATCTGATCAACCTCAGAGACAAATTTTTGCCGGAGTATAATCGACCCACAGCAGCGTGATTAGAATACACAAATATCGATGTCTTACCAAAACATACTCTAAACTTCTGCACCGCTAAGAGTACTGCCAATGTTTCTCTCTTCGAGGCCTGTAATTTCGCTGTGTTTTATTAAGAGTTTTGGAAAAATAGGCCACGGGCTAACGATTCTGCATCAAAATGACGCTCACAGCGTAATCTGAGGAGCCTGTCGAAATTTTAAGATTTTCGTCCTTCTTCGGGAATTTTAAAACCGGTGCTTGTATTAACGCAGTTTTCAATTTCTCAAATGCGATGTTACCCTCAGCTGATCAAGAAAACCGTGCTTTCTCTCGCTTTAATTCTAACAGCGGTTCTGCTATCTATATCCTTTATGAATGGTCGATTGTAAGACACATGCCCAAGAATCAGGCGGTGGTGGTGTATTTAATTATGGCAAAGCACACTAGGGCTATCTGCCTAAGAGGAGGGATGCCTTAGTGGAGGACTTTCTAAACGAAACTGGCTCGTATACATGTTACACATGCGGAAACCACGAAAACACCCATGCAGCCAGCCCGTTCACGGGATTCGAACCTCGGACCGAACTATCAATGTTCAGCGACTTTACCGCTCGGCCGCTGCTGGGCCTCCAAGAACGAGGCGAGTTTCTTGACTGTGTTTGACGGCGGGTAATTCTAGCAATTATTTTCGAATCTTCCTTTCATATTCGCTTTTGAGAAATTGTATAGCCTAAATACTTAAGCTCTTGTGCCCCAAATTTGCATTTGCTTGCATTCACTTTCAGAGTTCAGTAGATTCGCTTTTGTGTGCAAACTAGAATAGTAGTAACTGCACAAGAGAATGGTTAAAAGTACGCTTTATTAATTCTTTAAAATTTACAATGCGTCAACTCAACGCTAATACATTACGCTTCTGCTTGGGTTGTAACTGAAATCAGATAACGAAACTAAAAGTTTGAAGATATGAAGAAGAGATAGAATTAAAGTACAGGGCTCAGCTAGATCCCGTTTCTTTAACCCCCGTCGAAACTAGTGGCAGCAAGTAAATGCAATTAAGCTACGTGAATCAGAGATAAGCAAATGTTTAAACAGCAGAGGTGGCGGCTGTAGCGTAACTCTCCCTCTTTCCTACCGAAACTCAGTTTTTAAACTATTTCTTCAAAATGGAATATGCATTCCTTCACCTGCGCTACCAATTTAAATATTCTGACACTGATAATTAGGGAATGAAGGATTATAGGGAAGAATAACAAATTAGATAAAATTGGTTATTTAAAATAAATATAAATCCTTACAGTTGCCCATGCCAGAACTTAGCAGACTTGATAAAAGGTCCTTCAAGACCTATTCAAACTGTTCAATTCTACATGAAACAAAACTGAGCCCCGTTTTCATACAAAATCTAAAACTTTTAACTATATAACAGAAGTAGTACATTCTTTTTTTTTTTTTTTTTTTTTTTTTTTTTTTTCCTCGCTGAACCTGCTTCCTCATACTTGCTTATTACAGCGTTGAGTCTTGTCCTGTACTGGAAGGAATAGTTATGAATACAAATTCGAATTAAGCAATAAATGACACTTTACTTTCACAAACATTGATCCTTTTATTGAGTTTGTAACCCTCTTGTATTTAACGTAATTTTCTTAGGTTTACCGAACATTGCGCGTTTTAAGGGACACAATTACTCATACGCAATCATGCTTTATTTTAGCTGAATCCCCTTTTGGCTCTCCACAATGTGTGGTGCAAAACGCAAGTGCTATATGTCAAAGTGAACGAACTCTCCACCTAAACACACGAATTGTTAGCATATAACAGGGGTGGCCAAAGTGCGGCTCGCGAGTCTGATACGGCTCTCTCAGGCAATTTGTGCGACTCATGCACAGTGGTGTTGCAAGCATAACTGGCGTCCGGGACAAAATACCTTTTTGCCCCCCCCCAAAAAAAACTTTCAGTAATATAATGTATAGGATATATTCGTAATAAGAAAATAATGCAAATGACAATAAAATGCCGAATCTGCCATAAAATACTCAAAAATATATTAAGAATAGTCACTACCTAACTACACTAGCTTTGGATTGGGAAATGCATCTGTGTCGGCGGAAAAATCAGACATACGATGGTCTAGAATTAGTTAAAAACGTGTTATTTATTTTACATATTTATATAAGTGTTTTTAAAAAGTACAATTTTTAAACAATTAAAAGTTTAATATACATTATAGATTAATAGATATGCGGCAACATTCCTACTACAACTCAATTCTGCTAGTCTGGTAACCCATAGCAACCAAAAACAAAATAATATTTATTCTATTCAATTGTTATAATTGTTTAACGATCTGTCTCAAAAAATTGTACTACCATAATTGGTGACCCGTATTTATTACGAATAGCAATCTTCAATATTGCACGAATATGGAGTTTATATGTCAAAATTCTGAGCACCAGTAAGTTATCCAGTGTGATGAGATGCAAGTAAGACATTTCACCTGTGATTTCAAGCGTTGTGCCGCATTCCGATGAGTCAATATATTTCTGTCATTATTTCAGCGGATATATGTATCGTCTGCTGCATTTGCGCCGCCAATTTTTCTGATTTCAAGTACCAAGAAACTTTGTCACTATATACATAGTGATTATTTTTTATACATATTATTACTGTGCATATTCTATACATATTATTATTGTGCATATTCTATACATATTATTATTGCGCATATTTGATTGATCTAAAGTGGTTGACAACGATGCTGCTTCACTATTGGCGCGAGTGGCAGTTAAGCCACCGCCTTTTTGTCACCGAGACCCATTGTTATGGTTCATTCAATTGGATGCGCAGTTTAAATTGAGTTACATTACTGCCGACGAAACTCAATTTTATACAGCGATCGCCGCGTTAGAATCAGAGGACTGCAATCAGCTCGTGAAATAATTTTGAATCCACCGGCGACGGACAAATACAAAACTTTAAAAAAAATTAATTTCTGTTTAGGAAGAATCCGAGACAGTTATAATCAAGCAGCTGTTTCACGATTTACAGTTGGGTGATATAAAGCCTTCTCAATTTCTGTCTAAAATGTCAGACTTAGCCGCCAGTAACCTATCGGATAACATTCTTAAAACATTATGGATGAATAGACTCCCATCTAACATGCAAACCATTTTAGCGGCTAGTAGCGAGCCACTTAAAAATCTTCTGGAAATCACTGATAAAATTCACGAGCTGGCCATTCCAGTGCAAATACACGCAGTGTAGGCTCCTGGTCCAGGTATTGTGGCGTTGCAGGCTCAAATTGATGATTTGTCCAAACAAGGTTGCTCAGTTAGTAGCCATCCAAGCTGAACCTTTTCAGCGCAACCGCTCCACATCACGTGGTCGAAATACACGTTATGAAACCACTGAGGAAACGTTATGAAAGCCCTCCTCCGAGTATTTGTTTTTACCACCACAAATTTGGAAACAATGCGAACAAATGCCGCCCACCGTGTCGTTATAACGACCAGGAAAACGAGAAGGGCAGTTGCTTGAAGTCGTGAACGACAGCGGAAGGAATTTTCTACGCCGTTTCGTCATCGAAAATAATTCGAGCTTTCTTGTAGACACCGGGGCTGATGTTTCTATCGTTCCACCACATTTTCACGAATAAAAGTGCCTTACCAAGTTACAACTTTATGTAGCAAATGGAATTCCTATTCAAACTTTTGGTGAACGCCTGATATCTGTTGATTTAGGATTGCGATGTAACTTCCAATGGACATTCATTATTGCTATTGTTTCAAGTCCTATTATTGTCGCTGACTTTTTACAAAAATTTTCTTTGCTTGTCGATCTTAAGAATCGCCGTTTGATAGATTCCACAACCAATTTAACTTATCCGGGAGTAATTCGCAATAGTCAAGATTTGAGCATTAAACTGATTTCGGGTAACTCCCCATAGCATCAACTTCTCAGAGAATTCCCTACAATCACGCGCCCAGTTATGGGTATTTCCGAACCCAAGCACGATGTACTACATTATATTGAAACTAACAGACCTCCGATTGCCGCTAAAGCAAGACGCTTACCTCCGGACAAGCTTAAAGCCGCCAAAGAGGAATTTCAATACATGATGGAACAGGAAATTTGCCGTCCTTCAGAAAGTTCATGGGCCAGGCCGCTCCATCTAGTTCAGAAACGAAATGGTAAGTGGCGATTATCGCCGGTTAAATGCAGCTATAATTCTTGATCGTTACCCAGTCCCGCACATTCAATAATGTATGCAAGTTTTAGAGGGAATAGCTATTTTTACAACCCTTGATCTTGAGCGGGCGTATCACCAAGTGCTCGTTAACCCAGCTGATATTCCAAAAACTGCGGTTATTACGCCTTTTGGACTATTTAACTTTTCGGTCATGATTTATGATCGGATTATGCAGTGCTTCTCATTCGTTCTAACGCTTCATGAATCAGGTGTTAATCGGCCTCAACTTTTGTGTACCTTATTTTAATGGTGTCTTAATCGCCTTCTCTTCAGAGCAAGAACACCTATCACATTTGAGAACAGTTTTGAACGTTTTCAAAGGTACGGTGTCAGTCTTAATCCTTCCAAATGCGTTTTTGGCCAACCAAGAGTATCGTTTCTTGGCCATGAAATTTCCGCCGATGGCGTTCGGCTCCTTCCAGAGTCACCGCTATCCGCGATATGCCCGAACCATCTACACTGAAGGACTTAAGAAGATTTCTTGCTATGCTCAATTTTTATCGACGTTTCTTACCTCATGCATCAACGATACAAGCACTTGTAAATTCTTTTTTGGTTGGAAGCAAGAATAACGATAAACGTGTTATAACCTGGACCACAGAATCTCGCGAAGCGTTCCAAAAATGCAAAAATGATTTAATTTCGGCAACAAATTTGTAATATCCTTCCGCATCTAAGCCATTATCACTCTACGTTTATAAGGTATTTCTCCCGCTTTCCTAGCGTGCCTTCGTGGTGTAGTGGTTCTGCACGCTGGGCCGGTACTCCAGAGGTCTGCGGTTCGATTCCGGGCGAAGGCGGTTGCTAATTTTTCAATCTCTCTTGCTTCCAAATATCCTAATGTCTCTACAGTTGCGCCCGAATTAAAAGGGGTGTGGTGTTGGATGAGAATTCTGCACACCCAGGATTTGGCGATTGGTTCCCCTAAAACCCCAGTCGCCCTTTAAAAATTGGAGTATATAAGGTATTTCTCCCGCTTTCTTAGCATGCCTTCGGGGTGTAGTGGTCCTGCAGGCTGGGCCGGTACTCCAGAGGACCGCGGCTCGTTCCCGGCTACGACGTTGCATGTTTTTCATCTGTTCTGCAATAACTGCAGTGATTATAGCGGAATCAAATCTCCCAGTTCTGGAACTTTTCAGCTCTCCGGAGATTACAGCGCTTGTAATAGGCAGTGACTCAAGATTTATACTAATCACGCTATACTGTCCTCCATCGCAAGATATTGCACCAATCCTGACAACCCTAGAAAGGTTTATGCAGGACAATAACAACATGACTACGATAATTACCGGAGATTTCAATGCCAAAAGTCCCCTATGGGGCTCACATAATACGGACACACGAGGCCTCAAAGTATGCGAATTCATTGCCAGCACTGGACTATCGATAGTCAATGAGATAGGGGATACGCCAACCTTCGCAGGAGTAAGTGGCAACAGCTGGATTGACCTCACACTTATCATAAGTAGAGACAGAATCCGGATCGATAATTAAAAGGTAACGGACGAAGCAAACAATAGCGATCATAATAATATCTATTTTGACGTCTCCAGCATTCATTACCCAACATGGAGAAGATCGAAAATCAATGTACGACATACCGACTGGCTAAGTTTCAAAAGGTATGTCTCAAAATCTTTAGCTGACCCTAGAAATCTGACAACTATCAAAGAAATCGATAAATATGTAAGAGAAGTTACCACTAGTCTTCACGAGATCTATCAAAGAACAGTTCTCTCACATAACTCGAAACCAAGATCGCGCACCTGTCCATGGTGGACAAAAGATCTCACTATTCTCAGGAAAAATGTCAGAGCAACAAGGAAAATATTCCAAAAAACAACTGGAGAGGAAAGGACCCATAACAGGCTGCATTACCAGAGGGTACGTGCACAGTACCGGCAAAAGATGTATAAAGAAAAGAAAAAAGCATGGGACATGACATGGAACAAAATCACTGTTAGCTCTCCGTTCGGAACATACTTTGATCTAGCTAAAGGGAAGAGCATGGATCCATTACAGATAGGTTCAGTTCAAAACGAAGATGGCACAATGACGAGCACAATTGAGGATGCAATTAGAGAAATCACGAGGTTCCATTTTCCAGAAGACGACCCCAACGAGGACTCTACATACCATGCAGATATCCGTTCCCAATCAACCGAGATTCCAAATTCGGAAGACGATCAGCCGTTCACACTCGAAGAAATGCAACGTACGATAAACTCATCACACCGAGGTAAAGCTCCTGGGCTGGATGGCCTCACGATTGAAACCATTGAAGATCTTAGGCTCGCGGACGACAAACAAATTCTAGAACTCTTTAACAAGTGCCTTGAATTAGGTTATTTTCCAAAGGAATGGAAAAACGCAGAGCTAGTATTGTTCCAGAAAGAGGGAAAACCAAAGTCCATGCCCAGTTCTTACAGACCTATCTGCTTACTCTCAGCTTCGGGCAAGGTCCTTGACAAGATGCTTACGCAGAGATTAACGTATTACCTGGTCAAAAACAAACTACTAAACCCCACCCAATTCGGATTTATTAAAGGGCGGAGCACCACCGACGCCCTCAACCGTGTTCAAGACATCATCTTAAATAACAGACAAAATAACCTCCATACGTGTATAATATCGCTTGACGTAGCTTCCGCATTCAATAAACTATGAAGGACAGCGCTCAAAACAAAACTAAAAGACCTGCGATGTCCAAAGAATCTTTACCAACTGATCGCAAGCTACCTCACAGAACGTCAAGTGACCTACAAAAGAGACGGCTTAAATATCACGATGAATTACCACAAAGGAGCCCCACAGGGGTCAAATATCAGATTCATCTTGTGGAACATAATTGCAGACTCAGCGCTGAACATCAACTTTGGAGAGAATGCCATGATACAAGCTTACGCCGGCGATATTATACTCATAATAGACGGAGGCAATAGGACAACAATAGAGCGTAAAGCAGACGCAGCACTCAAATTGCTTGCAAAATGGAGTCAAGACAACAAATTGTGTTTCAGTATTGAAAAGACACATATGAGAGTCTTTCCAAAAGGTTCAAAAATAGACGCGAATCCACCACGCATAAAGTGGGAAGGGCATCCACTGCGACGCCATGATATCATTAAATACCTCGGATTCACGCTTGATAAGAAGCTCACGTGGGTATCACATCTTACGGAAGTCCGAGATAAGACGCATCGAATCATCAATAAACTAAACATGATAATCACAGACAAGTGGAGCCAAAAGGGGCGCCTGTTAAAACATCTATACCTTAATGCAATTGAACGCATGATCCTCTACGGCTGCCCAGTCTGGATGAATGGCACAGCAAGAATATATCAAAAACTACATCAAATACAGCCAGTAATCCTGTTAAAAATAACCAGTGCGTATAGCACCACATCAAACGCAGCACTTCAGGTTTTAGCTGGCACGCTCCCACTCGATCTAAAAGCAGAATTAGAAAGATCAATCTATCGACATCTACATTACAAAGAGTACCTTCACACTAAAAAAGATTTACATCTATCCTATTCCAGCATAGAAAGCTTCCAAGATCCCCCTGACTTACACCCAGGAGATCTACCCATCCTTTCCTGCTGCAAATCGCCACCCTCAGGACAACAAAGAGAGATTTTTTCTGACGGTTCAAAAATTTCAGTAGTAGTGTAGTTCAAAAAATTCAGTAGTATTTCAGTAGTAGAGTAGGGGCAACGTTCACGGTCTTTTCGAACAATGAAGAAATTTATCAAGCACAATTCCGTCTAAGCAATCATGCTTCAGTCTTCCAAGCCGAGTCCCTAGCACTCAAAGAAGCAGCACTATGGTTAGGTACGTAACCAGCAGCTCACACTTTATTCTTCACAGATAGCATGAGCGTTCTGAATGCGCTGAATTCCTTTCCTCCAAAACATCCGCACACCAGCAGCACTTAGAGTGATCCTCTTGACGTTAGGCTCTTCCATCCCTTTAAAGATCAACTGGATAAAAACATACCGGGCAGAAAGGCAACGAACGAGCGGATGAACTAGCTAAGACTGCAGCTCTCAAACCAGAAATTGACAAGGAAGTTCCGCTTTCCGCAGAAGTTGCAAAACGGCTCCTCAAGACAGCATTTCAAGAGACATGGTCATCACGATGGCAGGAAGAAGAGACAGGAAGATTTACTTACAACATCTTCCCAATACCTTCTCTCAAGAGTCTGGAATGCAACCGACTCTTCCTCCAAGCCTGTACCAACCACGGGAAATTCCCAGCGTATTACAGACGTTTCCTCAGACGGGACGTCAACTGTTCTTGCGGTTTTCGCGGGGAAGACGCGGACGCACTTCATTACCTGCTCTCCTGCCCTCTGACAGAGCAGCACCTTCGACAGCAGTTCTTTCCTTCCGACTACATCACATATCCTGTGAATAGACACTGTTCACGGACTGTTACTGCAACAAGGGCATCTTAGAGATAATGAAGCAAGTGAATGAAAGTAATTATATCCAAGAAACTACAGATTAAAGTAAAATGTAGAAAGGCGGCCTAACCGTCAGATTGCTAGCAATGACTAGGATGACTTCCTAACCCTGTAGTGCCATAAACTCAGTTTGGCGGAACAGGTTAAGTAAAGTGACCATATCTCTTCTGCTTCCAAAAATAACCTACTATCTATACGCGTTGACGCATCAACAACAGGCATAGGAGCAGTTTTACAACAGATCGATCAAGAATTATGGAGATCACTTTCATATTTTTCTAAAAACCTCTGACCAGCACAAACCAGATACAGCACTAACAATCGCAAATTATTAGGATTTTATGAAGCTGTCAAATATTTTCGACATATGCTAGAGTAAGGCCTTTTCATGATCTTCATGGATCACAAACCCTTAACCTATACTTTTCAACAGCGTTCGGATAAAGCTTCTGCTGGTCAAATGAGACACCTAGACTTCATAGGGCAATTTTCAACAGATATCCGTTATATTGAGGGTTCGCAGAATATTGCAGACACCTTGTCTTCTATTGAAGAACTAGCCGTTCCTTCGCCAATAAACTTTGCTGCCCTTGCGGATGAACAACACCGGAATTCAGAACTACAAACCCCTTTCGAAAAGCAAATCTTCCACCAATCTCAACTTGCAACCTATGCAGCTGTCACCTGAAAAATCACTTTATTGTAATGTTCGGGATTCAAGATTTCGACCTTCTGTTCCCTCCGGGTTTCGCCATGCCATTTTTAGTCAGTTACATCGTCTGTCACATCCTGGCATCAAGGCTTCGAGGAAACTTATACAGCAACGTTTCGTATGGCCTAGCATGCAAAAGGACATAGCCAACTGGAGACGTTCGTGCTTGGAGTGCCAAAGATCTAAAATTGTCAGACACACCACCAGCCAACTTAAAAATTTTAATTTGCCCTCATCTCGCTTCAATCACGTGCACCTCGACTTGGTCGAGAACTTATATTTATTAATAATAATATAATACATGAATACAATTAATTACTATGTATACATTTTTCTTACCTTGGGTGAAGCAAATTTATCACTTACTTCATCGAAGGCGATCCTTTCAAATTTTTCTCTTTGCACACTTAAAAATGCTAGATGACTTATGGGATCTTGTCCCATCGTTGATTGTAAATATGTGAAAATTTATTTTAATTTGATGAACGAACGTTCATAGCTAGCATTTGGTAATGAAATAGTAAGGAGTATTTGAAGGGCGGCTCTTAGGTTTTGAAAAACATTTTCTCCATAGATCTGTAGTGGAGTTTTAGGTTCCGTTTCTTTTCTACTGCGGAGTAACGCCATGCAGTCACATTCACTGCTCAAAACAATTAGGGGCTGTTGTGGGTTCGGTATGAAATAACCATGTAATCGACAACCTTTTTTAACAAAAGGAAATAGAAGAGATTATAATGGAAAATTATAACATTTACAAAGTTGGGAATATGCAAATTTAGTCTGAGACGTCGAAAACTATGCGTTTTAGATAGGAAGTAAGGAGCGACCTACAGTATTCCTTTTGTAATAGGAGATTAAAAACAATTGACATGCGTTGAATGCTTCGTAGCAGTGAATATACGATGTCTCAGCAAGATGATTTAGCTGAATCGGTAGCCAGGAAGGCCATCAGTCGTTTACAGGAGAGACAAACGCAATCCATTGTAGCGGAAGCGTTAGGATTTTCCCAAAATGTCATTTCCAGATTATTTAATCGGATTTTGAAAATTAAATATGTTTGAGAAATTCCGGACAAGGTCGTGTTATCGTTTTAAAATAAAAAGCATAATATACATGCATTTAAATATACATGCATTTCGTTTAAAAAAATAAAAATATATCCCTACTTTGGAGAAATAAAGTGGTCAGAAAGAATGTTTTGGTTGATGTACTGCAAACATTTCATTACACATTTTATCAGAAAAGTAACGAAAATAATTAATTATATTACAATAGTTATTAATTTTAAATATGCCTAGTTTCCAAAACTCGATCAAAATAAAAACTGAAATTTTCAGGAAAATCTTATTTGGAGACCATTTGGCGCCCCTCTACGAGCGGCGCCCGGGGCATCATGCACCAAAAGTATTCAGTGTCCAAAAGAAAGTAATTAATTAGTTTAGACTCTTTCTACAAAGTTATCAGGGATTTCTTTCTCTTTAAAACCTCCTCCACTACTTCTATAACGATGTAAATATGAACTTGTGGCTTTTAGAAAATCTAGATGCGGCTCTCAAACATTCCTGAATTCAAACGTGCGGCTCTTACCGACATGAAGTTTGGCCAACCCTGGCATATAATAACCTTCTTAGACACTCCATAATTCAAATTCTTAATTCTGCGTGAGTTAATAAACATGAAAATTAACTAGGGTGTTAGTGGAGAGCCCTACAAAAACACATTCGTACAATAGTACATTTTTCCCATAGTCGGGCTTTAAACACATGCAAGCTTTCGCTTGAAAACACATGATTTGATTTACCTAAAGTTTCCTAATTTCAAGATTTTCTTTTGCATATATTAACTTTTAAACACATTCCGGGAATTTTCGCCCTACATACTTATTCTATATATTCTTTGGAATTTAAACATGAATTTACAGTATCATTTACCTTAATACAACACATATTTTCCCATTTTAAAATCACATACTCTTAGCTTACTAGAGAATAAAAATGAGAAAAAACACTTTTACGTCACTTCTTTCTTCTCGCTAAAAGGGCGATCCTTAAAATAAATTTTCATTAACAAGTACTAATACGAAGTTGCTTGTATCAGGCCAGAACTTTTTGCGTGTTAACATAAACAGTCTTTCGACAAACAAAAGCTGAACTACTAATTCTTTACATTAACAATACATTTCTACAATACACTATAGCTTTGTGCTTTCGTCAAATAAAACTGAAATAATTTTAGTCTTCAACCGAGGCAACTGACTTTAACATGTAACTTCGTATTTGAAAAGGTTTGCATGTAATTTTACAAACAGAAAACATTTATAAAAAAAATTCACTTATGTTTGCTTTTTGTTGCTTGGTATTCCGCAATCCTTTTATCTCAGAACTGACTCCACGTCAGTTTATTGACGCTGGACCTTCTTAATCGCTGTTTTCTCTCCGTAGATTGTGGTTGATCTCGACGTTTTTCTTCCCTATACATCCACTTTTTAGACTGGAATGGTGGAGGCTTCTGTCCTTTTCCTTTTGATGGCTGCAACGTTGGTTCTTGGAGGTAGTCGAAGACTTTTGCCTGGGGATTCTTGGCTGTTTCGGGCCGTGCTGTAAGCCTTGAACTTTGGCTGGTCTCTTCATTTTACCAACCGGTGGTGTTGCAGTTCTTTCTTCAAACTGCCTCCTCGTCGTACTATTGTGTTGTCTACTACGAGATCTTGTCAGTGCACGGCCGTCCTTTTTCCTAGCTAAGGCCTTGCTTCTCGACGATTCTTCATTCTTAACTTTTTTACCTGATGGACCTTCGATCTGTCGCTGAGTTCTTTTCTGGGGAACTCTTCGAGTTGTCTGTGGCCTTTTCAACAAATCGTTTTTCCTCTTTTTATTTGGTGGTGGAAACGCTGATGGGGCCGAAACCGACGTTGTTGATGCCGCTTTTTCTGTTTCGGAAGCCTGCAAGAAACTATTTAACACATCAAAATCTTTACGTTCATAGTATCGCTTTAATTGATCCGGACTGGCCTTTTTTCTTTCGCTGGAATCTGAAGTAATACAAATCAACGCACCGACAATCTGCTGAACAATATAGGGATCTTCAAACTTATGTGCAAATTTCGATACAAAGTTCTTTGGGCCCACTAGCCAGGGTGAATTTTATTTTCAGGACCTAATCTCCCACTTTGAAATCTACTTCGCGGCGTTTACTATCATAATACATTTTTTGACGCTCCCTTGCTACATCTGAATTCTGCAACGTTTCATCAATTAGTTTTTGAATATTCGCCTGCTTAAATTCAGGCTTCCGTTCTTGGAAGAAGAATAATTTGTCGAGTGGTGTTAAAATCTCTCTACCCAGAAATAATTCAGCGGGTGTTTTTCTGAAATATACCCGGAACTTCTGAACTGTCATCAACACAGATAATGTTTCTCGTTCGTTCACCGTATAATTACGTTGCGTGGTGTTTAAATTTTTACTAAAAGAATGCCAGAGAATGCTGATTTAGCATTAACACCGCACCCACGGCATAATCTAAGGCGTCGGCCGCAATCTCCAAGTTATCATCGCCTTCCGGAAACTTTAATACCGGTGCGTTAATTAAAGCTGATTTCAATTGTTCGAAAGCTGTGTTTGCCTCAGCTGTCTACACAACCTTTGATTTTTTCCGTTTTTACACTAGCAAAGGTTCTACAATATTAGCGAAGTTTTGAGTAAACGTACGGTAGTACGAGCATACTCCAAGAAAAGGTGCAGCTTCTTTTCCGTATTTGGCGGAAGGTAATTTTTAATAGCTTTAAACTTGGAATCCTCAGTCTCAATGCCTTTATCTAGGGTACGAAATTTCGTACCCTAGATATCTTAATCCTTTTGTTGCGAATTTACATTTGGATGCCTTTACGGTTAATCCCGCTTCCTTCAATAATGAAAAAATTCCGTGAAGGTTTTTATATGTTCGTCAATAGTATTGCTTGTTATAATGATATCATCTAAATAAAGTGGATTTCCCGAGGACAGGACGTAAAATAATATCCATGACGCGTTGAAAAGTTGTGGGTGCCTCGCATAGTCCGAAAGGCATACGTAAAAACGCATAAGTGCCTGTTTTAGTAATAAGGGCAGTTTTATTTAAGTCTTCAGGTTTTATGGCTATTTGAAAATATCCACAAGTAAGATCGAGAGTAATCGTAAGTTTTGTAGATTTTATTTTCCTAATAATCTCCTCAATCACGGGTAAAGGGTAAACCGGAAATTTAGTTAAACTATTGAGTTTCCTATAATCTATAGCAAAGCGATATGCTTTGAGGTCTGTAGGGGGCAAATTGTTCTTTATCTGCAGAGCACAACAGGGCTCGCATGTTCACTATTTATGGGAGTTATAATTTCATTTTTTAACTTCTCTTGTATGTGTTGCTCAATGATGGCCACTTTCTCTTTGTCGTATCTGTACGGTTTCGCTGTACAAGGTTCAGTTGATTTTAATTCAATAGAATGAGTTACTATCTGGGTGTTCCCTGGCTTATCAGAAAATACTGAAGAAACTCTGCTTACGATTTCTTGCAGCTTGGCTCTTTCATCTTGCTTTAAATGCTGGAAATCGATTTCTGAAATTTTTTCAGCAGCTGCCACCACCTTGGCTCCATATGCAACTCAATTGAATTACTTGAAATATCAATTCTTGCATTTGTAGCCTTAAGGAATTGAGTTCCCAGAATGACTTTATTTTGTAAATTTTTCACCTCGAAAAACAGGATTTTTAGATTTTTTTCTTTAACCTGCACGTTAAGCGATAGTTTCCCGATACATTTGCACACTTTCCCTTGAGCAATTATTTTTTCCGTCGTCCTATTTTTAAATAATCTTACTTTTCTAAAATATCTGTAATAAAAGTTTTGATTTAGAAAGCTCCCCTCTGCTCCGGTTACCACGAGTGTTTCTACGGGAATATTATTTAAAAGAACCTGTATTACTGGTAATTGGGAATTTTTCACGACCGCAGTATTTAAATTCATTTTGGAGGGATTGTTCGATGTCCAAGGGGTCTGAACCCTCAAATTCTCAGGCCCCCCTATTCGTTTAAAGGCGTTTTTACTCCTGATGTTTCCTGGGTATGCTGGCGGGTTTTGGCTTCATCCATATCTTTTTTGCTCGATTATGGTTTAGCTTAAAACTGTTTTCCTCTATCCGCGGCCGGCTGTCGCGAGAACTGCTGATTAAATCTCTGTGCTGGGAATCTTCATTCTTCTGCTATCCGCCGATTCTGAAACTTTACGACTAACTCGAATAATTCTTGCAGCGTTTGAGGATTTCGCAGTTCCACGGAGTCCTGAACGGAGGGTAATAATCTTGGCAGTATGATTTCGATAATTTCACTGTCGAGTTTTCTACCGTATAGCATGTTTACTAGCTTGACTTTTCGTAGGATAAATTCGGTTAGTTCGTCAATCCTTCGTTGGTGAAAGCTACATAATTCGGCTTCAAGCTTGGCACGATCTTTAACTATCGGGAACGCTTTTGGAGTGCTCCTTTGAAATTTTCGAATGTATAGGTCAGTGATCCAACTTCGCCAAGGAGGAATTTCCCAATTCCTTTCCACCAAGCTTCGCCTGTCCTCGGAGGGCAATCGAGGCAATAAGCACTTTTTTTCTTTTCCTGTACCCGATACAATTGGAAGTGCGTTTCAATGAATGAGTGCCTTCCAGAAAGAAGTTCTTTCTGTTGAATACCACTACTGGTTTAATTGCGAGCCCTCATTGTTTGCATTAGGAAGCCAAACTCATCTAACGGGGAGGTCACCATTGGGTCTGCCACGTCTGAGCTTTGTGGAGATACTTCTTGTTGGCCATTTTCTTGTTGGTTCGTGTTACTTCGGGCGCCAATGTAGAGTCCAGGTGGTTTAACTTCTATCTGTATACTGGACTAGCAGAAAACTACACAGGAGAAGGGTTCACGTACCCTTTATTAACTCTTTAAAATTTGCAATGCGTCAACTGAACGCTAACAAACTTCGCCTCTACTTGGGCGGTAACTGAAGGTCAGATAATTGAAACTAAAAGTTGAAATATTAACAAGTGATAAAACTAGCCTACAGGGCTCAGCGAGATCCCGAACATCAACCCCCTTCTAACCTAGTGGCAGCAAAGCATTGCAAGTGGCTTACACTTGAACCAGCAATAAGCAAACGTACCTGCGGCAGAGACGACAGCTAGAGCCTAACTCTCACTTTCTCTCACCGAAACTCGGCTTTTAACTACTTCCTTCAAAATAGAAAAATCTGCATTCGTTCACGCGCGCTACAACATTTAACTATTCTGGCACTGACAATTAGGGGAATGAAGGCTTATAGGAAAGTTTAAAATAAAATTTTAAAATATTAGTTAAAATAAATATAAATCTCTAGAAATGTCTGCTTAATTCTTTGACCGTAACATCTTGTACTTCCGGGACCAGGTACAGCAAAACGTGTGTAGCTAGCTGTTCCAGAAAGTTGGCGACTGACGTTCTTCTGTCAAATGTCACAGCAGGTTTCATGGAGGTCGTCATTTTTTCTACTAGGAAGCCAAATCTTTCCATCATGTTTATAGGACCCAGTTGGGTTTGCGATGTAGATGGGGCAAGCTCAAATGTTGAATTACTTTCTGTCATTGGTTCGGATTCATTAGGACTCCACTTTTAAGATCTAACCTTCTTTGGTTATCATACATTTAGAGTGATCTTACTAGGAAATCTGGCGACCTCTCGCACAGTCTTCATCATCAGCACAGAAGAAGGGGTAAACAAATCCTTTATCATTCATCAAACTCTTAACACAAATGCACGTACTTCGTGCTTACAATAACACCGACGACTTGCAGTGGGAACTGAAGAATAATTTAACAATAAATTCAAAGGTAAGTATTAGTACTGGAATAACAATTTAGTTGAAGGCCAACCGGGTTGACTCAAAAACCTAGCCGGTGATACATCTATTAAATGGACAAAAGGCGTATCAGCAACTCAGCGTAACAGTAGCAAGGACGAAATAACTATGCGCGTTAGGTTGGCGAAATCACGCTATAATGAACTTCTAGTTTCGTCTGCTTTTATACTCTCTTTATTTAACTTTAATTTGTATCCTATCGAAGAAATGCGAGGGTAAGTTGAAGAGTTCAGAAAAGATAACAAAAATTAGAATAATTGGTTATTTAAACTAAGGGAAACCCTACAAATTTAATTTTTAATTCACCTGGTTAAAAAGTATTCGGCCTTTTTCTTGTGTTCCATTGTAATTTTGCCTTTTTCTTTTTTTAGTTCTGTTTTCGGATTTTACTTTTTTATCTTTAATTATTGCATAAAATTTTATTTATTTATATGTAAAAGATGTTATTGATTTAAAAAATATATTAAATAATTTTGCTGTATTTTTCCTTTACATTTACTATATATGATTCTTCTTTGGTGGGACAGGTATGGAGGTGGCGGTGTTTACTACATGATACCGTTTTGTATCAATAAACAATTAATTAACATTTTTATTTATAATTTTTTATAACCAATGTTATCTCCATTATGGCGACCAACTGCTGGCGCATATTTGGATATCGACCCCTTCATCATTTTCAGTCTTTTTCAAATTTGATCTACCTCCAGGGGGGTCAATACCGACGCCTTTGGGAACCCCTGTATTAGCACATTTATCTAGATATTTATTAGTTTTAAGGAAGTAGTCTGCTGTACATGTTTCAAAGTTAATTTCTTTCTGAATTAAGATTTCACAAAAATGCGATTGTTTCCGGTTGGGAACATGATTTCGCCGAATTGGCTAATTAGAATTTCAAGAAATTTTGATTAGTTATGTAAACACTGTATCTATAAAATAACCAGTTATCGTGCTTCTTTCTGTTAGAACTTTTAAACTAGAATCAAATTTGAAGTTGTGTCAACATTTAAACTCTTTACGTTTCATTGTTTTAATTAAAATTATGGTGATTATATATGCAATACTGGTTAAATGTACAATTTACGAACTTATAAATATATTTTGTACATCTTTATTAATATTAAGGATATGACTAATACAGAATTTGAAGGTAATTAATTACGAATATATTTTTCAAATTAAGATTCCGGAAAATCAATTTTTCTACTTGCGCGCATGATTTCTCTGAAACCGTTGGTTAGAATTTCAAAAATATTTGAACAATAGTATAAACTCTATGTGAGTGTAAGTTGACCTACTTCTTGCAAAAAATCTTAAAAATTACCTTTAATTTAACATTAAAAATAAACAAAGTATTATTAACTAGGAAAATGTAATTCGGTTGTTTTCAAAGTAGGTCAGTTTAATTGCATATTATTTTCTCCATCTGAGCAAACATCAACTAAAAATAATGATTATATTACACGGGTGTGCAAAAATTAAGAACGAAGTCGAAAAATTAACATATCAGCTGAACGAAGAGGCAGAGCGAACAGAAAGACCAATCAGGAGATTAAGTAAGGTGATGTACGGTAGCACATGCGCAGATATGCAGGTAGACGTAATGGGGGAGTATCTGAGTAGTATAAAGCATGTTGTTGGTGTAAGATCAGTATTTCTGGCAAAGAGATTGCACGCCGTATAGCAGTTAAAATCACACCGAGTTGCTGCCTCAGCGAGAAATGGCGAATAATCAATCTGTTAGACGACATCTGGATGCTTTTACCCGAGGTCGAATCATTGGGAAGTTGGAGGAAGGCCGCAGTGTGACAAGTGTGGCTGCAGAGTTCGGAATTGCTCACAGCATTGTTTCACGACTTTGGAGACAATTTCAAACTACAGGAACAGCTATCCGGGGTTTAGTAGTGGTCGTCCACGAGGAACCACACCCGCAGATGACCGGTATATTGCCTTACAGGCCAGAAGAAACAGGCGGCAGACAGCGGGAGAAATCGCTAGACACACGACACAGGCGACTGGACGACCGATATCGCGTTTTAGCCTGGCCAGAAGACTGCACAGTGGCGGTCTGTTTGCACGACGCCCTGTACGGTGTGTACCTCTAACTCCTGCCCATCGGAGAAGGCGTTCTCTGTGGTGCCGGGAACACCGGAATTGGAGAGACAATGAATGGGGAAGAGTACTCTTTAAAGATGAAAGCAGATTCAGTCTGAGTAGCGATTCTCATCGCAAACACATCTGGAGAGAGCGGGGAAGCCGCAATCATCCCTCGAACATCATTGAAAGGGACAGGTATGGAGGTGGCGGTGTTCTCGTTTGGGGAGGCATCATGCTTGGTAGTCGTACAGACCTTCACATCTTCGACGCAGGTTCAGTCAACGGGACCCGTTATTGTAACGAGATTCTTCTTCCATATGTGCGTCTTTTTAGAGGCGCTATGGGTCTGCAGTTCCTTCTCATGGACGACAATGCACCATGTCATCGCACAGTAGCTGCCGAACAGCTCTTTGAGAGTGAGGGTATTGAACGTATGGATTGGCCGGCACGATCTCCGGATCTCAATCCCATAGAGCATGTATGGGATTTTCTAGGCAGACGCTTGGCAGCTCGTACCTTACCACCAGTAACGATTCTGGAGCTTCGATTGGCGCTGCAAGACGAATGGGCAGCAGTACCTCAACAACTCATTGACACCCTCATTCTCAGCATGGGCAGACACTGTGAAACCTGCCTCGCAGTCAGGGGAGATCATATCCCCTATTAAAGACCGGATGTTTCTTGCTGGACACCCATCACAGGGATGTTTCGGCCTTCAGTCGCATTGAGCTCCATGCTACTTTTTCAATAAAGCTACTTTTTATACCTCTGATTTCTCTTTTAGTAAGTGTTGCTTACATTACTCATGTCCTTACGTATTGGGGATCTTACGGTATTAAATGTGTTGATTTGGAAAGCTTTTGTACAAAGTTATATTGAAAAAATCGTCTCATCCTTAATTTTTGCACACCAGTGTATAATGCTGAGCGAGATTCTTAAAGATCTTAAGTTTCAAAACTTTTCACGCAGCCGGAACATGTTTAAACTAGTGCTACTAGAATCTTGTTTCTCGGAAATGTCCCTGCTAGCCGCGTGCGTTGCTAGAAATGATAGCCTCTTTAGTGTCATCTGATCGGAATTCATTTTCGTTAAACGAAGAGTAATATGCTAGGAACTTAATATAATATAAGATCAGTAAGGTTTTCGCTGTGGTGGCTGAGAGAGACATACGACTGGAACCATAAAAAAGTTTAGGTGGTTGAGAATAAACGTGTGACCAGAAATGATTAGAATACGCAGATGCTACTTTGCAGTAATACACTGAATACATATATGCATACCAAAGCAAATACGTAACCATGTAACAATGATGCATGCAGGTAGTCATTTGCACATGCAAGTGTGTTAAACACACATATGCTTTTTCACACAGGTGAGAAACAATATGCAGCGTCAGCATAGGCGAAACATGCAGTCGTCTTGGGCATTGATTTTCGGAAGATGCCAGCCAAAGCTGTTCTCACGAGCGACAATTAAATAAAAATATTTCTTGTTTTAAATTATTAGTATATTTAATTAATACGAGGCGCCAACTGTACAACCACTTAGGACATCTGAAATACTGAAACTATGCTTGACGTCAAATGCAGCAAGTAATTTATACTCAGAGCTCGTTAAGTTCTTATTGACTCGCTATGTTTGATTGCGATCTATAAATTACCATTTGTACATGTCGTATGCCAAGTCGTGAGCATAGTTTTTGAAATATTTGGCTAATAAACTGTTTACCATTATCCTAATTATTTTTAATGAAGCTCCACCCTTTTAAATGTGCGTCTTTTCTGGGGTGCCAATAATTCAGTTTCATAAGGGACAATGCACGGACTTCCAGTCTACATGATACTGAGGAGCCACTGGAATGTGGAAATACCCATAGAATGGATTATCCAACGTACTGTCCTGATTTAAATCCCATTGAACAGGTATGAGGTACTTTAGGAAGATTACTGAGTGCAAGATGTTACCCTCCGGGAGAACAATAGCCCGCTGAAACAGATGCTTCTTAAAAACAGAAACTCAACCCAAGAACTAATAGATAATCTGGCTTTGAGAATCGGCAGATAGTGCAACGCAGCCATTGCAGGGAGCCATTAGGGGGAGCTCATGACCCTTACTAAGGCCCTTTGGTTTGTTGCTTTCCCTCTTGACCAGACAGTATTTTTGTACCAACGCCATTCTGTCAGTGGAGGATTTTTCTATTCGTTCCGTACTGCATGCCTTCTGTTCACGTTTCTGTTATTATATTTTCTGCATTGTACTTCTGTAGTATAAATTTCATGACTTCCAGTTGATTTTTTAAAGAACTGTTTACTCTTTTACGGAATTTAAATTCAAATCGCACGAGGCTGCATAAATTGCTAATTGCGTCGGGAACTGACAGCACCGCTCTTCTCCCGCGTACGGAATTTGGGCTGGCTTTGGGAACGTAGAATTCTTTGCTAACCGACGCGAGTGATTTCCAGAAAGCCACATTCTACCGTAGCGTCGCATCGATGGGAGGTTTCGCGAGCGTTCATTAGTGGCAGTATATCAACCGCTGTACGCCACATTGCCAAGTTAGTTTACTGTAAGCGTAAGCAGTTAAATTAAATACACTCACGTTTGTGAAAATTGCAACACCAAGAAGGAATCGTCATAATTGAATGCAATTTAATACACAGTTGAGTGGTAGTGGTACAAATAAATGATTAAATGTTCAAAGCAAACAAACAAGAACAAGAGATCAGAATCAGTATTTTGTGTGGCCACCACGCGCCGCAATAAGTGCTGCTACACGACGTGGCATGGAGTCAAACAAAGTTTGAATGTCTGACTGAGGAGGAGCATTCCATATCGTTTGTACGCGTACCCAAAGTTCGTCTGCAGACGCAACAGGACGAGGATCACGAGCAAGACGCCGACCAATGACATCCCACACATGTTCAATTGGCGACATATCCGGGGAACACGCAGGCCAAGGAAGAAGCTGTACCTGCTGCGCTGCAAAGAAGGATTTAACAATCCGAGCAGTATGAGGGTGGGCATTGTCCTGTTGAAATACAGCGCCTGGCAAGCTTTGAAGGAAGGGAACAGCTTCGGGCTGTAGAACTTCACGGATATACCGGTTGCTGTTCAGATTGCCCACAATTCGTAGCAATTGAGATCGTCTATGATATGCTATGGCGCCCCAGACCATAACTCCGGGTGTTCGTCCACTGTGGCGTTCGATAATGCACTCCGGAAGGTGGCGTTCACCGGCATAGCGTCTGACACGAATGCAGCCATCATGGTACCACAAATTAAAGCGGGATTTGTCAGAAAACACGACATGCTGCCAATCAGCACGCCAGTCTCTATGCTGATTGGCCCATTGTAGCCGCAGGCGGTGATGGTCGTGCGTTAGGGGGATCCTGTATAAAGGAGTCCGTGCGCGCAGTCCACACTGCAGCAGACGTCTACGAATTGATGAAGCACACAATGAAACACCTGTAGCTATTGACCACAGTGCTGCCAATTGTCTAGAGAAAGCTGTACGATCCGTCCGCACCATGCGGACCAGGTGTCTATCATCGCGAGCTGACGTCACATTTCGGGGTCCACTCCCGGATTTCCGAGTTGTCCGACACTCGCCCGTCCACTGCTTCCAAACGCGCATCACTGTGCTGCTGTTACGCTGCACACGAGAGGCTACTGCACGATACGACAATCCAGCTTCACGAAGGCCGATGATTCTCCCTTGTTCAAACTCTGTAAGTTGTTCAAATCTCGCTCTCTTTCGTCGACGAGGCATAAGTACAGATTGAGTTAACGTTTACCACTAGCAGATAACCACCGATAACCATACACGCCTCGCTACAGCGGTCTATTTATTCGGATCCATCAGCCGTTCAGAGGGCGCTGCTCAGCATACGCATGCGCTACGGATTTGCAATTCTAATCATTTGCATATCATGCGCTACTTTGTATTTCCTGAAAATTTCACCTCACTCGCGTAAGTCCTTCATGGTGTTGCAATTTTCACAAACGTGAGTGTAGAAGTATTAATCAGGTATTCTTGGTAGTGATGCAGAGGGGTGTGATTTACGAACCCAGGAGAGATAAACCTTATAATAGCTATTTAAATATATGTTATGTGAGCAGTTCGGTTGCTTTGTTTTAAGTGTTCTGTTTTGTATTTTGGTAAAAGGTGAATCACAAAATGGAAGGTGTTTTTTTTATTACATAAGCAAGCCGATAGTTCAAGTCCGAGAGATCAAGCCTCTACGAGTGGCTGGGGAGCAAAAAGGCGAAAATATTGAAACTCCGATGATAGCTATTTGGACATTGGCTTTATTTCATAGGTGTAAATAATGTAGAAAGAATACAATGTGTGCTCTGCTTCGAAATTGTTCTATCGTCCGCCAGTATGCTCCGAAGTAAGCTAAAACCACATCTGCAGACCAATCACCTTACCACGCCAATGATTTAGTAGGAAGTTGCAAAATTTCCAAAAAACAAAGCAAAAGTATTCACTCAACAAGCTTCAGTACCTACCAACGTACTGCTAACATCTTTCAATGTAGCATACAGGGTAGCAAAGTGCAAGAAACCTCATACCACCGCAGAACAACTTATTTTACCGTGCGCTCTCGATATGGTTAATATTATGGTAGGAGAATCGGCGTTAAAACCAATTACAAAGGTACCTAATCTAACAACACTATTAGTCGAAGAATCCATCATATCTCAATGACCAATTAATAAAGAGAATGAAAGGCAAGTAATTTGGTCTAAAACTGGATGAGGCTACTGGCAGTAAGAAAGATGCATACTCTTATTTTGTACGTGCGTTTTCTAGATGATAGTATAACTGTTGAAGATCTTCTTTTCGAAGAATAAAAGATAGCATAATTTGCTTACCTTTCATGCACCTAGCAGCGCAGTTAAGTCTCCGAAATTAGACTTGGTGTTATTAGGGATATATCCATTAATAATAAGATACATATTTAAACACTAATGGCATTTCTTCAACTGTAACTAAAATAATATAAAGAGGCAGATACATTAATGTTGCATACAAGCACATACGGAAGCTTAATAAGAATAAAAACAAATGGATTATGGGATATAATAATTGGGCGTGGATGGCGCAGACGCCCCTTGGAATTTCTAGGGTTACCAGAAGTGAGTTGGAAAAAAATGTCTTTTTCTCAACTGCCTGATTAATTTACAACCCTTTTCAGTTAAAGCATCAGTGAAGGGGCAAAGGCTCAAAACTTATTTGAAATTCTTGACAAGTTTATAACAGAGAATGATTTAAACTAGGAAAAGTGAATCGCTGTGTGTACTGAAGGCGCTTGATCAATGTAGGGCAGGTATGGAGAATTGCAAACCTAATATTCGAAGTAAACCACCCTATCCTATGTGGAACGATTGCATCATACACAGGGAAGCATTTGCACCGAAGCCGATGAGCTGTGAATTGAATTTGGTATTGGAACATAACATAGACTTAGTAAACTACATAAAAACTACGCTGCTGGAAGTCAAACTGTTCAAAAAACCTTTGTATGGACATGGAAGCTGCACGCAGCCTTGCTATATTACTGCAGTTCACGATGGCTTTCACATGGAAATGCTCGAGCACTCGAGCTACATCAAAAAATTTACACTTTTCTGCAAAAGGAAGGACATGCATACACCAGATAGTTTGCCAAACCACACTTTTTACTAAAACTGGCACTTTGTGCGATATAATTGATAAAATGAATACCTTGAATCCGTCTCTACGAGGCAATAATATGCACATCTTGAAACTATTTGAGAAGACTGCGGCATTTAGAAGAAAATTGCATAATAAAAATTGATGAGGATTGAGGTCATGATTTCTTCCTCTAAATGCATAAATAGGCGTCCTCTAACGAGCCCGTTGTCTTTAAAAAATTGCTGTTTCTTTTCACGGAACGCCTTTCGAAGCTGACTGAATTGTTTGCAAAATACTTTGTTTAAGGATATATTGAGAAATATTCCTGGATCCAAAATCCTTTCCGTGCTCAAGCTCCACCAGAGTTCACCTCACAAGAAGAAGAGAGTCTCTTAAAGCAGCCTTAAAACAAAATTCACTTGTTCGAATTTGTTTGAGTTTTAGAAAATCATCAAAAATGAATATCCAACTCTAAGTTCGAAAGCTTTAAGGATTCTCATTTCTTTCCCAACATCAAATTTATGAGAAACCGGATTTTTAGCTATAGCTGTAATGAAGAGAAAATATCGTTCAAAGATCAACGTGGAGCAAGAAATGAGATTGGCAGTCTTATCTGTCACTTTAAAAAACTTTGAGGAAATCAGCAAGCTCCCCCGTCCCACTGATTTTTTCCTACTTTTCTTTTAATTATAATATAATATTCTTGTGTATCGGTTCAATATATATCTATATGAGCCTCAGATTTTGGCTGTTTTCATTTCTGTGCCTGGTTACTTGTATCAATATACAGTGCATATATTTAATATACACTGCCCTCCAAAACCTAAGGAACTATAGACAGTCAGGCATCTTCTCTAAAAGAAGCAAGGTGCTTCACACTCTTTGCTCCATCTATTTCTGCCTCTCCTGGAGAAAACGTTGCTGATGTTTTTCACATCCGTCAGCCCGTTTGGGGCTCATTAAGGAAGTGGTAAGAGCAGAAAAGGAAATCTCCTGCTGTGGACCAGTATGTTACAAAAGTATCAAAGTATCAACTAAGGAACAACATGTTTTTTTTTTGTGTCTGATTTGAGAATGAAGAAACATAGAAACCAGAAATTTAGACGACATGCTCGCTAAACAGTTCTTTAATGAATGCGACATCCCCCAGAATACAAGTCGAGAAATTATTTTGGCGTCGACTTTTATAAATGGATGATTTTATAAATCGTGTCCTGGAAAATATCTGTTCAACTAGCTTCTTGCTCATTGGACGGGAGTGGAGAAAATAACAACATTCTTCAAATCAGAAGTATGGAATTATTGTTGGATATCTTAGTAGACATAGATCTAGAAGGGCTTTAATACATGAAAATGAGAAGTGAAACAGCAGTGTTTATATTATATCTTTAAAGAAGGCAATTAAGGCATAAGTTTTCTGCTTTCGACTATTTATTTATTTATTTGAGAAAGCATTACAAATAAGTTCTTGACAAGAAGATTTTGAATGAACGCAGTAGAACCTGAAAATTCCTGCTTATTCTTCATAATCATCCCGATGAGCGATGCACGCCCCAGCCTCGTTATAACGATCTACAGGATCCGTACCCTCTGGATGGGTGCATTGTGAGCCAATTGCACATGCATCACCTTTAAAAATATAACATTCTTCTCCAGGGCACTGTAAGCAAAGTAAAAGACAAATAATTCAATCTTGCATTGTATATATATTGCATATAAAATTAGAACCTTTCTATGATATTTAATAGGCACTATGCGCGAAAAAGCACCCGGCACCGTTTTAACATAAGTTTTAGTGTATGTTAATAATAAATAGTGTTAAGATAAATATGAGCATATAAGTTGGCCATGAAACAGTCCAATTTGTTTGATTAATTACGTAAAAGAACGTGAGGTCTATCTCCCATACGGAAGCTAACTAGTATTTACGTTATACGTAAGGACACTAAAACTAAATGTAACCGAACTCTTCATTTCAAAATTAACTTGGGAAAAACTGCGAATATTCAATCCTCTTATCTCATCCGGTAGGTTCAACGAGCATAAGAACAAGTAACAAATTTACAGAAATAGATATTCTTAATCCATTGACAATATTCTACCGAAATAAATGACGCACTATGAGGGTTTTGGACCCATCAAGCTGCCTTTTATTAAAAGAAATCAGGCTTACTATATTAACAAATTTCATGCGTCGGTTTCAGTACTGCATGATTTCTTTCCTTTCTAATATACTTTCAACAGTTTTCTGAACCATATGCTGCATCACTTTGAGTACTCTCATTCATATTCTAGTAAACATGCTTTAGGTAAAAGAGTGAGAAAATCAAGAAAAGAAGAAAGAAAAAAAAATGATTTAGAATTTATATAACGCTATACCCTGCTAAAAATGCCCTGTAGAAACCCATAAAATTTTTTACGGGGAATTGGCCTACGGGTACCCGTACAGCTCTGCGGGTACCCGTAGGCCAAATCCCCGTAAAAACCCATAGACAAAAACCCGTACAACTGTACGGGTACCCGTAGGCCAAATCCCCGTAAAAACCCATAGAAAGAAACCCGTACGGTTGTACGGGTACCCGTAGGCCAAATCCCCGTAAAAACCCATAGAAAGAAACCCGTACAATTGTACGGGTACCCGTAGGCCAAATACCCGTAAAAACCCATAAAAAGAAACCCGTACGTTTGTACGGGTACCCGTAGGCCAAATTCCCGTAAAAACCCATAGAAAGAAATCTGCACGGCTGTATAGGTACCTGTAGGCCAAATACCCGTAAAAAAACCTGTAAACAGAAACCCGTACGACTGTACGGATACGAGTAGGCCAAATCTCTGTAGAAACCTGTAGAACTGTAGGCACTATAAACAAAATCCCAGTAAAAACCCATAGCCAAAAATCAAAACTTTATATGCATATCCATTGGCCAAATTTCCATAAAAAAATGGATATTCTGTAGGTCTATGCCTTGTAAAAACCAGTAAACAAAAGCATGTACACCTATACAGGCACCCATATGCCAAATCCTGTAAAAACCACTACACAAAAATCCACAGACCAATAAAGGTACCTCTTGGAAAAATCGCTGCACAAAACCCATAAACAGAACCAATAGCATTATACTATAGTGGAGTATCCATATACAGAATCCCTATAAAAAAAACAATACACAAAAATAGAACTGTAAATCAAATTTCCATAAAAACATAAACCAGCAGAAGTACATAATTAGCATTGAACAGAACTAAATTGCGGAGAAAGCATGTAAAGTAATTTTAAATAAAACTCAATGCGAATAAATAAAAATTTTAAAATATCTAGAAGCCTACGAGCCTGTCCTTAATGCACGTCAATATCTATAAACATATTACAAAATTTTAAACTACCTTTATATAATTCTGAAAATAAAATGAATAGAAAGATAATAACCAAAGTCATGATTCACAACCATCGAATGATATATGTACATGTATATATGTAAGAAAAATAAGGAATATGCAAAAGATTAAATTAGCAGCGTAAAATTAATTTTCCTTCTCTATTCTAAAAACAGTTTCTTTCTGCACTGCATCATTTCGAGATTAATTCATGTCATATGACTCTTACATAATTTTATGTTGTAAAAGAAACTAAAACTCAAACAGCCAATTGTAATTTTAGAGCAGTATTAACTATCAAATACGAGTAAAAATGCATCGAAAACCAACATTAACTCGGTCTTAATTAAGATTTCACCCTTAACATAACGCATTTGCTTTTTACGCTTTGTATTTGCTGGATTGCAGTCATTGTTTCTTACTACACATTTATCAAAAATGTTAATTTTTGGAATAGGCATAAATAATGTGCCAACTTGTTTGTGGCTGCAACATATTTGCTGAAAGAAAAGTTGAATTAAATCTACCTCAACTGCCAAATTTCTTATTCATTGTGGATTAGAGTTTCAACATCTCTAAGCCATCAAAATTCTTGCTGTTCATTACGGATTCAGCTGCTTGTATTCGACTACAGAATCCATTACATATATATATAATATCATTTCATTTGATGGTTGCGAATCATTACTTTGACTGTATATATATTATTCATTTCATTATAAATATATACATATAGTACTGTACCTCACTGCATATATTTATATTTCAGTTCTTTAATTGGGAAATTAAACAATTGTATTTAATCACATCAGCTTGTTTAACAATTTGATACCTAATGAGAAATGTATTGCCAAAGGATGGTACTTTCTAGCATCTGCTTAAATTTTAAGTTACCTACAATGCACTAAACCAAATTAAAAAACAAAACTAGAAGAAACCCAAATTTTCAGGAAGAGAAACATTATTAACAAGCAAGCAAAAAAAAATACGGGACTTGCAAATTAGAAACTTAACATAGAGTTCAAATTTAGCATACTTGCTATCCCCTTAAAGCTCGCTTACCAATGATAGTAACACCCTGCAGCTTATTATGACATGCATACACATAGATGTTTTGCGTGGAAGAAAGGATGAATCCAAGAATATAATGTAGTGAAGAACTAATAATATACAAACACTGTGTCGACCCCTTATTACAATACTTTGAATGTTACCTGTATCTCTCAAAAAATAAATGAAACATGAAGATAACATATAATAAACTTAATAGTACCCAAAATACAATAAATTATATTGTAACAAAATGAATTTTAAAAAATTTACAAGTTTCAACAAATACGAATTCTTAACGCACAGTTCGGGAATTAAGAAAATATCTCATAGCATATAATGTTTTATTCCGTATCTCACTTTTAGTGCTATATAATCTTCCACAAATTTTATATAAATAAAATCTATAACATAATGGGTATTTATAGTATATATAGTTCTTGATGTAAAAAAGATTAACTTTCGTACTGTAAAAATTCCATCTATGCGAATAAGTGTGAATATACTCATATACACATAATTATACTAAATAACTAATTTAATGAAACTAAATTCCTATAGAAAAATGGGGAAAGTGTAGAATCGCCCACTGCTTGGAGTGTTTTTAAGAATTGCACATACTCGGTATCCATGTACACATCGACATATTTTCACTTAAAAAAACATCCCAGAATTGCACAAAAATGCCATTGTGCACTCTTTTGACTTTATTCATGTACACATCGACCTATTTTCACTTAAAAAGTCAAAAGAAAATCGACAAAAATCCAATTCCTTTTACTTTTGTACAAAGTGCCAAATAAATAAGTGGGCGATTCTGCACTTTACCCGAAAAAATATATAAAAATACCATTTACCTATATATATTAATAATTTATTATTACACAAGATTTTTCATATATCATCTCAAAGGAACATAAATTTACGAGTAATTAAAGCGATGCATTATTGGAATAAATTTGAGTCAGTGTTTTAGGTGCAAGTTATTTAGATTTCTATTGTAGAAAGAATACTTGAAATAATGTATAGAAATATTATTTTGAACCATAAAAATTCTCAATAGTAAAATTTAAAGTACTGAAAAGGTAGCTATTGTTTTTGACAGTAGATTATATAATATAAAAATACCTCATGCTGAGCATTTTCTGAAATTACAATGCCAAATGAAATTGATATAGTGCAGTATTTAGCAATAACTTTTTGTAAACAAATGTAGCTATATTCGCTTAATTGTAATGACAGTAATTTTAACTGCATTTGTATAAGGCTGTACAGAAGATTTATTTATATGGGTTTTTCATACGCAGAGAACAACCGGATTTCCTGTGGAAGTGCTTCCGAAAAAAATGTTTAAATATTACTCTAACTATATTTGAAAGCAATGCTATAACAGCGCCCTTATAAGACTCATGATCCGAAAAGCTTTGGTTTTAAATGTCTCGTAAAAACGTTCAATTACTTCTGCAAAATTCTTACCCACGTAAACATTACTACACCGAAGTCAATTGATTATACAGCAAAACGTTCCTAAAACAATCAACTCCACAATTCGAGATAATGCCAGTTTCCTGTAGCCTGACAAAACTATGAATGATTTTTTAAGTTCTGTTATTTAATTATTGTCCTGACAAATGTGCCATTATCAGAGGTGGTCATTTAAGAAAATAACCACTATATGAGGTTTCAACTTAATGTAATTTTTTTCAAATAAATAATTCACTTTTTATACTCCCAAGACTAGTACATTTAATATTACATAAATCTTATTCACAAATCTATTTCTATTTCAAAAGCAATTTATGAAAAACACATTTGAAATTTTCTTCATCAAACTAATAATAATGAAAATTAAAGTATGCATAAAAAGGATTATATGTGTTTTAACAAAATAGCACAAAATATTTAATGTAAAAATGTGGTTCTAGTCTCATACTTGTAAAGAAAAATAGACCAAAAAGAAAAAACAATGTAAGCTACTATGATCATCTAAATTTTCACATAATTTTAGTAGTGGAAAAAAGATTCCTTAAGCTTGTATGTCTTGTCTACCCCATTCAGTAAGTAATAAACACATTAAATATTTCAATGTTTATTTCATTAATAAAACTTACCTTTTTTGCTCGCGAAATATAATTAGTACATTTTTTAAAACATAAAAAAACATTCTTTTTGCTCGGCCACATCACATTAGTTGAAAAATTGAATCATGCAAGATCATTTTTTTAAGTAAGGTATGCTCAAATTTATTAGTACATAATATTCAAATGATAAAGAATCTACATGAACAAGCTTTAAAAAAGTATTTCTAAACTGTAATCAAAAAAAAAAAAATAAATTTTCCAAAATACAGTTTCAGTAGGAAGCAAAAACTATATTTCTGCATCTGCACACTGAACCAAATTATCAAGTCTGAAATTATCACTTTTCAGTCTTTAAGCACATTGTTTTTCAGGTTAAAAGTAAAGATGGAAAATCAATTTCACGCACAGAATCTCCATTTCACAACTAGTCAGTTATCAGCAACGTTCTCTCAAACATTAGACACGATTACACGTGCATGGCTTTAGTTGTATATTCATAGTCAGTGCTGGTATTTTATTATTTATTACTAATTTCTAAACAGTAAAACATAGTAAAATTTGTAATACAGTAAATCCTAGTAAATAATATATTGCATTACTACAACCACGAAGAAAATAACACCACCATCGCACAACAATAACTAGAGCGGCGCCATATTGCTTGTTTGGGAAACTTCTGAGAGTGGGGGAGGGAGGGCGAATTTTTTTTTTCACGTCAGCGTTAACAGGGAGAAAAGTTTTGCGATTCTGAATGAACTTGTTCGCGTTAAAGAGATGTTGGTTGATACCGGTGTTTATTTGTAATATCAGAAATGTAAGTGCTTATGTGTGTGTATTCAGAGAACCAACTCGTAGCAAAAACCACCTCCCTAAGACGACCGCCTCTGAAAGAGACCAGTATTTCTGAAAACATAAGTATACTTTGGTATCGAATATTCCCTCTGTAAGGCGACCATTCACAAAGAAAATTCTGCAAGAGTGTCTGGTCGCCTTAGAGAGATTCATTCTGTAGATGCAATCTCCCTAAGACGACCACCTCTAAAAGATAAACGTATCTCTGAGAACGTGAGTATCTATTGGTATTGAGCATCACCTCTCTAAGGCGACCACTTGCAAAGATGAATTTTTATTTGCGGTTGGTCGCCTTGGAGAGACCTCGTTGTGTGTGGTGTATATGATTACTGTTATTGTTTCCGAAAAAAAATTTTTAATCAAATAAATAAGCATATTTAGTAAAAACCCTCTCTAAAACGACCACCTGCGTTTCCAGATTACTCTGGTGGTCTTAAAGAGATCATATTTTCATTCTGTTAATTTTATTGTTTACAAGTATATTAACGTCAGATAAAAAAATAGCATAAATCCATATAAACCAACAGAAGATTTATTATCATATTGATACCAGTAAGAAAACCAGTAAAAGTCAATATAAACCTATACAAACCAGTACAAAGTTCTGCCATTGAATGTTGGTTGTATGGGTGTCAATTGATACGAGTAAGAAAAACCCACAGAGATCAATAGAAACCAGTAAAAGTCAATAGAGACCATCAAAAATCTATAGGTACCAGTAGAAAGTTTTACTGGTTTCTATGGGTCATTTTGAAACCAGTAAAAAAAACCCACAAAGACCAACAGAAACCAGTAAAAGTCAATAAAAACCCATAAAATCTTATGGGTACCCATAAAAAGTTTTACTGGTTTCTATGGGGCATTTTTAGTAGGGTAATCAGTTACAGGAATATAAATATAAATTGTATCTGAATAAGATTAACTGTAATGTAAGCTGACCTATTGTAATCGTAATTTCGCACCCATGTATTATTCTTCAATCTGGGGTGATATACTAAAATGTTGAGTCTTGCCTATTAAAATTGCCCTACGAAGCATTGGTTAATTCTGTTTGAAGATTTCATCAAAATAGATTTACTTTTTATCTAGTGTAGCTGTAAAAAGTGATTTCCTGCAATGTTAACTGTCTCATCGTATTTACATTAATATGAAATTAACACATAATAAATTCTATGTAAAATGCCTCTGGTAATATAGAACTTTTTGTGAGAAGCATATAAATTCCTGTAGAAAAAGACGAATGTTTTGCTATGTACCGAAGAGTTTTTTTTTTTTTTTTTTTTTTTTTTTTTTAAATATTTCCAGCTCTCTCTAAGGAATAGGAATTAAAATAATTTTAAAGCATTGCACTCCGTTAATAATTTTTTCTTACATTACCGATACATTTGTATATTGATTAGATGCCAGAAAACAGTCGCATCGGGAGCATTTAATATTTTGTTATAGAGAATTACATTTGCCATCGTTTTGTGATCAATGCAAATTTTTTTAATACCATAAATAATTTTTAACAGAGCTTTTTCATATTTAATTTTCAGTTTTAATAGCACGTTCAATATTTACAGCATAAACTTCAAGAGAAAATTAGAATTAATACTCGGGGATACATATTTATTTTGAAACAAAGTTAAAGGTGAGAGGCGTTTCTGGGATTTTCAAAGCCCAAGGACAACAGGTCTCGCACATCCTCCAGTTTGCCAAAATGCAGTGGGGAGCATCAGTTTGGCACCCCCTGAAGGTTATGCCCAGGAACATATGCAGTGGCATAGCTAGGAGGCAGAAGCGACATCCGTCCTTCTGTACAGCATACAGTGGGCGTCAAATTAATGCTGCGAAATTTTAGAATTAAATATTTTCCATGCTTAACTAACAGGAGGAAGCACGAAATCTTCATTTGTCCCCAGCGCTGAAAACCTCACCTGCGGCTCTCGAATGATGTTCTCCTTGCCTGTCCCCCACTGCTTAAAGTACTAATGAATATCGTATAGTAGTAAAGACGTTAAATGTATAACACTCAATGAATATATGATAACTAGTGTAATGATTCTTTTAAGTATTTGAAAACCAATAATTTAAGTTATGATTCAATAGAAAATTATTAATTTTGTATGCTAATGTTATTTCCTGTTTCATTAGGGTATATGTTACGTATTATACTGTTTGACAATTAGATGATATAATTGGTTATTATAATGTCTAAGTTCATCTATATGCGAATATTTGTTGAATATTAAGATTTTTGGTAGTTAAAAATACACAGTGGAATTAACATAATTTCTCAAGGTTTGACATTTCAAATTAGTATCGTTAACTAATAAAGAGATATTTGAATTTTCATAATTGTGTTAAGACTCATCGAATATTTGAAAGTAGTTAATTTGATGCTTTATATTATTATTATTTTATTTCTATTTTTAATTTTTTTGTAAAAGGTTTAGTAGGCTTATTAGTATTTTATAATCTGAATTTCGTGTTTAATCTTAAATATCTTATATAATGTTTTATTTTAATATTATTTATCTGTATTATGCACCAGTATATTGCAAAACTGAACTAAGTGATTATAAGAACAATTTGTATGTACAGAGAAATATTTTAATAACAATTATCGGACTGATGGACTCAAGGGTATAAATCAATGAGAAGTGATCATACGGATTTTTAGAACATGGTTACGCAATGCCAGAAACTTACATACAAGACGTAACTGGACATTTGTGGCACATTAGCACTATAATATTGATTGTCACTTTCTTAATGGAGACCCTAACGTCAGTTTAATTCAAGTGACAACTGTATTTTTGAAGTTTACAGCTACAGAGTGAACATAAACAGAAGAAAAATCGTTCAAGCTTTTTTCTTCACTTTATAAGTGATATGTTAGAAGTATCGAGATGATATCCTATCATTCTTTTTTTACCGACTGCAATAATGTGATAGAAGACGATAGAAGGGAGATAAGATCAAAAATCCCATGATTACTTTTGTAGAGCCAGTGGTGGAGACTTTACATCAATAACTGCTACTGTAACTGCTGTGGCATACAACGCTCATAAGGTGAAATGTAAAACTTCGGCACTTCTTTTATGTGATAAATGGAAAAGTAATTACAATGCATCTGCTCAATTCAAAACTATATTTATTTGAAATTATATGAGTCATTTTGAATAATCCTGCATAAGCAACGTATTTGTTTAGAATAAGTTTCTTATCAATACTTTTGATTGCTTACGAATATGCTAAAGTTTGCTATAAAATTTAGTGCCAATTATCGACTACCAGTGAGAGTGCTTTTACAGAAAAATACTCTAATTACATTCAAACATATACCAGTCATAGATTGGGGGTATCAGAAGTGTTGAAAATATCTAGGTATTAGAAAATCACGTCTTCTGTAACAGACAATGATGAGGCAATAATACAGTCGTGGGCAAAACTGTAAGACTCTTAAAAATTATGTCTTTTTTTTTACAAAAAGTATTGAACTAAAGGTACTAATTATGCGGCCAAAGAATTATTCAAATGCTCAGAGTAGAATCGTACACGTATGTGTCGGTGGAGTTCTGATTATGGAGGGGACAAAAGCGCACTAGGAGTTTACGACGATTTGTGTGTTCGTACTCAATCACGACATTCACCGTCTTTCTCTTAAAAGTCAGGTAAATTTCCCGAGGTATCAGGTAAAATGAGTAACCACGAATTTACAGATGGCGGAATATAATGGAGAATCGTCGGTATATTGGACGTAGGTCAACCACAAGAACAAGCGGCTACAGAGCTCAATGTAAACTCCAGTATCGTCTGCAATTTGTGGAAATAGTTTCAGGACACGGGACCTATAGTGAGAAGATTTGGACAAGGTCCACAGCAAGGAATGAGAATCGTTATTTATCAGTTTTGTGTCGCTGCCACGGTATACAATAGCTCATGGCTTCATGAGATAGGGATATATGCCAGAAGGTACGCTGTTACTGATGCACATAGGACCGCGCGTTTAGCATGCTGCAGACAACATGCGCCTTGAACTAGACTTTAGTAAAGCACAGTGCTTTTTACAGATGAGTCGAGTTTCAGCCCGCACACGGATTCTCGGCGTATCTGTATCTGGAGAGAGCTTGGATCGCGAGGCCATCTCTCCCTCCTCACAGAAAAGGATCATTACAGTGGTACAGGTAATAGCTTGGGCAGGCATTATGTTGGACGGCGGTGCAACCCTCCATATGTTTGATAAATGCTTCCTGACTGCTATGAGGTACAGAAAGAAGAGCTTAGAACCCTATGTTTAAATTTTGAGGGATGCAATTTGTCTTGGGTTCTTGTTAATGGGCATAAACGCTCGTTCACAAAGGGCTCACCTGGTTACTGTGAAACCGAAAAGCAGTAATATATTTAACGTAGCAACAAGCAAAAATATGTCGAATGTCACACAGAGGGCAGTGACGCAGGCTGACCTTGTCATTCATTTACTAATATCACCTTATCAGGTTCAATGTTCCTTCTAACCTTCTTCGGGAACATACAAGGACCTGACTCGGAACAGAGAGCTTACTAAAGCTATGTTCACTAATTGTGGTAAGTAGACAGGATACAGACGAAGGGTATACAAAACCCTTTATTTTTCTCTATATACAATAACTTCCGTACTTCGGAATACACTGACCCTCCACTCGGGGTCTAACGTAAAAAAGTATAAAAATAAAACTAAACTCTAATTTAACTTTAGAATAATACACGTGGAAGATTGGCCTTATAATAACAGGAAGCGTATGTAGCACAGAGACTGTGAACACTACAATACGTTTAATTTATCAAGAGGATTAAAACCTCTGGCCTGGAAGG
This sequence comes from Stegodyphus dumicola, assembly GCF_044657685.1. NCBI lineage: Eukaryota > Metazoa > Arthropoda > Arachnida > Araneae > Eresidae > Stegodyphus > Stegodyphus dumicola. Next base: position 102,402,250 of record NC_140768.1, read on the forward strand.
CGAACAGCAACTGCGTAACTTCTAAGGTAAGCGGCCTGCTTCGAACTCACTGCTTCCTCTCTATCTTGCTTGGCAAAAAGCCACAACTTAAGTACTTGGCGTTCGCCAGACAAACTTTGCATAAAATCCTTCACGCTTATAATTCTGGCCGGAAGTAGAAAATAAGAAGTGATAGTAAAGATTTAAAATAAAATAAACGTTAGTAAAACTTAAGATCCTTACAACCTTACAGTTCATGTGCTTTTCGCTTGCTTTAGGTTTGGTTTTTCTTTGAAAACAACTATTAAAAAAATTAAAAACATCAAAGCTTGTATCGAATTAAAAAAATACAATACTTGTTTGATTAATGTGTAAGACTTTTACATAAACTTCATAAAAGTAGAAACTTTTCATATAGAATTTTGTAAAAATTTAACAGAAAATTCAAACAGTTCATGGAAAAACACTTAGTTTCAGTTCACTATCAGGTTAAATCAATCTAATAAACTGGCTATAAATCACAACGTTTAATATCTGAAATAATATCTGAAAAGAGAATTTTTAAAAATTATCGAAACGCTTAAGCAAATAAATAGCGCGATAACGCTCAGCGTATTCAAACGCACAACAGAAGTAAGTATCAATGTATGAAAGCTCAAGCAATTAACTTATTGAAAGGTAAGTCATGATATAACTTCTTGTAATTCTTTTGCACACCTTAGGTTTTCAGAATTACAGATAATATAGAATGATTTTCCATCGATATGGCTATTTTTCAACATTCCAAGAGGAAAGACCGCGATGAAAAACGACCTTTAGAGACATCAGATTTTGTGACATGTACGTAAACAATAGACGAAAAGGTGCTTGAATTTTTGGTCTTAAATTTATGTAACACAATGTTAAACATTCATACGTACCTGGCTTTCAAACTACCATAACATTAGCAAAATTTCCACAAACGCTGCATTTTTTCATAAGTTTTAATTTTAAATTTTATTTATTTATTTACTTATTATTGTATTTCAATCATTCTTTCAATATTTTCTTTTGACCCCACTGTTTTTAAAATTTTTCTTGCTTATAATGTTCAAGAGAATAAATAAAGATAGATAATATATCTTAGTAATTCTTTATTTCTTTTCCACATAACTAAAATATTCCTTTAAGGTTTGCTTTTGCATCATAGAAAAATAATACAGTCTTGTTCTTATACAGATTTTACTTTCAATTTTCGTTTAACATGGTTTAGAATTTTTCGACGGCTCGGTGCATGTATGCAAAAAAGACACACGCTAATTTAAATGATAGAACTAAATTCGGTACTTTTCTATTTTGCCGGCGCAAAAAATTGGAGTCACGAATAACGGTACAACTGATTCCAAACGGAATATCCTCGCTGGTAACGTTTCACGCCTCATTTTTAAAAGAAGTCGGAGCCATTTCTTATCAGATTGATTGCTGCTTTCAATATTGGCACCTAATTACCTAGAATTTTTACCAGATAATTCAATTTTATACCCTAAGGCCATTCGGGATAATTAAGTCAATTAGGATGCAATCACACCGCTGACCCAAAGGCAAAAATACAGAAAAAGCAAAGTCAAAGGTTAAATTCATCCATTCTAAATGAGAATGCCCTAGCTAAGTAAAGCACTGCGGTTTTACATAATTTCTGAGTAAGCTATTCGTACGAATTGAAATAATTCTTGCATTTAAACTTGCATTCCAAATTAAGACTTGACTTGAAATTAATGTAGATAATTACTGAGAAAATTAGGTTTTTGCAGCGCAGTTTACGTGAGATAAGATCACTTGAGCTCACGTGATATAAATCGGCGAATCAGGATGTTGAACTATGAAAGCATAGTAAAATTTTAAATTAATGCCTTTTTACAAATTTATTATCCTTATTTATTGGCTTTTTACAAAGTTTTAAAAATATTAAAATGTTTATGCCTTCAAAATAAAAAAATTCTTAGAACTAACATTTGTTACCATATTTTATGTGTATACTGTATGTTGTCGCCAATAAAATCTGCTTGGCCAGATCTGCGCTCGCGAAACGGAAAAGTACCCTAAATTGTTATCCTTAAACTTACATGTCTTCACACATCAAAAAAAGAACTCAGTTGCATAATTTATATTCTCTGAATAAAAACAGCTTGGAATTAAAGAAATATAGCATTTGTTTACTATAATCTTCCCTAAATGTTCCCCAAACCTGTTTTACATCCAATTACGTCAAATGATGTTTTTGCGTAACACATTATGCTGTTGAAGTGGCAAACCAGACGTGATATGAACGTACAATTTATGTAGCTGTTTCACTTGCTGGAAGAAAAAGACAAGACGTATTTAATTCGGGAGGGGAGAGAAACGTTTTTTAATCCAATCTTTAAAATATTAGCCTTCGAGCCCAAAAAGTCCACAATACGATAATCGCTACTAATGAACTTATCCCATTTATGCGCAAACAGTGAGAGTTGGTGCCACAACCGCAGCACTCATTCATCGCCGTTAAAATGTTGACTAAGATAGAATCTCAATGCGCAACAGCTTTATGTAATAGGGTAATAGGATGTAATAGGGGTGTTCCACTGGGTTATGTATTACTCCTTCTCTATGCACCTCAACGTGCCAGACCTCTTTCGTGCAAGAGCTACATCAGAACTATCTTGTACCAGACCCTAATTTATTGGGCTGTCGAATTCGGCTCTAAGTGCAGTAGGCTCACAATTGCTTCAAATATCATGTTGCACACTGGTATAGTGCTATTCATTGCTCCCGTTTACTAGAGGAAAATTGTGTGGCAAATGTTTCATACAATTTTGAAACCTGCTTTCAGTCTAGTCGCTAAAGTGCTTACTAACTTAAGTCTATTTGCTAAAGCACTCATCTGCGAACCCAAACCTCCATAATAGAAAGCTCGCCTACAAAAGAAAACCGAACTTCCAGTTTTCGTAATGCGTCATTAGCATTACCCTTATTCATAGTTATTGTAAGCGCTAATTCACTGCATCTCCAAATAAAAGATGACATTCTGTATTTTTACACAAAATAGTTTTTCAGACTATAATGCTATTATGAACACAACGTGTTATTTAGAATTATTTTTTCATAGATACTACATTATCTTTCCTTTCAGAAGATAATATCTGTTACGTGAATAAATTCTGTTTTTTAATAATGAATTAAAATGTCTTTAAATCTCTTGCCTTGTAGCAAATGGAACAACAGTTACATTCATCTAAGTAAGATCCACACTTGCAGTCTTCTTTTTTACAGGTGCTCTCATCACATGGTTCAGAACAGTCTGGTTCTGAGAAACATTCCACGTTCATGGTCCTAAAATACAAAAAAAGTAAAATAAAATAAAATAAAATAAATCAGTGAAAAATCAGTTGTAAGTAGTTTCTAATGATAGCACGCGGAACTGGAACAATGGGCCTGTTTACATAAAGAAAACGCTACGCGATGTAAAACTTGATGAAAACGCTACGTGATGTAAAAATTGATAAAAACGCTATGTGATGTATTAATATAAACTTACGTACTTTATGTACATATAAATGTATTAGTAATTTGATTTTTCACAGCTTCTGTAAGTTTTTATACTAACAACGCCGAGAAGATGAAAGTGCTACGTTAATCCTTAGGATTTTCCAAAGTCATTCATTGTGGATTGAACTCCGGTCAAGAAATCAAATGCGAACATTTCTTGCGCAATTTATCTAAAGGTAAGGTTATGTTAGGTTATTTTACACTCATGTCCATAAATTAAGGATAATACGGAGTCACGCGGAAATCGAACTCTAAAATAAATATATCACCTGCAAAATCACTACACACATCTTCAAGAATCATATGCAAATTTCGGGAAGTAACCAGATGACACCGATGGTACGTCACAATGACGAGAGTGTAAGAGAGTGATATATAAGGAATACAGGCAAAGATGTAAAATTGTTCGCAGGCGCTTTATAAACATTTCAGTGCAATAACCGAATAGTTATGACACAAAGGACGCATATGGATGATTTTTTACGTGGTGGAATTATCGGCCGTTTGGAATGTTAGCGTACCCAACTGGAAGTATCAGACCAACTTGGAATTACCCAGAGGGTCATCTCCAGTCTTTGGCAACGATTCCAAAATGATGGTAATGTGAGGAGACGGGTTACAGCCGAAAACATCGCGGCTTAAAACACCGCGGAATTACCCAGAGGGTCATCTCCAGTCTTTGGCAACGATTCCAAAATGATGGTAATGTGAGGAGACGGGTTACAGCCGAAAACATCGCGGCTTAAAACACCGCGGACGAAAACGTCGCGGAGAAAACAACGCAAGGCGGAAACGTCGTGCTACAAAACATCGTGGGAGAAAACGTCGCAAAGAGAAAACATCGTAGTACAAAATATCGTCGTCGAAAATAAAGCGGCTCAAAAAACTTCGCAGTTTAAAAACATCGCGGTCGAAAATATCGTGGTAAAAAATAAAGTACCTACAAATTATCGCATGACCATAACATCGCAGACACACTTTTTTCAAGCTTTAATAATTGTAAATGGGTATTCTCATGATGATTTGTGGGCGCAAGATGGAAAGAAGAATAATTTTTACTTTCATATATTTTATTCACTTATAAATTTTGCTGGTAAAGTAAGAAGGAAACTTAAGCATAGAAAATTAATTCAACTTATAGCACTTAATAGAATTAAACCGACATAGTTAACTATCGAAGGTCATTAATAAATCATTTTTATAAAGTTTTTACTGGTAATTTTTCATAAAAAGTATAATCTAAAAAAGATTAGAAAAAGGAAAACAACTGCATGACCTTAAATATAAGAAATTTGCTAACGTAATTATGAGATTATATTCTTCACTTTTGTTTTAATCTTACATTCTTATTGTGAAAACTATTTCTTGTTTTGTTTCACTTTATTCTTAAAGTGACATTAAAATTTTCATGCACAGCTTGCAGTCAGTTACTTAAATGTCGATTTGCTAGTTATGATGAAAGTCAGCTATATAATATTTCAGTAGTGTTTGGATTTATTAGATTATGCCAAAGCACACTACGGCTATCTGCTTAAGGGGTGGGATTCCTTTGTAGAGTACATTCTCAGGAACGAGTTCATATGCACATTATACTTCAGGAAAATCACGAAAATCTTCACGCAGCTTTTTTTTTTTTTGTTTTGTTTTGTTTTGTTTTGTTTTTTAGAAATAATGTATACTTGCAGTAAACCTTCTTGGTGACTATCTCCCTAAGACGAAAAATTTTTTTGAGAATAATAAACATAGGTTTTAATCATTATGCAATTTCACCACATCCACACAAGATTAAAAAGATATGGAATTTTGAGTGGTCACTTTAAATTGGATTGCTTACATTTACGTTTAGATTTAGGCCGCCCAGACGGTGTGGGGTTCCGGGTGGTTTGGGGAGCCGGCCTGCCATACCAAAAGCCCCGGGCTCGAATCTCGGTTCATGGTTGTAACTGTCCATCTCTTCTTAGGAGGCAAAGGGGGCCCACCTATTTGGGGCCTCCATAATAAAGGGACCATCACTTCTTAGTAGTGGCCAAGCCGAAGTTGGCTCATGGTCCGTCATTGGTTAAAAAAAAATAGATTTAGATATTTTTTATTAAGCACTTAAAAGTATTTTATTTAATTTTTCATATACATTTTATTCGAAAATTTAGTAGTTACTTATTGAAATTAGAGGGACCAACTTCCTAAGACAATTTTTAATGTTTTTTACCGTGGAAAACAAAATCAAATTTCCCTTATTTTATTCAAGGATGAAAACTGCACGTATTTTACATTGACTTTTATTTTCAGTGACTGAAACGTTTCAAGTACAATTGTTTTGTACTTAAATGACAAATTATTTGGAATAAGAAAATGTAACTTTTTATATATTATTTTAAATGTTTTATAAACATATGATTTTGAATATCAAGCATAACTAAATTTAAAATCCGAGTTCGCTTCGTGCATGATTTTTTTAATTAAAATAATCAGAAAGAATATTTTTTCAATAAAATGAAAGTCTTTAGTGTTCTACGCATTCAACTAAAAGTATCTTACACATTTCGGAAAGAGATATTTTTAAAGAAGGCATGTTTTCCATAGTTTACGTTTTAAATCAAACAGAAATATCTTTTTCATCTTTATACTTCATAGAACTAGCCATTTCTTATACTTGATATGCGTTCTCTTTAATATACATGCAAGGCTTAATTAGTGTGTTGGTTGTAATTCATACTATATATTAATACTTGTATATACTCGAATCACATGCTTTTTTTGGAGCACTGGTTTGCTCAGACTCCCTCTTTTTGTTCATTTAATTGTTGCAATATGTTTAATTTTTATATAATGGCGATGGTGTGGGAGTGTGAGAACTTGTATATAGTCCTTATTTATTTTAAATATTGTACTCATTCATTTTTTTAGTCTTGATTACATTATACATTGTCCTTATTTATTTTGGTAATAACTACGGTTTCTTACTGATCCTGTGACTCAATTATTTTAATGCTTGTAGTGCATATTTCCCATTGAAAATATATTATAAAACTCTATTAGTATACGTCTTCATATTACACAGCTTTTGGATGTAAGAAGCACAATTAATTCAAATAGACTCAGGAATCTATGAATTTTTTATGAGCAAAAATTTATAATTTTACGTGTGATATAGTGCAGATTATCAAAAACAAAGATGTACAAGTTGTCAAAATATAAAATCTTTAAATGAGAGGGAAAATACTCTTTCTGAGGAGTTAAATACATTTAACAAATGCGTTTGAAGAAAATGATTTTGATGCTTGAAATCTGAATAACTAAATACTGAAAATTTAAAACATCTTAAATTGTTTAACCCTTTCAGTCCCAATTTATTTGTTTGTTTCAACTGACTTGATTTTTTTTTTTTTTTTTTTTTTTTTTTTTTTTGTATTCTTGGTAATTATCACAAATGACACAAATGACATTGACAGAAATTGACAGTCTGTAACTAAGCCTCTATAAGAAGAGGCGCGCGACAATTTTGTAGTGGGGATGTTAGAAATTATGCCTACTATCAGTGGGACATTAACTATGTAGTAAATTGATGCGTGTAATTCCCTCTAGGCTTCTTTAAACATCTACTGGGACTTATATACCCCATTGGGACTGAAAAGGTTAAGGGAGAGAACTAAATGCTATATTTACTTAAAATTTTCAGAATATTGATTTATAAGTTTTTTACAAAAGTTCATTTTTTAATAAATGATTTAGTTTCGCATTTTATATTCAGTTATTTTATTCACAAAATGAAAATTTTCTTTTATATATAGTAGTATATATTTATTTCGAAAGAGAAGTGAGAATCAGAGTTTGGCTGGAAACTGTAGTAATTTTTATGCAAGATGAAAGCAATTAGCTTTGTCCCTGAGGGACTATTGTTTTCGTTTTGCGATTTAACGTTGAATCACTCTGAATGTCCGTTTCACTTTTCAAACTGTTGCTACCAAATATTATCGCCCTGTATTATATTTCAAGAAATTAAATAATGAAGAACCTACACTCATGTCCATAAATTAAGGATAATTCGGAGTCACGCGGAAATCAAACTCTAAAATAAATATATCACCTGTCAAATCACTACACACATCTTCAAGAATCATATGCAAATTTCAGAAATTAACTAGATGACACCGATAGTACGTCACAATAACGAGAGTGTAAGAGAGTGATATACTATAAGGAATACAGGCAAAGAAGAAAAATTGTTCGCAGGCGCTTTATAAGCATTTCAGTGCAATAACCGAATAGTTATGACACAAAGGACGCATTTGGATGATTTTTTACGGTTGTAGGAAAAAATGTCACCCGGAAAAAAGGGAAACGGAAAGAATGTCCCCGGAAAATAAGGTAAGGAAAAAATGTCACCCTTCGTTTGCAATGGGAAATATAAGGCATGTTTAGAAAGATCGCCAAGATGGGTGATAAAAGTTTTATCAACCGTAACTTCGGATGACCGGAAACATGTGCGAGTAGAAGCAAGAAGATGTGTTGGCTGCTTGTTTCTTCCATGGAGCCTACCTCCATGGTTTATTCGTTAAGGTTAAAAATAGAGGGTTGTTTAGAGGGGAAAGCTTTCGCGATGGAAGCCAGGGGGGGAAGGCAGGTTGTCCAGCGTCAGTCATTGTCAGATCTTTAGTAATTACTCTCCTCGCACCGCATGTAGTTATAGCCTTAAGCTGCGGTTTAGTGAAACATTTATTGACGCACAACAGAAAACTAATTCATCCTGAGCTTTGGTGTAAGAAACAGTTGTAGATGCAATTTCAAGTTACGGTTTGCGATAAGAATAGGACTAAATTTTGTACCTAATTAATTTTCGCATAATTTTTTTTCTCATTTGATTTTAATTAAAAGCAACGCATCTGCACAGGAAACAATTGTTTAATTTTGCACTTAAGTTTGAAAACAAGAATACCACAGTTATTAAAATTAAGAGGTTTATTTCAAAATTATTAGTCCAAAATTATTAGTCCCTGAGGGATTAATGTTTTCATTTTGCGATTTTGCGTCGAATCGCTCTGAATGTCCGTTTCACTTTTCAAACTATTGCCACCAAATATTGTGATAAAACAACGGTACCTAGAGCCATCGAGTTTCGAATGACGTAATCCTACTGCGAATATGGGCAACTGGAAGCCCAAATTTGAAATTTGGAATTTGTTTTATTATCGATTTGATATTTTGTAACGAATTTTTGATTAACAAACTCAAGAATTTCAAAGCGAGCCATGGCAACGTTGTACAGAAAAAAACATTTTTATCTCTAGCGCGTGAGACTGTAAATCGGAAATTCTAAAAATGTGCTCAATTTAAAATTATTTTGCGATACTGCTCTTGAATTGAATTTTATGGTTTAAGTGCGAAGAATATGATATTTAATAAATAAAGGTAACACACAAAATGTTAAAAAAAGGCCCCTTTGGACGTAATTTAAAATCTGATTTTACGTAATTTAAAATCAGATTTTTTATTTTACTAAAATTTTCAAATCTAATTAAAATGGATCCCATAACCACGCGATCTGGATTTAAACATTTAATATGCAATGAACCCTCTTATGGCGACCTCTTCCAAAATAATTTCTCAGAGTAGAAATTAACACTTGTACCGAGCATTATCTCTTTAAGACGACCACTTCCACCAAAGACCAAAATAATTAGAAACGTGGATGATCGTATTAGAGAAGATTTAATGCATTTTACAATGCACCAATGCGTAACCTACTCAGAGCCGGACCATCTAGTAGCCCATAAACGATTGGCGACCATCTCCTTAAGACGATCACTTCCAAAAATGACAGGCATTTCTATAGGTATAAACAAACACTTGCACTGAATATCATCTTTCTAGGGTGGTGATCTTCACAGAATACCAAAAATCAACTAGAAACATGGATGGATTAGGATTATTCAATTATGGCAAAGCGCACGAGGGCTATCTACCTAAAGGGAGGGATGCCTTCGTGGAGAACGTTCTAAGGGAAACTGGCTCGTATACATATTACACATGGAAAACCACGAAAGTGCCCATGCAGCCAGCCCATTCACGGGATTGGAATCTCGAACCGAACTACCAGTGTTCAGGGTCTTTACCGCTCGGCCGCTGATAGGCTGAAATCTGATGGATGGCTGATGGATATCTTAAAAAAGATTTTTACTTATAGTAGTTATATTAATTACAATTACGTGTAAAACTTATGGAAACTTAAAAGCGGCCGAGCGGTTAAGTTGCTGAATACCCTGGTTGTTAGATCTGGGTTCGATTCCTAGCAAAGCAGCTTTTCGTGGTTTTTCCCCTATATAACGTGGTTACGAGCTAGTTTTCCTTAGGAAGCCCTCCACGAAGGCAACCATTTTCTTAGGCAGATACCATTCGTGCGCTTTGTTATAGTCAAGTAAATCAAACCAAATTAAAGAAGCTTATTCATTCTACTCTCCAAATTGAGCTCCAAATAAGTCATACGTGGGAACTTTTCGTATTCATAACGTAAAACGTATCAAAACGGAAAATTAAATAAATTTAATTATTTAACTTGGTTATCTAGGATTCCAGTTTTTAATTTATCTCTTGTTTCCGAAAATCTGAGCATGAATAATTGTGTAATAAAGCATTGAAATTCAGAGAATAACTTAAATGACCTTTGACCACTAGCAGCCGAGAGGTAAAAATCGTTCAATATTGGTAGTTCGATTGGCTTTCAAACCATGGAGGATGTGCTGCTTACCAGGAAATTTTCGTGTTTTTCTCCATGTGTAACATAAATACGAGTCAGTTTCTATCAGACGTATGAAATAATTTTTGTCAACTACTCGCTATAAACAGTCCTCCATGAAGGCATCCCTATTCACTTCGGCAGATAATCTTATGGTACTTTGCCATAACCTAAATAATCTGATTTGATGATCATGCTAATTTTTCTCATACTGAATGAAGCCTGTGATGCTTTAATTAATGTTTTATTTATCATAAACTGTGTTAATTGCTTTAAATTAACCAAATCAGGATTTTTTCTGTTAGATTTCCTTTTTGAAATTTTTGACATCATTTTAGAAGCCTAAATATGTCAGATCGTTTTAGTAAGATGTATCATTTGTAACTGTTTTACATATAAGTACAGAGAATCTCATGACGGCGAACTCTAAAAGTGTTTCCTACAACATAAATAATCAGGCTTTTATACATTTGCCTCTCTAATGCAACCATCTATATAAGTGGCCTAAAAATCGCTTGAAGACGCCGTTAGTGGTCGCATTAGAAAAGTCTCATTATATTTGCATTTTTGTGGCATTTAATAATTTCAGTTACATGTCTGCCTTATAAATTATAATATTGATTTTTTAAGGTCGTGTAACAACTTTCAATATAAATTAGAATAGTAATAATCTTTTACATTACATTCGGATTATTGTATTCGTATGAAAGCCATGAATCAATTGTTGATCATTATTTTGTACGTATGCTATTGCAAAAATTTAAAAATTCTTAATTATGATATTTTCCAATATTCGGGCTTTAAATGCCTAAGTTATTTAATTTTATGCCAAGATTTAAACTTTGTGCATTTACAATAAGATCTTAATTCTGGAACTTTTTAACATCTGAAGCTGGTTAAAACTGGTTGAAATGTGTTGCAGTCGCTGTTCGTATGCAAAACCATTCTCGCACTGATTTGTTTTATGCTTAATTTATAGCAATTTCCCTAAGTAACCAAATTTTAGATTTATATCATTTTTTTAAAATTGTAAAAATAAACAAAAAGAAAGGAGAAAATTTTTCTTTCTTACATTATAATTATTTTCAGTTCATCTTTTATGATAATTAGTGTATTTTTCAATTTTCCTCAACTGTCAAATCTTGTTGTATTTCTAAATATCTTTAGATTATTTACAGTCCCTGCAATTTTAGAGTTTTTATGTTAAACTCTAAAATAGTTATTAGAAGAATTATTAGAAGCATTTGATGTAATTAACGACGCACGTCGCCCATAGATTCGCAAATTTTGAATTTTCAATGTTGTTGCAAGCACTTGAGCAGAAAATTCGTCTTTTCTAGCAAATTGCAAATTTTAAAATTCAAAAAATTCAACTCCATCAATCCAATTTTCAGACTCAATTAAAGGCACTGAAGTTATTTAACATTTAAGAACTCTCGGTGATTTAGTGTGTGTGTGTGTGTGTAATTATGGCAAAGCCTCGAGGGCTATCTGCCTAAGGGGAGGGATGCCTTCGTGGAGGTCTTTCTAATGGAAACTGGCTCGTATACACGTTACACATGGGGAAAACCACGTAAACACCCATGCAGCCAGCCCGTTCGTGGGATTCGAACCTCGGACCGAACTACCAGTGTTCAGCGACTTTACCGCTCGGCCGCTGGTGGGCCTCTCGGTGATTTAGAACTCCCCGGAATTGGTACTCAAGAAATGATTTCAAAAATGCTCTTCTACATCTATTAATAATTGTTCTATCCCTTGAATAGCTAGTATCTACTGCATTTTCTCCTCATTTCTTCTTTGGTGGTTATTTGAATCATGGCAAAGCACGAGAACTGTCTGTCTAAGAGAAGAGATGCCTTCGTGGAGGACTTAACGAAGTATGAGAAAGGGAAACTTGATTGTATTTACCTTACACATGAAGAAATAACTAAATTATCTTGCAACCAGCTTGTTTGCTGGGATTTGAGCTCCTGTCGAGCTATCAGTGTAAGCGACCGCCAGAGTCGTAGCTAGGGTTTTCACAGCGCCCAGGGACAACTGAAGATTTCGCGCACCTTACTGCTTGCTAAGGATGGAAAACATTTAATTCTACAATGGCGTAACATCAGTTTGGCGCCCCTTGGATTCTGCGCCCGGAGACAGATGTCCCCCTTGCCCCCTTCTAGCTACGGCCCTTGCGACCGCTGGAGCGCTGATGAGCTGCATTATGTATTCTGCTTAAGAATATAGAACACAAATTACTGTCAATTTTATTATATCATCAGTGTTTGGTAACTTTCCCTATGAAAATTAAATTGTTAGAAATATGAGTGAAAAGACATGTAAATATTTTGAATTTGGATTTAAATTTAATCCCCTTCATGTAACATATAATGCTGTAATTTACGTAATAGCACTTAAAATTTTTGAATATATTAACACAAAAGGATACGGCAATGCTGTTACGGCATTCGACAATATATGTCTCGTTTACGTATATACCAATCTCTGTAGAAGGAAGAAAATTATAGCCAATGCAGAAAATTTCTAAATTCAATTCCGCCAGATAAATTTTACATAAAATGAAAAAACAATTTTCAGTACACATAAATAATTAATTGAATGAATGTAAATTTTTACTGCAGAATACATAAACTTATTTTCAGCTCAATGTAAAACTGTTCCCACGCAAAATTTATATTTTAATAAAAAGTTAAATGTCTGTTATGTCGAATATTTCTTCACTTAGATTGCAGAGACATTCGATATTTTATGGAAGCAGGAGACTTGAAAAATGAGCAACCCCCTCTCCGGGAATCGAACCGTGGGTCTCTGGAATACGCGCCCAGCGTGCAGACCACTACACCACGAAAACACGTCAAGAAGGCTCAAGTCTAAAATTTATGCATATTTAGTATTAATTCTATATTTTGCATTTTAACATTTAAAAAATACCTAACTAAATTACTCCTGGACGGTTGTGTATAAGCCTATGGTTTGTTTGATCAAGTGCGACTCATTTGTAAAGTATTGAATGGTGTACTCGCTTGCAAAACCTTGTGAATTTTGTGTTTCTTGAAAAATCGGCAATACTAAGTATGATTGCTAAATATTACATTCTTTTTAAGGGAACATTATAGTATAATAATAAGAATATTTTCTTCTGGGATATATTTTTATCAATGATATGTTACTGTAGCGCAGTTTTGCTAAATTCCTATAAATCAGTTCTAATTATTCTAAGCTGATTTACTAAGACTTGGAATGATGCTCAAGGCCGGCGCTAGACGCTTTGCCGCACGGTGCCTGCTTTACAACTTCAAAATTCTGCCGCCCAGCTCTTTCCAAAGTTCTAAAAATTTTGCGTTCTCTCAATTCTGCCGCCCGGTGCGGCCGCACCGATTGCATATGCTCTGGCACCGGCCCTGATGATACTAGGAATGACTAGGAAACGATAATTCAGATAATACTTATTATCTGAATTGTCATTTCCTCTTAAACATGATGCTTCTTAAAAATTACAGATGTTTTAATTAGTAACAACCTTAAAAACTGGTTGTTAGTAGCTTTAATTTTGACTCCATACACTTCAACAATTAAAAAAGCCAAAAGATAGGAAGTTTCCTTGTCAGCTCTTTTTGAGTCCTTTTCTAATACTGCTAAAATTCTGCATGATATTTGCTTTAGAACTGCTAAGAAACTGCTAACAAAATTTTAAATACAAAAGTTATACTGCAATTTTAAGTCTCAAAACTAATTAATTCAGACTTGAAAGCTCTTGAAACATAGAACTTGAGCTCAAAACAATAAGAATAGGATTTTGCATTCATTTTTACTTCCTTGTACGAAAAAAAAAGGAAGTATTGTAATCGCGAAAAGTTTCAGGCAGCATATTTCAACGAAAATATCCACTTTGACCGCTATCGAATGCAATTTAACGATGTTTTTGCGTGATATCTGTACGTAAGGACAGAATAAAATACTCTTTTCCTTCAAAAAAATTATAAAACTGCTTTAAAATAAATTCTGAACAGAATTTTTCGTGGCGTCTGTACGAACGGATGTACGTACGTGTGTACGTACGTATCTCGCATAACTCAAAAACGAGTAGCCTCAGAACGTTGAAATTTTGTATATAGGACTGCTATAACATGTAGATGTGCACCTCATATTTTGGTTGCAATCGGCCGCACCAAACGTATATAAATATATTTATCTATATATCCACTCTGTTACCCGTCTCAGTGATCTCAGTTTCTTTACTATTATATGTTTGTAAATTGTACATTTTTTGCTTTAAAAATGATTGAATTATGTTGTTTTTATCTTCTGGTTAAGGATTTTATGCCTTTAGTAAATCTGTGTGCAATATTTTTAGAATTATCAGCAATTTTAAAGTTGTTTAATTGCCGCTAAGCCTGTTTTTAATGGCGGCCATTGATGTTTACATTTGTAACAGGAGACTAGTGGATTTGTTGCCAATCTAGAGAAACTTAGCTTCGCAACAACAAAGATAACGCATTCATTTATTATTGCCAATTAAATCATGCTTAATTCTTTCTGGAATTTTTTCGAGGAAATAAGTGTTTGAGATTTACTTCGTAATGTTTTAATATAGATATTTTGAGATTTTATGTATTTTTGTCTTCTCGCGAAGTGAGAACTGAATTAATTAAATGAGAAATACTCAATCGTCTGTGAAAAACTGTTTCTTTTTTTGTTTTGTTTGATTAATTTCTTTTATACATCATTCAAACTTTATTATAGTATTTGAATAGAACATGTGGCAACGATTAGATAATTCTATTCTTTAAATGATATAAATTTTGTGCATTATGAGTTATAATATGAACGAAATATATACTGTAATATCTTGTTATTTAATAAATAAGTATAATTATTGTTGAAGTGGCAACGCCATATTTGTATCAAACCGTTACTCAGCAACGAGAGATATTGTTTTAAAAAGATTAGTATTCTGAAGATTTTACAGCTGGGAGTATGATGAAAATTTTGCCACTTAAGAATTGTATAAAATTTATCTATCACCGTGAACTAGAAATAAAATTTATGTTCTACTAAGAAGATTGTCTGTTTTTTAAATTACTGCAAAATACATTACAGTCATAATAAATTGGAGGTTCCACCGAGATACTGGAAATTAGGAGTGCAATTATCAATTTCGATGGTGCTGGTCTCCTAATCCCAGAAATTTACTGAATGTTTTAGAACAAGTTTGTTAATACCAATTTCCAAGTTTTTTTTTATTTCAAGGAGAAATGGATGTAAGAAGTCTGCCGTTATAAAGCCAGATTTGAAGCGGATCATTCAAAGGTTATCTTCTGTGCTTCTGTAACTTGCGTCCGAACAAAAACTGTCAAAAATAGGATACTGCTGATCTCTGAAGATAAGATTAACTTTTGGTTTTCTTAAAAAAGCTTTTATTGAAGTTTAATACTTTATTTCAGAATTATAGTTTATCGTGTAAGATTTTGTTTAAAATAACGGTGCTATTTTGGTAGACGGTTGCACGGATTTTTGGCGATTTACGTTGGCGCAATTGTTGCCTCGATTTTTACAATCGTCAGCCATCTTGAATAACGCTGTTTTTACGCATAGTAAAGTATTCGAAACTTAAAAAAAATTAATATCGTTAAAAGTAATGGATTAATTTTTTGTTGAAAATGTCGTTTTTTAAGATGGCAGGCAAGTGTAAATAAATACATTTACTATGAGGATAAAGTACTAAAGTAAGGCAATTATTAATTTCATATAGCAAAAAAGAGAATAAAAATACCGCTATAAAAATATTGTGCCAACGTTTAATTAGATTAAAATATTACTGAAATTGAATATCGAATTAAAAACCATCCTACCAACATTTAAAAGAATTAGAATATTATTAAATTCAAATACTTTAAAATACGTTATATAAAATATAATTAACATTAAAACATATGTGACAATAATTATCTCAGCAATTTTTGAAAACAGTGTATTATTTTTTTAACAAAAATTGAAGTATACAATTATAAAATAAAAGAAAAGTATGTACTTACAGTTTTTTGAGTAATTTAACCTCTTGTTTATTGATAAGTACCACAAAAAAAAATCGAAATCATAATTGAATCGGATCTTTTAACCATCTTCATCTGTTATCCAAATATCTCGCACTTCATTGAAGAAGCAATTAGCGAGGTTGGGATAATACTCCAAAATTTCCTCTGACGCTATTAACAAATTATAAATAAATCTTTGATTAGGAAAGACAGGTTGGCCAAAATAAAGTCTCAAAGGGCAATTTTTTTATTCCAATACCAATAATTCTTGGTAATTACCAATAACAACATTCGTCTTCGAAATGGAGACATCCATTCGCTTTGAAATCTGAGGAATTCGAAGAGATGAATAATAAAATTTTAAAATGGCGCGGTAATGCACAAATATTCAGTAACCAATCAGGGAGCTGATTACATCACGCCTAGAATTAAAATTATTTAAATAATCATTCATAATAAAATCATTTTTAAACAAATGCAAAATTAAATTGTATTTTAATATTTAACAGCCATAAATAATGTTTAAAACATTAGATTAAATTTATAGATATTAATAAAACCAATTACTTTTTAAGTAAGGTGACGTCATTGATTACATCATCCACAACATAAAATTATATAAAATATTGGCACAGCTTTAGTATAGCCCACCCGGAATTTTAAACAAAAAAAATATCGCCAAGAGCGGCGATAAATGATATGATCTGGTAACCCATACTATTCGCTAAACGCAATGTAAACAAGATAATGGAATTACGGTTACAGCTAATTTAGTAGTCAGTTACATTTATTCAATTTCAATACAAATTTCCGACATATCCGTTTACTCAAAGTTTAATGCACGTGCCCTGTATTCTTACTTTTCCAGTATAGATTTATCTTAAAATTTGTCTCACGCGGCGTTGCAGGAGGAAATACAACATTTTAAATTAGAATTCTACTAAAATTAATATCTTAAATACACAATTCGTAACACTGTTATTGGCGATTGTTTAACGCTCAGATACCGTGAATACTATTTTGCATATATTTTTTTGGCTACTTGAGGTGATATTTTTGCGTTTAGTTATTGCTTGCTCTAAAACTGCTGTTAGTGATATTGTAATTAAGTATCAGGAGATTATAAAGGAAATTTTAAGGTGGGAGTTTTCAAACAAGCGTAAAATTTTGGGAACAAATATTTTATGTATGAATTAACAATCGAGTATGAACTTTTCAGAGAATTTTTGATGGATTGTCGATTATTGAAGGATAACGTTTTCTGTGAAAAATGTAAGATACCATGCTGGTTAGTTAGTCAGAAAAAGTCATCGAATGGTAGTATTAGCAAGAATGTACGGCTGAGAAATCAATTAGGCTAGGATCTTGATTCGCCTTTAGTAAGCTCAACTTTCCTAGAAAGACTTTTTTTTTTTTTTTCTACAACGCGAATCAATAGAGTTGCTTATGCTCGAATTTCTGCAATTCTCCGATTTCTTTTAAGTGAAAGCAGATTTCTTAGTGTATGAGCAATGCAGAGTTTATTCAATTTCTGATTTTTAAGTAAAAAGAGATCGCTATATACATGGGCAAAGCCAATGCAGTGCGCAATGCCGAGGTTGTGCACGGTGCCTAGTTTGTGCAATTCTGGGATGTTTTTTTAAGTGAAAACAGATCGATGTGTACATGGGCAGAGCCAATGTAGTGCGCAAAGCCGAGGTGGCGCGCGATGCCTAGTTTGTGCAATTCTAGGATGTTTTTTTAAGTGGAAATAGATCGATGTGTACATGGGCAGAGCCAATGTAGTGCGCTATGAAGAGGTTGTGCGCGGTGCCTAGTTTTAGCAATTCTAGGATGTTTTTTAACTGAAAATAGATCGATGTGTACATGGGTACAATCAATGTAGTGCGCAATGCCGAGGTTGTGCGCGGTGCCTAGTTTGTGCAATTCTAGGATGTTTTTTTAAGTGAAAATAGATCGATGTGTACATGGGCAAAGCCAATGTAGTGCGCAATGCCGAGGTTGTGCGCGGTGCCTAGTTTGCGCAATTCTAGGATGTTTTTTTAAGTGAAAATCGATGGATGTGTACATGGGCAAAGCCAATGTAGTACGCAATACCGAGGTTGTGCAATTCTCTGATATTTTTAAGGTGGAAATAGATGGATGTGTACATGGACACCGAGCTTTGATGTTTTTCGGGCGAATACGGATCGTTGTGTTCAAAGGAAAACGAGATAATGTGTGACAAGCTGTAATGTAACGTATTTTATATGCAATGTTTAACATATCGTTTGTGTATTTTTAATTTGTATTGTTGTTTTAATTGTGAATTATATTTAAGACATCATTTGTCATTTAAATTGTATTTTTAATTTTTTGGTTTTTATATGTTTATAATGCTTTCCGACTTACGATATATATCGATAGCTCGACGATCTACTCAACAGTAGCAAAACTGTAAACTTTGACCCTATAAGTAACTTTTACCTCAGTATTATAATACGTAGTGTTTGCAATCGTAATCGCACTTGATAATGTGAGTTCTTTGATAATACAGTGTCTCACAAAAGTGATGGGACACTTGTGCTTTACAAAAGGAAACTGTAGTAAAATAAATTAAAAAAACATGTAAAAATTTTTTGTGGGTGTGTTTCATACTTAAATTTAGTAACAATTATTACATCACATACATTTTCTCAAAATATTAATTTAATAAAAATACAATTGTTTAGAACGGAGCAAAAAATGGTTCACATAAGTGATGGGACACCATTAGATACTACTACGTACTATGCAACAAAAATCGTCTGAAGTAAGCAATAAAAATATTTTTGGGGGTTTTTATTTTTACTCAAAAGCAATTGGCAATAATTTATCGCAATCGTCTGCAGTATTTCTCTCCAGTTTGTTTTGGAATTCTTGTGTTTTTTATCTCTGTGCAGCCATGAATGCTAAACGAAAAGAAACTTTGCCTGAAATTCGAAAATTAGTTGTTAATTTGCATATTGAACGTGGAAATTCTATTAGAGAAACTGCTGAAACCGTTAACCTGAGTCATTCAACAGTTTTAATATGATTAAACGATATAAAAAGAATCATATGATTCAGGATAAAAGAAGACTTGGCCGACCATCAAAGCTATCCAATGGACTTTGAATATTAAAAAAAAAATCGTTCGAAATATTAAAAAAAAAAAAAAAAAAAAAAAAAAAAATCCAAGAATGAGTGCTCCTAAAGTTGCTGCTGATTTACAAGCATTATATGGAGTAATTGTTAATCCTGAGACTATTGGAAGAGTAATTCGATCTGCTGGATATCACGGTAGAGCAGCCAGGAAAAAATTCTTCGTGAGTGAAAAGAATAGAAACCTCAGACTGGCTTTCGAAAAATCCAACATAAATAAGAATTCTGATTACTGGAATGAAGTTATATTTGCTGATGAGAGTAAATTTAATATATTTGATTCTGACGGTAAAATCTTGGTGTGGAGAAAACCCAGGGAAGAATTTCGCAAACACACCATTTCTTCAAAACAACAATTAAAATCGGTGCTTCAAGAAGAATGGGGTAAAATCACTCCAGAAATCGCAAAAAAAATTAGTCGAATCCATCCCAAGAAGATTAAATCATGTTTTAAAAGTAAAATGAAATCCAATAAAATATTAAAACCTTTTATAAAGTAAAATTTTTGGATAAATATTTGATGGAAAATTAAGTGTCTCATCACTTATGTGAGCCATTTTTTGCTCCGTTCTAAACAATTGTATTTTTATTAAATTGATATTTTAATATTTTGAGAAAATGTATGTGATGTAATAATTGTTACTAAATTTAAGTATGAAACACACCCACAAAAATTTGTTACATGTTTTTTAAAATTTATTTTACTACAGTTTCCTTTTGTAAAGCACAAATGTCCCATCACTTTTTTGAGACACTGTATGTGTGTGTGTATGTGAAGCATTGCTTAGTGTTCCTAATTTGTAGTATTTATTTTCTTATAATATTTTCTTTCATTGCGAGAAATTAAATTTTTTATTTATTTATGTGTAGAATTCTAGTATGCCTGCCTACAGAGAATATAATGTGATTTAGAAATTTAAGAACCTGTTTTTCATTAATGTGAAGTTTAAATTTTTAGAAAATAATGAAAATTGTCTACTTACTGGTATATAAGGGATTATGTTGTTACGTAGCAAAACGTTAATTTGTAAATATGATAAAATTGATATGTTCCAGAGTATTAATTAAAAAAACTTTTTTTATTTGTATAAATGCTAAAGCTTAAAAATCTTTGAAAATATGGAAGCTGTATGAAATACAAGTATGAGAGACTGCGACGTTCTTTATCGTTGTAATAACTGGTAGAATTCGCTTACTGTATCATGATAATTTTAAATATAAACAATTTATTATACTTATTTTCAGTTACGCCTAAGCTCAGAAATGTAAATTTAAAGAATCTGATGTTAATTTACAATAATAAACAATTCATTATTTTTTTAAAGAGAAAATACAAATTACGCGTAGCATGAAGAATGCATTGTGACGTCACACCAAATTATTTATTAAAGGTGAAATAGCTAAAGGTTTCCGGTATTGTTTTTAAAATTACATCCTTTTAACCTTAATCATTTTTATTAATCATTTCTTAATATTTCTTTTTCTTAAAATCGTGTATAATAGTCGTAAACGTATTTCTATTATCCACGATTTCTGGTGAAATCAAGATGGCCACCATTTTTTGAAACACGGAGTTTCGTCGAAAATCTGGATGGCAACCATTTTTCAAAACAACGTATTTCATGTGCTTTGGCGCCAAACCAAATTCGCCAAACTTTGAAGGTGGGCTATACTAAAGCTGTTCCAAAATATTATAAACAACAAAATTTTTATTTCAAATAAAAATGTAAAATTAAATTGATTTTTAATATTTAGAAGCCATAAATAATATTTAAAACACGGAAGTTATGCATAATAAAACGCATTATTTTTTTAATAAAATGACAACAAAGTATCGGTTACCATAAATAACTTATCCAGCAATGGGTTTACCATAAGTTGTATTACTCGCCAAAAGGCAAATCGCCAAAAAGTCGCCAAAATCCGAGCAACCGTCTACCAAAGTAGCACCAAAATAACTGACCCCAAAATTATTCAGCTTAAATTTATAATTGATATTCGTGGTAAAGAAGTATTTTGAAATTATTATTTATGTTTTACTTTTATTTGTATTGAAATTTTATGTTGATAATTGACATGTGTAAGCCATCCCGGCATTTTTGTATATAAAAAAATAAAGAAAAAAAAAAAAAAAGAAAAAAAGAACTGCTAGCTGAGTTTTTGAATTTGTTGCCAAGCAGGCGCGTGAAAATAAGTAATAACGTCAAACTGACGTAGAGTGAATTGATTATACTGCAGAATTGGCAAAGTCTAAGTTCTCGCCATCCAGGCGTGTGGTAGATAGTAACGTCATCCCGACGTATTACAGATTGTATATTCTAAAAGTTGTATTGCCAAACTGGCAAAAATTGTTTTTGTTATCTCCAACCAGGCGTGGCGATAGATAGTAAAATTGTCAAACTGACGTTGGTAAAATTCCATTGTATTGCCTAACTGGCAAAGGTGTTTATATAGTTATAGCTAACGAGGCTTGTGAATAGTGAGTTAAAACGTCAACCCAACGTAGTATTAAATTATTTTGTGCCAACCTGGCAAAGTTGTTTAAATAATTCTCTCCAATTGGTTAGTGTGAATTTCGTATTCGAGAAATTAAATCTCGCCAGAAATTATATATTTTTAATACAAGTACGAGCTTTTAGATTGAATTTCAAAAGGAAGCCTATTAAAAGTAACTTGTGTCAACATGTCATTCTTAGCTAGGAGTAAAAAACAGGATTTAAAAGTACTAGCAGAAGAGTTAGGTTTAACCGTGAAACCTGAATTTAAGATTGCTCAGTTGCATAAACTGATTACTGAAAGTCCCGATTATGATGAGGAGTTTACTCGAGAACTACTGGCTGTAATTAGAGAAGAAAGGGAACGAAAAGAAGAATGCGAAAGAGAAGAAAGAGAAAGAGAAAAAGAACGCGAAAGAGAAGAAAGAGAAAAAGAACGCGAAAGAGAAGAAAGAGAAAGGAAACGCGAAAGAGAAGAAAGAAAATAAGAGCTTGAAAGAGAAGAGCGAATTAGAGCCTTTGAGCTACAGAAACTTCAGCTGGAAGCAATGGCTGCCACAGCACAGCCGGCAGAAACTACGCAGTTACCTGAGCAGCCTTTAAAAATCAGAATTCACGATGTCATGCCACGTTTCGACCCTAAAGAAGATGAAATAAGTTTATTCCTGGTGTTATTTGAGCGTCAAGCTAAAATAATGAATATACCTGTTGAAAATCAAGTGACTCAACTTATTTCATTACTGCCTCCTGACATTGTTCAGCTTATGGCTAGAGAACCAGAAGATGAAGCGAAAAAGTATGAATATGTAAAAACTTTACTGTTACAACGATTTAAATTGACTGCGGAAAAATTTCGACAACTATTTAATAAACACCAAAAATCTCCTGAAAGTACTTGGTATGATTTCTACTATGAATTAAAAAATTATTTAGAAGGATGGCTTAACGGATTAAACATTAACACTTTTGAACAGCTAAAAGATCTCATGCTGGTTGATCAAATAAAAAAGCGTACTTCTCCTGATTTCAAAGAACATTTTATGGATCAATGGACAACCATCATTTCACCTACTGAAATGGTTAAGAAAATTGAAGATTTTGAAGATGTGAGAAAAACAATAAAACCGAAATTTTCTACCAATCAGACTGAGAAATTTAACAAAGGATCATTTAAACCGCGTTATGATAATTTTGTGAAAAAAATAGAGCATCCGCCTCATTTTAAACATTCTGATAGATGGGATGATTCAAAATACAAGAAAGATCATCAGCAAAGGAATCAGTTCCAAAACAAAAACCAAGAAAATTTATATGACAAAAGATATCGACCACGTTGTTTCGAGTGTGGATCATATGAACATTTTAAGCCTCAGTGTCCTCGCTTAAAACCAAATGAAAAGGTAAATTGCGTATCTTCAAATGATGATTTGTTAGAGACATATACAATTAACGGTTTAGTGAATGGGTATGAAATGCCTATTCTTCGAGACACAGGAGCCACTGTTGATGTTATTTCTCGGAAATACATAGATAACGCAAAAATGACTGGAGAACATGTCTGGGTACAATATCTTTTAAATGACCATTTAGTGTGTCTACCGTTAGCGGAAGTTGAAATTAATTGCGAACTTGGTAATATAAAGACAAAGCTAGCTGTTGTTACAAATGATCCCGGAAGATATGTATTGGGTAACAAAACTGCACAATTGTTCAAAAATAAATCATTCTTAAATTTAGAAAAAATAAATGCGGTTTTGACACGATCTCAAGTAAAAGGGATCTCCTGAAGATGATCGAAGCAGATAAATTGAAATGGAGAAACTAGAAGAATTGACGTTTATTGACACTGACGAAGATATTTTACCTCAAGCTGATGAGGAAGACAAGGAAATTAAGAAAGTGATTAATGTTAATTCAAAGGAATTAATTGAATCTCAGCATCAAAGCAGAGATCTAGCGTCATTGCTTAACGAAGCTAAAAATGAAAATTCCAGCAAGACAAATGATTTCAAAGTAAAAGAAAACGGATTGTTGGTGAAAAGGAAAATAGATAAAAACGGAAATGAAAGGGAATTAATTGTTATTCCTGAAAAATATAGGGAACAAATAAAGTCATTATGTCATGATAGCACATCTGGACATTTAGGCGTCGTGAAAACTAAAGATAGATTAACAAGATACTTTTACTGGCCTAATTGCTATAAAGAAATAGAAGAGTATGTTAAAACTTTCGATCCATGTCAAAGAGTGGGAAAATCTAATAATAAAGCCAAAGCATCTTTGACTTTAGTACCAATTATTGCAGAAGTATTTTCAAAAATTAACTTTGACGCATGCGGTCCTTTACCAATAACACCGAATGGCAATAGATATTTAATTACAGCTATTTGTTTAGCTTCAAAATATCCGGATGCTGTACCTGTTCCTAATATTGGCACAACGTCAGTAATTGAAGCCATGTTACAAATATTTAGTAGAATGGGTTTCCCGAAAGAAATACAAACTGATCAAGGTACCTCCTTTACGAGCAATCTAGATATAGAATTTGTAGAAAAATTTGGAATAAAAGTAACTAGAAGCTCAGTACACCATCCGCAGAGCAACCCTGTTGAAAGATTTCACCGAACAATCAAACGAATTTTAAAAGTTTTATGTATCGAAGCAGCCCCTGAGTGGGAGAAGCAAGTTCCCGCAGCTCTATTTGCTTTAAACAATAACGCACGAGAGTACGGGATTTACACCTGCAGAATTAGTATATGGTCGAAATCTTAGAACACCTGTAACATTATTATATGAACAATGGATGAATCCTGAAGACGAAGGAAATAATGTTGTTGAATACGTTTTTCAATTGATAAATCGGTTAAAAAGATGCAAAGAGCTGGCTACAGATAAAATGCTGGAAATGCAAACCAAAAGAAAAGTGTGGTACGATCGTAAAGCTATAAAAAGAGAATTCTCTGAAGGGGATTTAGTATTAGTTGTATCAACGAATAAACCAAACAGACTAGCAGTTGAATGGAAAGGTCCTGGGAAGGTTGAGAATAAATTATCCGAAACTAATTATGTTGTGAGTTTCGAAAAAAAAAAATGACTTTAACCAAGTCTACCATGTTAACATGCTAAAACCCTATCATAGACGAGCAGAATCGGTTAACCTTATGATTACAGAAGATCAATCTGAAATTGATGATATGGAGAAAAATTTCCCAACAATTGACTCTGAACCAACATTGTTCGATTTTGAGGACATCAAAGAAAACAGCTCCTTAAGTGATAAGCTAAATGAACAACATATTCAAGAATTGCATGATATGCTGCTGAAGGTTTCAAAAATCTTTTCTAATAAACCTGGAAAAACTCATTTAATAACGCATGATATTCAATTGACAGAAAACACCCCAATCCACTTTAAACCATACAGAATGTCTCCTAGACAAACGGATATATTAAAAACAAAAATTGATAAAATGCTTCAGCATAAAATAATTGAAATAGGAGATTCAGATTACACTTCTCCAATATTTTAGTAGAAGTAGCAGGGAGGGATCCAAGACCTTGTATCGACTATAGAAAATTGAATAAATTGACTAAAACACAATTCTTCCCCTTGCCTAACATCGAACAACGAGTAGAAACGGTAGCAGGCGAAAAATATATAACTCTTTTGGATTTAACAAAGGGATACTGGCAAATACCTTTAACACCTAATGCTCAAAGATTAGCCACTTTTGTTACAAGTTTTGGCACATTTAGACCTCTACGGATGCCTTTCGGACTTAAAAATGCACCATTTTCATTTAGTAAAATGATGGCCGAAATCCTTCACGGTTGTGAAAACTTTGCTGTTGCATATTTAGATGACGTGGCAATCTTTTCAAACACCTGGGAAGAACATCTAAGTCACCTGAAAGCCGTTTTGTCCAAAATAAAGGACGCTGGTTTAACTATTAAACCAATAAAATGTAAATTTGTTCAAGATAGAGTAAAATATCTAGGACATATTGTAGGTCGTGGTATAAGAATACCAAGTGAAGTGAAAGTAAAAGCTATTCTTGATTTTCCAGTGCCATCCACAAAAAGTCAAGTCAGAGCATTTTTTAGGATTAGCGGGATATTATAATCATTACATTCCCATGTTCTCATCTATCGCAGCACCTTTAACAGAAACTTTGAAAGGAAACTTAAAGAAAGGGAAAATAAATTGGACAGAAGAGTGCACAAAAGCATTTGAAGAGCTAAAGGAGAAACTGTCTCAAAGGCCTATACTTCATGCACCTGATTTCAATAAGGAGTTTATTTTGCAAACTGATGCGTTAAACTCTGGTATGGGTGTCATTTTTAGCTCAAAAAGATGAACGAGACAATGAACATCCAGTATTATACCTCAGTAAGAAGTTTACAGAAACTGAAAAAAAGTACTGTACCACAGAAAAGGAATGCCCCGCCATAATATTTGCTGTAAAGAAACTTCAATGTTATTTAGACGGGCATACTAAATTCCTCATCATGACCGATCATAATCCCTTAGTTTGCTCAAAAATAATGTGAGTCTGAATCCACGACTTATGAGATGGGCACTGGTACTACAACCCTACAATTACACGATCGTTCATCGAAGTGGTAAAAACCATAAAAATGTAGACGCATTAAGTCGTACTCCCTGGCCTGATTAAATAATTTGTTTCTCTATGTAGATAAAAAAAATATTTTGTTCCTTCCTCTCTTCCTCGGTGTATCTTATTATGTTATATCTTGTATTTCAATTCTGTATTGTGCTGATATTGTTGTTTTGAAAAAAAAAAAAAAAAAAAACGCAAACTTTAATTTATAAAAACATAAATTAAAGTTTATCTGGAGGGGGAGAGGTTGTAATATCTTGTTATTTAATAAATAAGTATAATTATTGTTGAAGTGGCAACGACATATTTGTATCAAACCGTTACTCAGCAACGAGAGATGTTGTTAAAAAAAGATTAGTATTCTGAAGATTTTACAGCTAGGAGTAGGATGAAAATTTTGCCACTTAAGAATTGTATAAAATTTTTCTATCACCGTGAACTAGAAATAAAATTTATGTTCTACTAAGAAGATTGTCTGTTTTGTAAATTACTGCAAAATACGTTACAATATGTTAACTGTTATATAATTATTGGATTATATAACAGTTAAATTAGTTTCCGTTATATAATTATTATATAAGTTAACTGTTATATAATTATTAATACTGTTAAGTGAATCTAGCGCCGGAGTGTCGCTATGGTAAACAAATACTAGAGTGAATTTTAAAGAATGCATTTATTCTATTGTGGTTTATGCGCTGTCGGCGAAGTAGATTTAATTCAATCCAATAAGTTTAAATGAAATGCAAAAAAAAAAAAAAAAAAAAAAATGCGTATAATTTAATATTCCAATACAAGGAAGTCATGTGGTGTACACATCAGATTTTTTAATTATACGATTGTTGCTTCATTGATAACAATGTTATAAATAGTTCATTTAGAATTACACTACAATTGCTGCATTAGAATCCATATTTCTTACTAATTATTTAAACATGAAAAATGAGACTATAATATTTATATGTACTATATCTCCAAAGCCATAATAAAGTTTTCTCATAAATAGGAAATTGACTGTTTTCAACATTTTTCACCTCTTCGTCAAGAAACATTTCTTTTACGGTCCTAATTAAAAATTACAGAACAGCAGAACATAATCTATCTCACGAAATTTGCTAAAATAAATTCTTTCGCATTAATATTGAATTTTATTTAACTCAAATTTATTCAATATTTCGAGTTCTGGGTAATCAAATTAGCGGTATCATTCTAAAGCTGCAAAATGTAATTAAGAAGCTCAGCTTCGTTTTTAATGATTCATTTTACCACGCCACTGGGGGAAAAAATTATCTGAGTTTTCAGATTTTCAATTACGTCCAAAGGGCGTTTTTTTAATGTTTTGCGTGTTACCTTTATTTATTAAATATCATGTTCTTTGCACTTAAACCATAAAATTCAATTCAATAGCAATGCCGCAGCATATCTTTAGAATTTCCGATACACAGTTCCACGCGCTGGAGACAAAAAGGTTTTTCCCACCTGTAGAATGTTGCCATTGCTCCCTTTTAAATCGCTGAATTTGTTACTCAAAAATTCGTTAAAGTTTTGCAAAATATAAAATCGATAATAAATCAAATTCCAAATTTCAAACTTGGTCTTCCACATGCCCATATTCGTAGAAGGATTACGTTATTCAAAATTCGATGGCTCTATGTACCATTGATTTATCACAATGCGAGAAATATACATACATTTATGCAGATTTTTCATTATTTAAAGGAAAATATGAAAGCTTTCATATTTCATATTGCGCACAAAAAGATTTTTTTTAACGTTTTGTGTGGTATTTATGAAATATAATGTTCTTCGCACTTTACCATAAAATTCAATTCCACAGCAATATCACAAAATATTTAAAAAGCGCAAAATTTAAGAATTTCCGATACACAGTTTCGGGCCCTGGAGATACATTTCTATTTTCGTACAGTGTTCCCGCTGCACGCTTTTAAATCGATGAGTTTTTTAATTAAAAAATTCATTAAAGTTTTACAAAATTGGGAATAGCTAATAAAACAAATTCCAAATTCGGAATTTCAAGTGTCTCATGTTTGGTTGGAGTACTACGTTATTCAAAATTGGATGGCTCTAGGTACTGTTGTTTTTTTGAAAATGCGGAAACATTCATGCATTTATGCAGAATCTTCATTATTTAGTTTCTTTAAATATAATGCATGGCAAAAATATTTTGTAGCAACAGTTTGAAAAGTGAATCAACGCAGAAAGTGAAACCTCGCAAAATGTCGTTTTGAGACTAATAGCCCTTTGGGTCTAACGCCCCTTTGGGCTTAAAAAAAAATAAATAAATAAATAAATTTTAAAAAATAATAAAAGTGTTAAATTAGCAAGTTAAATATCGGAAATAGCAACATTTAACCGATAAGAAAGTCAGAACTCCTTACTACCTCGCTCGAAAAATGCAATTTTGAATAAAATGATAATTTTGCTTCTTTATTAAATTATTCTTATAACAGAGCTTGCATGAATGGATTATATTCTACTACAAGAAATTTTTTCATACCAATAAATTGCCACAGAAAGTACAGTAAACCCTTTCTAAGATGACCACAGGTTCATAAGATTTTGGGCTTTTGCGAATTAAGAGAAATAGCTCTCAGCACCGATGTCCAAGTTCTCAGAAATGCTGATCATCATAGGAAGATAATCACCAGAAGAAAGTTCACTGTTCACATTCTGAAGTGCATTATTCTATAAATGAAAGTACATTAAGCCGATTCGATTGCGTGTATGACCGTATCTATTTATATAAAGGAAAAATTTTAATATAAAATAAATATAGTGTAAAATATATGTTACCGTTAAAGCGTATAATTAAGTTATTTCCTCGAATAAGTAAGTATTTGGCGGGGGGAAAACAAGCCAAGCCGGTTTAGCTAATTGTTTTAAAATAACTATATTAATTAGTATAGAATATAATATTCTATAAACTGACTAATGATAAATGCCGCCCAGACGGCGTAGTGGTTAGGGGAGCCAACTGCGATACCTAACGGCTTGGGTTCGAATCCAGGGGAATGCATAATTCTAATTGTCTGTCCCTTCATAGGAGGCAAAGGTGGCCCACCTATTAGGTGACTACATAATAAAGTGACAACTGCTTCTGGTCAAGTCAAAGTCGGCTGAGGGATCATCATTCATATTAAAAAAAAAAAAAAAACTTAATAACAAAAAAAAAAAAAAAAAATCTCAAAGTTTTCAGGTTTTAAACTACGTCCAAAGAGGGCGTTTTGTGTGGTCCCTTTACTTATTAAATATCATGTTCTTTGCACTTAAACCATAAAATTCATTTAAATAGCAATGTCGCAAAAGAATTTTAAAAAGAGCATATCTTTAGAAGAATTTCCGATACACAGTTCCGCGCGCTGGAGATAATTTTTTTTTTCGTATAGTGTTGCCATTCCTCGCTTTTAAATCGTTGAGTTTGTTAATCAAAAATTCGTTAAAGTTTTACAAAATATGAAATAGATAATAAAGCAAATTTCAAATTTGGGTTTCCAGATGCCCATATTCGCAGGAGGATTACGTCATTCAAAATTCGATGGCTCTATGTACCGTTGTTTTATCACAATGCGAGAAATATGCATATATTTATGCAGATTTTTCATTATTTAATTTCTTCAAATATAATGCAGGACTCTAACATTTTGTGGCAACAGTTTTAAAAGTGATTCGCTGTTTATAGCGATTCAACGCAAAACGAAAAGAATAGTCCTCCAGGATCAAAGTCTCTTTGGACTTAAAAAAAAAAAAAAAAAAATCTGAAATGTTTTAGATTTTAAATTACGTCCAAAGGGGCGTTTTTTTAACGTTTTGAGTGTTACCTTTCTTTATTAAATATCATGTTCTTTGCACTTAAACCATAAAATTCAGTTCAAGAGCAATATCGCAAAATAATGTTAAATTAAGCATATCTTTAGAATTTCCGATATACACAGTCTCGCGAGCTGGAGATAAAAGTATTTTTTTTCTATATAACGTTGCCATTTCTCGCTTTTAAATCGTTGAGTTTGTTAATCAAAAATTCGTTAAAGTTTTACAAAATATGAAATAGATAATAAAGCAAATTTCAAATTTGGGTTTCCAGATGCCCATATTCGCAGGAGGATTACGTCATTCAAAATTCGATGGCTCTATGTACCGTTGTTTTATCACAATGCGAGAAATATGCATATATTTATGCAGATTTTTCATTATTTAATTTCTTCAAATATAATGCAGGACTCTAACATTTTGTGGCAACAGTTTGAAAAGTGAACCGACGTTTATGAGTCCGACGCAAAATCGCAAAACGAAAACAATAGTCCTTCAGGGACAAAGCCCCTTTGGACTAAAAAAACTAATGATAAACCGTTAAAGTGGGAAAAAAATAACACTATAAAATATCTGTGGTTTTATAAATTAACTGATGATAAACCGTTAGTCTTTAGAAAATTTTATTTCATATTACGGATAGATTAAATAATAACGGAATGCATAATATGATATTATTGCTAGATTTGTTAAACCTTCATAAAAAAATAACAGACTATACTACGCCAATAGTTCTGTTTAAATTTTACAGCTTATCAAATTATTAAGCTATTTAATGCTGCAAACAAGCAGCTTTCGCGTGCCGTCTTTACTGACAATTCGTCATTTATCAACACTTTAATGTGAACAAGCTGTTAGCTTCCAGTTAGAGATGGATGAAATTTACTTTAAAAACCCTAAATCATTATTTAACAAAGCAGAAACATTTGCTCCCCGTGAATTCTTTTCTTCCGGGTGACGTGGGTCGGTTTCCTTAAGGAAACGGTTGAAGCAAACCACTGGGGAGAACATATGATTTTCCCGCAGGCAAGTTGGAAAAACCTGCTATCGAAATGACCTTGCTCAGCTGCAGCCAGCTCAACGTCTTACACTTAAAACCTCCTTCAAGAAAGCCCGCTATAACCCTGCCCGTTTGGCAGGTTTCCCCATCTCCAATCGGCAACATTATTTGGCGAGATTTTAGAGTTCCTTATTTTCCGGGGACATTCTTTCCGTTTCCCTTTTTTCAGGGTGACATTTTTTCCGCACACCATTTTTTACGTGGTAGAATTATCGGCCGTCTGGAATGTGGGCGTACCCAACTGGAAGTATCCGACGAACATGGAATTGCCCAGAGTTTCATCTCCAGGCTTTGGAAACGATTCCAAGATGATGGGAATGTGAGCAGACGTTACAGCACAGGTCGCCCCAGAGTTACAACACCGAATGAGGACCGGTATTTGTCAGTTACTGCCAAAAGAAACAGGCGGAGCATAGCCTCAGACCTGTCTCATCAGCTCTCTTCAGCCACTGGTATGACAATTTCAAGGCAGACCATGTACAGACGCTTAGGGCAGATTGGTCTATATGCTCATAGACCTGTCAGATGCGTTCCACTTACTGCAACTCACTGTTGCCTGCGGTTAGCCTGGAGTAGAGAGCATGCATTGTGGAAACCGCAACAGTGGGCTTGTGTGATGTTTTCCGACGAGTCCAGGTTTAGCTTGCAGTCTGATTCTCGCCGGACTTTCATATGGAGAGCTCCAGGTACCCGTTAACACCAAGAAAACATCATTGAACGACACCGTTACGGTGGTGCAGGAGTGCTCGTTTGGGGTGGAATTATTCTGGGTTCCAGAACTGACCTGAATGTTCAAATTGAAACCATGACAAGCCAAATCTATCTGGACGTCATTCGGGAACAACATGTACGTTTGTTTCGGGGCGCCATGGGCGCACAATTTGTGTTTATGGATGACAACGCCCGTCCTCACCGTGCAAACATCGTAAGCGAATGCCTTCAATTGGAGGATATCACCCGTATAGCATTCCAGGCCAGCATTCTCACCGGACTTGAATCCAGTAGAGCACGTGTGGGACATGCATGGCCGACGAGTTGCAGCCCGTCACCCTCCTCCTACATGTCTACCGGAACTTCGGAGAGCATTGCTTTTTGAGTGGTGTAATATCCCCCAAGATCAGATCGATAATTTGTTACTCAGCATGCCTAGGCGTTGTACGGACTGTATTGCATCGTCTGGGAGACATGCAATGTATTAACAATCATACCAGCCATGTAATATTGGTTTTTTGTAAATAGGTTTTTTTTTTTTTTTTTTTTTTTTTTTTTTTTGTAATTTGCCCCAGAGAGAAAAAATTGCTAATTTTTTTAATAATATCAAACATATAGCATCTTTTTTTGCTCGTTACCTTTTGTTTAATAAATAAGCTTTACAAGTGAGTCAAATTAGTTTTGCTTCTAACTCTTCCTTTGCCTGATTTTGCATTATCCTTAATTTATGGACATGAGTGTGTTTAAGCTTCCGATTGCTCAACAAACGCCCACACGACTGTCTTTCTTTATGTTTCTCGTGTTCACAACGTCTATTCCTGTATGATTAAATCTGCATAATAACAGGACCAAGTAATTCTAAATTAAAATGTAATCTTTAAAAAAATTAATTTATACAAAATGAAATTTAGAATTGTACACAGCCCCTTAAAGAATAAATGATGATATATCTAACATCTACGGCCTTGAAACAGCATCTACGGCTTTACGAATTGGGAATATGATTTTACGGGTTATTATTAATTAGGAATATGATATACGTACGGCTTTACGAATTGGAAATATTATTTGGCCTTTACGACGAAAACGGTTAAAAAAATAATCGACGTAACCTCTACATTGATATACATATTGCAAAATTTTCCAAAAAGCTAGTTTAAATTTATATCTGATTATCCACATAACACAATCGCATGATTAATTCTATTAAATTTAAATCTCTTTTATAGAATATTTCACATTTAGTACATCTGTATAACAGATTTTATTAAACGTAAGGCAACGTTCTTATGTAAAAGCTAAATAATGTTAATTTATTTTAAAAGTTATATAAACTTGCGGTGATATTTATGATATGATACTAAATAATTTGCTATAAATTTTGGAAAAAATAAGAAAATAGACATACAGTTTCCAGAAATATTTATTTTTTTCTGGAAACATGTTTACTGGAACACTTTTTACCAGGATAATTTTTTCAGGGACATTTTTTTCGAACACTGTGCGTAATAATAATGCCGTGTGCAACAGATTTTCGTATTGATAATTTTTTTTATGAAATAATTACAGTTGCCCATTTATTCTCACTTCCTGTTACCTGAGGTAATCCATATTACCTTAAATGGTCGAATTCCACACGATGTAACGAAAACCTAATTAAACAAAACTTAATTAAAAGACTTAATTACTGCAAACCTACATAAAATATTTATCAGGACAGAAAATGACACATATTAAATCATTCAGGTTTAAATAACATTGTCTTTCATGGTATTTTTTTCCCGTGCAATTCCCTATGTTATTTATCCTAGCTGAGTACTTTCTTTTTTTAACTCGTAAAGCAATGGGAGGAGATATATTTACTTAATTTTATCTCAAATAATAAGATTAGACTTTTAATGGCTTTTCTTGTAACTTACTTTGATATATCAAATTTATATACGCGGGCACATCTTATATGCAAGCCCCTTTGGTCTTTCCGAAACATTTTTAAAAGACAAAACTTGTTTATATGTGACATCATTATGTTTTGAGAAAACACAGTATTTTATTACGTATTTCTGCATATTTAAAAGGAAGAAAATTTGAAAACTGAGTAAGAGATTTGCTCTTAAATCCCTAGTCCTTTCAATTTTGATCAGTACTGATACATAACATAATTTTAAAAATAATTTATTATATGACAATAATGTAAATTTAACGTTAAATATTCTTAACAGCAGTTTTTCATTTGTTAAATATAAAATGGTATATAAATGGAAGTTTAATTTGATAAATATGAAAGGTATTTAGAGAGTTTCATTTCTTTCTGTAATGGGTAACACTATAAACATCCGTCTTTTGTTACAAAAATATATTCTCACAATATTAGGGTTTGCGACGCATAGCTTAATTGCAAATATTTTTTAAACAATATTAAATATTAGTTCTAACTTAGGCGGAAATTTCTACTATGTTTACAGTTTTCTCGTTCTCCTAATTTTTTAAATGTATATAATGAAGTATTTATTATTTTTTAATTAATTTTTATAATTGCGTCAATAGATGGTGTATGATTTGCAAAGTTTTGACATGATATCACCTTTT
Source organism: Stegodyphus dumicola (assembly GCF_044657685.1). NCBI lineage: Eukaryota > Metazoa > Arthropoda > Arachnida > Araneae > Eresidae > Stegodyphus > Stegodyphus dumicola. Next base: position 102,437,025 of record NC_140768.1, read on the forward strand.
AACGAAATGAAGAAAAGTAAAATTATTGTTTATTCTTAAGCTACAAATTTTGAACAAGGCTGAAATATCTACGCTAAATTTTATAAGGGTGCCATAAATATTTTTCATTATTCAATAACACCTAATTTTGATAATTACTTAAAAATCGTAATGGATCGTAAAATTCGTAGTGGATCTTAAAAATCGTAGTGGATTATAAAACAGTGTGTTGAATAAAATTAGTATAATATTAAGAATGGCAAATTTTGATTAAAATATAGAGTCAAAATATTATTTCCTGACGCACTGCAAAATCTGAAAGTAGCACAGGCTATTTTAAACGAACTTTTCAGGATGCAATTTTGGATATAAATTGATCTGAGAAATAAGGATTAATATAAGGTGGTTATATAATTCAGCAAATAATCTCTATACTGCTTCATAAAATAGATGACTTATGATGGGAGTCTTCATTTATAAAACGTTGGTGGTTTAATGTTACAAACGAAGTTTCAGCTTAAGTTTGGAAATTAATATAGAGAAAAAGTTAAATAAGTCTTTCAAAACTAACAAGTTAATATATGAATAGCCCGAGGAAAGACTTTTTCTGTATATGAATGTAAAAAACCTATTTCAGTGTGTATTCAGTACTTATTTCAGTATAAAAAATCATATGAGTATGTGAATAGCATAGGGAAAAAATTTTTCAGCATATGAATATATCGATTTCTTTAATAAACTTTCGATTTCTTTAAAAAACATTAACATTTAAGAACTAATAAATAGAAAAAATACAAATAAACAAAAAGTAAACATATTTAGTTAAAATAAAAATGCATTTTTTTATTCACGAGAAATGCCTTTGACAGGAAATTTTATGTCTGTTATGAAACTTGAAGGGCATCAAGAGAACTTTTGAAATCTGCACTGAGATTGAACTATGCTCTTCAGCTGCCTGCCTCCTGTCTAACCTTTTTCATATTATAAATGATTTAAAAAATTTTTTTGTTGATTAGTCCAGGAATCATACCTTTTATAGTAAGATCGGTCAAGAGTACGCAGTTTGTTTAGTAATTTGATACAAAATAAATAAATAAATAAATAAAGACATGAAAGAAAAATAAGTTATTTACACCAGTATTTTTTAAAATAATATTGTAATTATTTGGTAAAATTATATCTTCTATAATGTATATCACATTACTTGATTTTGTTTAAGTGTATTATATTAATGTTAAGTAAAAACTTCAGATTAGCCTCGAATGCCACTTTCAGATATTTTTACAGCAGGTAAGCGAGTAAACAAAAGTGTAACATTTCTAGTCTTCTCTCTTGCAATTAAGCTCTATACATAATTGGTAATAAATGAATATTGTAGAAAAATTAGAAATCTTGTTCGTTAAAATTGCTGAATTTATTTGTTCTTTGATTGGAGAAAGAAAATCAAAAACTCAAATTACGTGTGTGCCATTGAAAGGGCAAATACATACATAAGCAAGAAATTCATATTATATTTAATTGTAGGAAGTTATGAAACTAGCACTATTTTCGGTATTAAGACCTACATTCATTTAAGTCATAAATGTAAAGACCTTAAGTCAATCAGATTTTTACGTCTGCTTTCTAAGCATTTGTCAATAAAATAAATATGACGCAAATATTTTTATATACAAATAAGAAAGACCTTACACAAAGATGTAACCAGATATCCATTATCTATATTGTTAAAATAATTTTAAGCATCATAATATCATGCATTTTTGTAAAACTCATTTGATAACTCTGTAGTTAGCTAGGTCATTAGTGAAACAATCATAGATGACTCAATACTAAAAAAAAGATTCAAGAATTCTAAGAAAATTCAATTACAGATGAGAAAATTCATAATTATCTGATTGCTTTATAATCCTACATTTCCTATGAGCTATAATTTTATAGCAATTCTTAACCATTAAACTTAGGAATATATTAATCGCAGAAGCATTTGACATTCGTTTAAAAGAAATTCAAAGCAATTTAGAGAAACTACTATCTTCTACTTTTATATATATTAGTTTTCAATAACCAGAGGATTTCCCAGAATTTTTGGTCTAATTTAATGGAAAATTAAAGCACAAAATTCAGTTCATATTTTTCGTACCAAAATTCTAGCGCTAAATATCCATAAAAAATAATTCAGTATGAAAAACATTCCCCTTCTATGATGAAACTGAAACATTCGAAATTTATTGCAAAAGTAACGTTCAAGGAGAAAATGATTGTGTCACAGGATCAATAAAATATTACTTCGTAAATATTACTAAAATGCATTATTATAATATATATTATAATAAGGACTAATAAATGCAAACAATATACAAAACGAATAAGGACTATATGTAGTCCTCTTATATACGCCACTTAACTTTACATAAAAATTAGTCATGTTGCAATAATAAAACAAAATAAAATAAATAAAATAAAAGATTTTTTAACAGCACTCTAGCACTCAAAAAAGCATGTGATTCGAATATATACAAGTATAAATATATAGTATGAATCGCAACCAACATGCTAATTAAGCTTTACATGAATATTAAAAACAACGCATATCCCACATAAAAAATGGTTAACTCCATGAAGTTGTAAACTTATATGCAACATTTTGTTCCTTTTGTTTCATGCAGATGCAATAATGAGCATTGTAGTAGAGTTTGTATGGCTGGAAAAAGAGATAGAGAAGTCTTTTTTCCTCCCTGTGAAGTGAAAGAAGAAGAAAATATTTAACCTTGAGGTAAAGCAATCAGACAAGCAATTAGTACATTTGTTATTTATAGTGGTGTACATGGATAAACTGAATTCTACGTTTACCTAATAACACACCTCTCATTGATTTAGCTAATTCACAGTATATCTTATTTGTTTATTATTATGAACTGTGAAACTAAAACTACAGTTAATTACAGATGAAGAAAAACTATAAGATTTGTAAAATTATTAAAACAAAAAGATACTTTTGTTTGATTTAAAACGTAAAATACGGAAATTAACATGCCTTTTTTCAAGATAACTTTTTCCAATAGTTTAATGCGTAGAAGCACTAAATACTTTCAATTTATTAAAAAAATATTCTTTCTGGTTATTTTAATTAAAAATCTGATGTGTACACCACATGACTTCCTTGTACGGAATATTAAATTATACGCATTTCTTCTTGCATTTCGTTTAAACTTATTGGATTTAATTAAATCTACTTCGCCGACAGCGCATAAACCACAATAGAATAAATGAATTCTTTAAAATTCACTATATTTGTTTACCATAGCGACACTCTGGCGCTAGGTTCACTTAACAGTATTACATTTCGTTCACATTATAACTCAGAATGCACAAAATTTATATCATTTTAAGAATTATCTAATCGTTGGCACATGTTCTATTCAAATACTTTAATAAAGCTAGAACGATGTATAAAAGAAATTAAGCAAACAAAACAAAAAAGAAACAGTTTTTCACAGACGATTGAGTATTTCTCATTCAATTAATTCAGTTCTCACTTCGCGACAAGGCAAAAATACATAAAACCTCAAAATATATGTATTAAAAATTACTAATTATTAATAATTAAATTACTAATTATTAAAAATTAAGTAAATCTTAAACACTTATTTCCTCGAAAAAATCCAGAAAGGATTAAGCATGATTTAATTGGCAATAATAAATGAAGGCGTTATCTTTGTTGTTGCGAAGCTACGTTTCTCTAGATTGGCAACAAATCCATTACTCTGCTGTTTCAAATGTAAACAAGCAATGGCCGTTATCAAAAACATTATTAGGCTTAGCGGCACTTGAACAACTTTAAAATTGTTCATAATTCTAAAAACATTGCATATAGATTTACTAAAGGCATAAAAACCTTAACCGGAAGATAAGAACAACATGATTCAATCATGTTTAAAGCAAAAAATGTACAATTTACAAACATATAAGAGTAAAGAAACTGAGATCACTGAGCTGGGTATCAGAGTGGATATATATATAAATATATTTATATACGTTTGGCGCGACCGATTGCAACCAAAATACGAGGTGCACATCTACATGTTATAGTAGGCCTGTATACAAAATTTCAACGTTCTGAAGCTACTCGTTTTTGAGTTGCGAGATACGTACGTACAGACGCCACGAAAAATTCTCTTCAGAATTCATTTTAAAGCAGTTTTAGAACTTTTTGGGGGGGAAAGAGTCTTTTATTCTGTCCTTACGTACAGATATCACGCAAAAACATCGTTAAATTGCATTCGAAAGCGGTCAAAATGGATATTTTCGTTGAAATATGCTGCCTGAAACTTTTCGAGATTACAATATTTCCTTTTTACTTCGTACAAGGAAGTAAAAAATAATCATACAACGAAGCAAACCCGGATTTTAAAACTTAGTTATGATTGATATTCAAAATCATATGCTTTCAAAGCATTTAAAATGATGCATAAAAATGTTTCATATTCTTATTCCAAACAGTTTGCCATATAAATACAAAAAAATTGTACTTGAAACGTTTCAGTCACTGAAAATAACTGATAATAAGTCAATGTAAAATATGTGCAGTTTATATCCTTGAAAATTATATAAGGGAAATTTGATTAACATTTTATTTGAATAAATTTTATCTTTAATTAAAAATTTACAAGAAAAATTAGTCACTTCAAAGTTCTAGGCAAAGAATTCCGACGACAAAGAATCAGGAAATATAAATTTAATCAAGAAATATTAATTTAACTATCAAGAAATATTAATTTTTATTTCGCTACAGATTTCTGGAGTGCATAAATTAAAATATTCTGAAAATTAATAAACACGGGGAAGAAAAAAAAAAAAAAATTAGAAATTGTCTTAGGAAGTTGGTCATTGTAAGTTCAATAAGTAACTACGAAATTTTCGAATAAAATGTATATGAAAAATTAAATAATACTTTTAAAGTGCTAATAAGAAAAGTCTAAACCTAAAAATAAACGTAAGCAATCCAATTTCAAGCGACCACTCAAAATTCCATATCTTTTTAATCTTGTGTGGATGCGGTGAAATTGCGTAATGATTAAAACCTAAGTTTATTATTCTCAAAAAATTTGTTCGTCTTAGGGAGATAGTCACTTAGAGGGTTCACTGCAAGTATGCATTATTTCTAAAAAACAAAAACTAAACAAAAAAAAAAAAAAAAAAAATACTGCGTAAAGATTTTCGTGATTTTCCTGAAGTATAATGTGCATATGAACTCGTTCGTTCCTGAGAATGTACTCTACAAAGGAATCCCACCCCTTAAGCAGATAGCCGTAGTGTGCTTTGGCATAATCTAATAAATCCAAACACTACTGAAATATTATATAGCTGACTTTCATCATAACTAGCAAATCGACATTTAAGTAACTGACTGCAAGCTGTGCATGAAAATTTTAATGTCACTTTAAGAATAAAGTGAAAACAAAAACAAAAAATAATTTTCACTATATGAGAATTTTAGATTAAAACAAAAGTGAAGAATATAATCTCATAATTACGGTAGCAATTTTCTTATATTTAAGGTCATGCAGTTATTTTCCTTTTTCTAATCTTTTTTAGATTATACTTTTTATGAAAAATTACCAGTAAAAACTTTATAAAAATGATTTATTAATGACCTTCGATAGTTAACTATGTCGGTTTAAAATTCTATTAAGGGCTATAAGTTGCCTTAATTTTCTATGCTTAAGTTTCCTTGTTACTTTACCAGCAAAAATTTCTAAGTGAATAAAAAATATGAAAGTAAAAATTATTCTTCTTTGCATCTTGCGCCCACAAATCATCATGAGAATACCCATTTACAATTATTAAAGCTTGAAAAAAGTGTGTCTGCGATGTTATGGTCATGCGATGATTTGTAGGTACTTTATTTTTTACCACGATATTTTCGACCGCGATGTTTTTAAACTGCGAAGTTTTTGAACCGCTTTATTTTCGACGACAATATTTTGTACTACGATGTTTTAGAACTGCGATGTTTTCTCTTTGCGACGTTCTCTCCCGCGATGTTTTGTAGCACTACGTTTACGCCTTGCGTTGTTTTCTCCGCGACGTTTTCGCCCGCGGTGTTTTTGCCGCGATGTTATCGGCGGACACCGAGCAGACGTTATAGCACAGGTCGCCTTGGAGTTATAATGCCGAATGAGGACTGGTATTTGGCAGTTACTGCCAAAAGAAACAGGCGGAGCACAGCCTCAGACCTGTCTCGTCAGCTCTCTTCAGCCACTGGTACAACAATTTCAAGGCAGACCGTGTACAGACGCTTAGGGCAGATTGGTCTATATGCTCGTAGACCTGTCAGATGCGTTCCACTTACTGCAGCTCACTGTCGCCTGCGATTAGCCTAGAGTAGAGAGCATGCATTGTGGACACCGCTACAGTGGGCTTGTGGGATGTTTTCCGACGAGTCCAGGTTTAGCTTGCAGTCTGATTCTCGCCGGACTTTCATATGGAGAGCTCCAGGTACCCGTTAACACCAAGAAAACATCATTGAACGACACCGTTACGGTGGTGCAGGAGTGCTCGTTTGGGATGGAATTATTCTGGGTTCCAGAACTGACCTGAATGTTCAAATTGAAACCATGACAAGCCAAATCTATCGGGACGTCATTCGGGAACAACATGTACGTTTGTTTCGGGGCGCCATGGGCGCACAATTTGTGTTTATGGATGACAACGCCCGTCCTCACCGTGCAAACATCGTAAGCGAATGCCTTCAATTGGAGGATATCACCCGTATAGCATTCCAGGCCAGCATTCTCACCGGACTTGAATCCAGTAGAGCACGTGTGGGACATGCATGGCCGACGAGTTGCAGCCCGTCACCCTCCTCCTACATGTCTACCGGAACTTCGGAGAGCATTGCTTTTTGAGTGGTGTAATATCCCCCAAGATCAGATCGATAATTTGTTACTCAGCATGCCTAGGCGTTGTACGGACTGTATTGCATCGTCTGGGAGACATACAATGTATTAACAATCATACCAGCCATGTAATATTGGTTTTTTGTAAATAGTTTTTTTTTTTTTTTTTTTTTTTTTTTTTTTTTTGTAATTTGCTCCGGAGAGAAAAAATCGCTAATTTTTTTAATAATATCAAACATATAGTATCTTTTTTTTTTCTCTCTTTACTTTTTGTTTAATAAATAAGCTTTACAAATAAGTCAAATTTGTTTTGCTTCTAACTCTTCCTTTGCCTGATTTTGCATTATCCTTAATTTATGGACATGAGTGTAATTTGGGAAATCACAAAAGGGCTATTTGCTAAGGACAGCGCTGCCTTCACAGAGTGCTGTTTTATAGTCACTTTCCACATAAAAAACCCAGTCATGAAGTGAGCCCATTCGATTCATGCGAATAGTTCGCAAGACAGGCTCCCGCGCTTACTAGCGATATCTCAGATTAATGCGTTAGACAATTTTTGCGTAGTATGGTAGGCACAGGATACTAGCGAAAGCTCTGATAATGCGAAATGGTTAAGTCACGAAACAATGCGAAACGTATATCAGACAAACAATTTCAACTGTAACCTGTCCCACCGCAAAATTGAGAAGAAGAAAGGAAATGTCAGCATCAAAGGATCTATTCATTTGACAATTAATTACATCATACATAGAAGGTATATCATGGACTGAGGAGCAGGGTTAGGAAAAGAAGCTTAGGTATTATTTCACTAGTGCAGAATGTTAAAAGCGAGTAAGAGTTAGAGACTCTCTTCAGAACCATATAATTTGGAAGTACAGCTGATTTAGCAGGGAAGGAAGACAAAAAAGCAAGCAATTTAGCGCTGCTAGGCAACGAGTGGCCATAAGTTAAACTAAATTCATATACATGTAACAAGAATAAAATTAATCTGACAGGTATTAATTTTAAAGTAAATTCAAACATGATACTTTATTACTTTTTATTTTATCACATGAATTTCCTCACATGTGAGGCAGAGTAGACCATTTTTCACAGTTTTTACACGAATATCACCTGTTTACTGCATTGCTGGCAGCTTACTTCTAAAAATATTTACAATTTGGTATAGATTTTCCAAAACTTTTGTAATTTATTCGGAACATTATTAGCTTCATGAGATCCAGACGTCATTATAAACACCCTTATGATTATTGTTGTTAGGATTTGCAGTAATATCAGAAAAAACGGACATATCAATCCATGGTAGATTAATAGAACCTGCTGAAACTGCAGGGTTAGCTGCAAAAGGCTGTTTTCTGCATGTAGGTAAATTTGCGCGATTTACAGCTGCGCAAAGCTTATTCCAGGGCTACTTCGAGCAGAATTGCTTCGTTTCCTAATCGTTGGATGCCGGATGGACTACTTCTGTAAAATTTATGTATTTCTGTTTATCAATATGTCCCTTTTACAATATAAATATCTATGTAAACTTGCACATTTCATGCACCTGCGTGCATAATCTATGAAATTTGCATATTTCTTGCCCGTGTAAGCATGTGGTAGGTTTCGGACAATGTGGTACATTTCGTTGCTTTAATTGTCGCCACCGTTGACAATTATAGTACTGATGCACCTGAAAATTGAAGTTGTACGTTGCTAGAATTATAAAGAATTGCAGGAGGTCAATAGCGTTATATATTTCCACAAAGATACCATTTCTGAAAAAATGGGCCTGGAGCAAAGGCATGAGAGTTTTTGTTTTGCGTTTAGCGTACTGTACCATCTTATATACATAAAAACCACGGTGTTTAAGAGCCCTTTTAATAATTGTCTTTCCATATTAGAGGAATGCTTTCTAAACAATACCCTGATTGACTTACGATATCTGCAGTTCATAAAAAATGATCCACAATGCTTCCCAAAGCGTATTTCTTCCTGTGCTCATCTGTAGAAACCGGAAGAATTTTGAGAAATTCACCGCTAAAACAACATAAGAGTTCTGGGTCTGAAAAATGGGCAATGAGTTCCGTAGGAACAAATTCCGAAAAGGTACGTCTCTCAGCTGGCCTAACAATAATTGAAGCCTGGTCGACTTTAATTGGAATCTGCTATTACACTTTGTAAGCACTCTGTGTAGCATTAGTAGAAACATTTTTCGAATTAAACTCATTAATATCATTCGAAATAATTAGAACATTACTGTCATTAATATTAGCATCAAACTTACGAGAACTAGAGACATTAGCAAGTATTATAACAAGTACATGACACGATTCGTCAACATAAATAGAATTATCAGTTAACACATTAAATTAATTTGCTAACAATATTATTTGCTTTAGTTTGTTGTAAATTAACTGTTTGATTTGGTTTCTTAAAAGCACTGCCTGAATCTGGAATTAGCAATATCAGTAACCTGATTTTTTTTTTCGCTTATTAACTCCATCACAGTAAACACTTTTAGGAATAACGACATTCATATCAGAATAACTAGAAATAATAGAACTAGAATAATAACTATCAGAAAAGCTTGCCAAAAACATCCTGCACTTACAATCAATATTTTGTAGTTCACGTTCAGTATTCCTAACCTACCGCACGTTCTGTATTCCTAACCTACCGACAGTGTCCATCGAAAGAACACATCGGGTTCCATTGTTATGTTATTTATACGCTTGGCTAGTTGCTCCTGCAGGCTTTCTTTCAATCCTCCAATAAATAATCAATTACAGACTGTGCCTTTTGTATGTCAAAGCCAAGACGTTTTCTTAAAAGCAGAGTCCGATTCTTTGTTATTACAGTTCGCACAAGAGTTCATATTATCCTGACTTTCAGCAACCTTTATAATCTTCACCAATCTGCCTAATAGTTGCCGGCGGAAGCCGCTAGCACCCACCGTTGAAAGGCATTCGTTATTCAGTACTCACCAGCTTGACCAGCTTCTATTGAAAAAACTGTTACGAGCTTTGGGCAACATCATGACGTTCTAAACTCATTGCTTGCATCCTATGTAAGTTATTCATTGGTAGTAATTCACGAATCCAGTTCTATTCTATTTAGGGTAGGGCCTCGTGTCGATGGACCTAGGTGTTTTACGTTACTTGTACGACTTAGAAGCTTGTAAAAGGCCACTGTCCATGTCTGTGAGTGGGAGTAGCAAGAACAGCAATTTTCACACTAACAGGGTCAGACCAGTTCTTGTACAGATTCATTTGACACTGATTTTCTGACAGTCTAACATTCAAATTATAGTCTGAAAATGCAGCTATCACATTTTCCCAGGCTACTTAGACCGAGCTATTAGTATTTAGCGGTCTTAACTACTCGGCTAGTCTAAAGGTAAACATTTTTTTAATATTGGTAATGCTGGTCTTTTGTCGAAGTAACATTCAGATGCATTTCGAAATTTATCACTCTCTACTCGAAGGCTACTGACTGGCTGGTGTTTCAAGCACTGGTAAGTACAGGAGTATTACATTCTTTCCATAATATTTTACTTAGAACTTTTACTATCTGGCTATTAAATGGTTTACCTCTCTGACGATGTCTCAGGTTGAGGTTCTGAGACACTCATTTTAAATTTTAAAATCATACTATGCGTGCTATTTTCAAACACTGAACCAGGTTTTAGCTTCTTGAACATTCTCAATACTTCTCGAACGCTCTGAAGACTTAACAATTTGAGCATAAAGACTCTTAAACGCTCCCTAATTTTTAATCTGGAAAATTTAAATTTTTAAATTTAAAAAAGTAGAGGTCGGTACTTTTCAGTTTTGCCGGCGCAGGCGATAAAGTCGCTAACAATAGTACAACCGAGGCCAAACGGAATATCCTTGCTGGTATCCTTTTACGCCTCATTTTCAAAACAAGTCGCAGCCTTTCCTTATCAGATTGATTGTTTCTTTCAATACAAGCATATAATTACATAGAACTTTTACCAGATAGTTCAATTTTATGCTAAGGCCATTCGAGGTAATTAAGTCAATTAAGATGCAATCACATTGCTCACCCGAAGGCGAAAATACAGAAAAGGCAAAGTCAAGGGTTAAATTCGGGAATTCTAATGAGAATGCACTAGCGAAGTAAAGCACTGTGGTTTTACATAATTTCTGAGTAAGCTATTCGTACGAATCGAAACAATTCTTGCATTTAAACTTGCATTCCAAATTAAAACTTAACTTAATTAATATAGATAATTACTGAGAGAATGAGATTTTTGTAGCGTAGTTTATGTGAGATGAGATCATTTTGGTCCCGTGATATGAACCGGCGAATCAGGATGTTGAACCATGAAAGCATAGTAAAATTTTAAATTAATGTCTTTTAACAAATTTATTATCTTTATTTATTGGCTTTTTACAAAATTTTAAGCGATATTAAAATGTTTATACCTTCAAAATCAAAAATTCTTAGAACTAACATTTGTTAAAATTTTTTATGTGCATACTGTATGTTGTCGCCAGTAAAGTCTGCTTGGCAAGATTTGCGCCCGCGAAACGGAAAAGTACCAAGAGCTCTTATTTTTATAAAGAGATTTTATAACAAATGTGCAATCTTTAAATCGGATTACTAAGAGAGAGCAGTCAAGATTTTTTAAAAAAATAATGGAGATTATGTCGCTCATTACTAATGACATTGTAAAAATATTTTGTTGTTTATCTTTTAACTCAAATATTATGACCTATATAACAGTTGATTTTATTTTTCGATATTGCCAGTGTACGTCACAGTGCCATTTAACAGAATCTTGAGCTAAATTTTCCATTTCCAAGCAAAATTCCATCGCTTCACTACTATTCGCGCAAAAATAACAAATCATTCTATTCAGTCGTGCTTATTTCAGAACCATTTTAAGATATGAACATTAATTATAATCACGCTGTATAACTTTATAATTTGTTTAAGCACTTCAATTAGTCAAATGGCAGAATAAGTTAGAAAAATAAGTGTAATTACTGCTCTTCAAACCATACATTCTTGAGCCTTATGTCAATGCAGGGAAAAAAATTGAAATTTGCATGAAGAATTAGTGCATCGGAAACATTTTCATCGGTATAATTAACGGAATGCGCATTTAACTGGCTTTTTAAAAATAGGATAACAAAGAGACTGTATAATAACTCCAATGAGAAACGGTGTACTTGAATATAATATGTTAAAAATAAAATGATGATGTGATCAGACGGCGTAATTAACGGTCGTCTGAATTCTTTCCCGGCAGGCCTTGCGGCAAATGTTTATGAAGACAAATCTTTTAAAATTCTATGTAACGTATTTCTTGGCGTACTAGGATGGCTTTTTATTTCCTGTTCTCGAACTAATTAAGCTTGATTTTTCAGTCTAATATGTTTTTGTGTGTGATGTGAATAAAAATAAGAAAATACTGGACAAAATGTTCTTCATTCAAGAATCTCGTTTAATTTTCTAGTGATGATATTATTATTTTTTTTTTTTCATAACATACGGGTAAAAGAAACACAGCAGTTTGAACTTTGGAACTTGGCAAAATTCAACCCTTATAAAACTAAGTTTGAACCAGTAAAATCTTAAAATACAGGATTATTTCAAATGAATCATTGGGCTTTAAAACACTGTATTTCTTAAAATTTTGCATTGGAAAAAGGAAAATTCGCCATGAAATGAAGAAAAATCTTTCTCTATCTTTTTTTTTTTTTTTTTTTTTTTTTTTTTTTTTTTGTTTGTTTGCTTTTGTTACCTGACACACGTCTAAGTGGTATTTTAATTCTGCTCACATATCGCAAACATTTCTCTACTGAAAGTCACAAAAGTAACAGTAATGAAATCCTCAGGTGATTCTCGAGATTTCACACATGCACTAAATCAATAAATATTTCAATAGAAATTTGATCAAACGCACACGCACACATCTATATACATACATTCATACATGCTATATATATATATATATACATACAAAAATAGACACATAGACAAAAATAGACATAAATGGTTGCTGAACTGATTACATGAAAATCAGGTACTATTCGGTTTTGAGGGCCGTAAAAAATCGCCAAACTATTGTTGATGCCAGTGCTGCCAAAAATAATTGCGGCAACCCTAACGCAAGAAAGGAAGTATAATAGTAAATAACTATTTAAAGATTGATGTTTTAATTTAGATGAAATGTTAATTTCGTATAATAGTTTTTTCAGTCTAACAGGTCTAAACAGGACTGAATGGAAGCATAAGAGTAAATAACTATTTCGGATCATTTTTATAATTTATATAAAAATTGCTAAACGTAACTAAATGGATGCTTGCAGCGCTATTTCGCTACCGAGTTATCGCTAAAGCATAATTTCATCTCGTTGGTTGTTCAAACATAATTTTCTATAATGAATGAATGATGTCTTTTCTATGAAAAAAATTCTCGGTAAAGTGCAGAATCGCCCACTTATTTGTTTGCCGCTTTTTACAAGGGTAAAAACAATTGGATTTTTGTCAATTTTCTTTTACTTTTTAAGTGAAAATAGGTCGATGTGCACATAGATAAAGTTAAGGGTGTGCGCAGTGCCATTTTTGTGCATTTTCTGTGATTTTTTTTTTAAGTGAAAATAGGTCGATGTGTACATGGATACCGAGTATGTGCAGATATTGCAACAATCAGATCCAAATGTCAAATCCTACGAATTTTATAATGACATGCAGGAAGAACTGCAACTCAACAGTTTGACTGCCTGTCCAATATTCGTGACAAAGTTACATTTCATTTGTGTGGAATGTAACCCATCGCAGTATTCGATATGAGACATGAAAAATTGCCATTCCCTTGTTGAACCGAAGGGAGATTCATCAAAACTGAAGGTCTTCTTGGCCATTTCTGACACGAAGTTATCTGATCTTTTTTCTTTTCGAGACAAATGGTCCGTTACCGATATGTCCCGTCTTGGATTTGCACAACTGAAAGACAATTTAAGAAATTTCACATTCCAGCAATATGAGATTCAATCTCATTGGCACAACGAGGTTCATCCCTACTTAATTATGAGCTTCCACATCGATGGATTAGTACACAAGAAGATTTAACTTTGCTTAGATGCTACCAAAGTCCTTCCTAACTTATGCCCAGTGATCGTGATGTGAATTCTTAAAAACGCGTCAAGCAGTGGGTGATTCTGCACTTAACTGAAAATCCTATTGCAGACTTTTCGTCACGGGCAATTCCCAAATTGTTAAATCCATAGCATATCAAAAAAAGGATTTAAAAATTAAACTAGTATTTCAATGACGTCTTAAATATAGAACTATATAAACTTATATAAACTTACGCAATCTGAAATCAGCGCGTACGCTAGATTTGGCGCGCTGTTAAATGGGCGCGTTTGCTAGATTTGAGGTTTTTGGCCATACATTTTCGCTGCAATTTTTTTACGGTCCTCAAAATGGAATAGTACAAAAAATCATCTTTAGTATAACCCTAACGTAAAACGATCACTGGGCATAAGATAGGAAGGGCTTTGGTAGCATCTAAACAAAGTTAAATCTTCTTGTGTACTAATCCATCGATGTGGGAGCTCATAATTAAGTAGGGATGAACCTCGTGGTGCCAATGAGATTGAATCTCATATTGCTGGAATGTGAAATTTCTTAAATTGCCTTTCAGTTGTGCAAATACAAGACGGGACCTATCGGTAACGGACCATTTGTCTCGAAAAGAAAAAAGATCAGATAACTTCGTGTCAGAAATGGCCAAGAAGACCTTAAGTTTTGGTGAATCTCCCTTCTGTTCAACAAGGGAATGGCAGTTTTTCATGTCTCATATCGAATACTGCGATAGGTTACATTCCACACAAATGAAATGTCACTCTGTCACGAATACTGGACAGGCAGTCAAACTGTTGTATTGCAGTGCTTCCTGCATGTCATTATAAAATTCGTAGGATTTGACATCTGGATCTAACTGTTGCAATATCTGCACACACACACATAAAGATTCCATTAGCAATCGAAGTAGTAAAAGCTTCCACATGTTTGGCTGCGAAATACAAAGCCTGCACCTCGCCCGATTTATGGATATTTTAAGGGAGTATGCACGAAAAATATTTTTTCACCTATCTTTTCTTATAAACGCCTGGCTGCGCTTGCTCTCGCCTTTACACACAACCAACTTTATACCTCTTGTTAATATCATTACCATCATAGAATGCTTTTGTGTCTTATTGGATTTGTATCGTACTGTCTTCGCAAGACACGTTGCATATGAGCAGTGATAAACATATTCTGTGTTACGGGAACATGATATTATTTCTGCTGTAAGTTCGCTGTCTTGAAAATGGAACTCAAATCTGTTACATCTTGTGTTGCAAGAAAGTTTACACGCGCGAATTTATATCTTAAATTTTTATGAAAATATCTTAAAAAATTAAGATATTTTCTTTTGTTACGACGCTATGTGAATAGTAAGAAAAGTTCAATCTTTAAACGTAAAGAAAACAAAATTCAATGAGTTACCTGTAATAACCTTGGTCTTAGATGCATAACATAAATGCATCTTATGCATGACACAGAAAAAACATTCTTCATAAGAAATTATAAGTCAACCGTGTTTCACTTAAACCATATTTCTCATCGTTTAATGTGTAAATAAAAGTTTAGTTGAAAATTGTTTAACACTTTTCTTATTTTGATTTTGTAGATTACACTTCTGGATCACCGATTTTTATAGAAATCCATTTACGTTTATGTTGCAAAATGTTTTAACGTTTGTACTTTTTATCATAATTTTTAGATTAAAATACGAACTCTTAGGTATTTAAATTGGCATGGATAAACATTTCCGCGTAAATGGTATGCTTGGTTCATAGAGACCTTCAAATACTGTACTCTTAAGGGACATTTTTCAAATATTCTCATAAAAATAATTAATTATATCTTTTTAAAGAAATTCCTTAAAAATAGTAAAAAATATGTACAGTAATTTTCAGGTAAAAAAAAAGTTCCATTAGGCAAATATACTAGATCCACAAGATCCGCGCCATACCAGTTAATTCAAGAATATACACAGCAAGCATAAACACTTGCCAAATAAATATATTAAAAAAAGAATTACTCACACAAAAGCTCCAACGGCTATAAACATCAAAAGGCAAACTGCAGAATTCATCCTGAAAGTATTCTGAAAATAGAAAGTTTCGATGATTGAGAATAATAATTGTGAATCTAAAAGTTATCTATTCTTTGATGAAGTGGGCGAGAAGCGGTAACTGTTAAAAACTGGTTACAGACTTTTACCTCCCACCAGTAGTTGTCATTACGAAGAAGCTTTTACTACATAATGTAAAACCTATTTTGAAAACTCCACTACAGCTACTGAAGTTAACCCAACCGAATATATTTGGGAAGAGAAAACTTCAAACAATACATAGAAATATGACCTTAAGCATTATTTAGTACAGGAATAAGAAATAATTAACAAAAATTCCGCTTGAATTTGTTAAAGTTATTGGGTAAATATTATCATCGCACTAATAGTATTAAATTCTTTTGCATTGTTTTTAGCCCAAAGGAGGGTTAGCCCACAAGAGCTATTACTTTCGAAACGGCATTTTGCGTCGAATTACTGTAAACGGCTGTATCACTTTTCAAATTGTTGTCACCAAATATTATCGCCCTGCATTACATTTAAATAAATAATTAAGAATCTGCATGAATGTATGTATATGTTTCTCGCAATGTAAAAAAAAAAAAAAAAAAAAAAAAAAAAGATACCTAGAGCCATCGAATTTTGAATAACATAGTCTTCCACCCAAATATGAGCACCTGGAAGCCCGAATTTTGAATTTGCTTTATTATTATGATTAAGACTTAATGATTATTTATTTTGATTACTAAACTAAACGATTTCAAAGCAAGCAGTGGAAACACTGTGTGCGGAAAAAATATTTTTATCTCCAGAGCGCAAGCTATCGGAATTCTAAAGATATGCTATTTTTAAATGTTTTTAACTCAAAGGGGCGTTAACCTTGATGCTCTCGAAATGTGTATTCATGTGTAAATGGTAAAAACGCTCCTTTGGGAATAATATAAAATCTGAATTCTTCATATTTTTTAATATCAATGTAATATTTTTTTTATAAATACTACTTTCTATTAACATTTTTTAACTATATGCAAAGTTAGCTCTTTTTTATTTGTTTTCAATGTTTATTGTGTTTAATACATATTGATATAAATTTAAGGAATGATTTCATTCATCTAAATATGAATCAATATACTTAAATAGAAAATTTTTCATAAAATTTTAAAGTTTTCAAATCATGCAAATGCGGGAATACTTTTTCTCCTCACTTTGTGTAACAAAATGTGTCTGTCTCGAAGAATGCAATTTTACCTAATTAAACTAATTAAATTAAATTTTATCAAAATATTGATTTCAAGTTTTCAAAACTCGAAATACTCTTACATAGGCGAAAAAAAGCATTAAGAATGAAATAAGGAGAGAATAACGTGCTGAAATCTGATATTTAACGGTGTTACACTGAAAATTATGAGGCTTGCTTTGAAGTCACTGGTTGCTAATCACGTTCAGAAGCTATTTGTTTTGAAAACAAAACAAAGAAAAATGCTTAAAATCACATTTGTTAAAATATTAATGAAATGACAATATCAAGAAATCTTTTACATCATTTTATGTAAGCTGATTTACTAATTGTTCGGGGTAACAGTAAGTATAATAAGGATAATAGTCAGGCAAAATATAAACTCAGAAACACATATAATCCGAAAACATCTTGTATGCTGTAGAAAGGGAAATATTTGAAGATTTTAAAGTTAACGGCACAGATTATTTTGTCTGAGATAATATTTAATTAAATAAATAATACAGTTTATACGTTGTTTCACTTTTTAGAAAATAGAAATATTTAGAAAATTGTTTCATGTCCTTTTTTCTGCATGCTGACTTTCTTATTAAAAACAGGCAAACATTTCTCACAAATGCAGAAAGTGTTTATATATTTTTAGAATAATTTCAATAAAGAATTATAAAATATATATATATATATATATTTGGAATAAAAATTTTCGGCAACAGCATATTATTTGAAATAAGAAATATCATTTGCTATTAAATTTATTCTTCTTTCAAAATGTCGCATGTAAACTAGCCGTGGATTATATGTTATTAAGCTTTCCGAACAGAAATATTCCTATTCCATAATTTCATAATTCAATAACGTTGTGAAATGCATGGTAGTAAAATTTCTAACTGCAAAATAAGTAATATTATTAATCGGAAAGGGGGAAACTGTCAATCGTTACTTCTACATCGAAAGAAATTCCAGAAGGATACCTGAGAAAAATACCTGTTGTTTCTAATGTTTCTAAGTCAAATCTTTAGTAACAAGAGAGGCACAAATGAATTGCAAAGTCTTTAAATACGCACGCAGGAACAATAAATGAAATAATAAATTAAAATTTGCAACTTTAAAAAGCTAAATACCGTAATATTGACCAGCTTTTGCCGAAGCATGTGGCTGAGTGCCGAACAATTTGTAGAACACTGCATGAAAACTATTTAGCAGGAGATCATGAAATACTACATCGCTGTTTCACTACACCATTCATAATTTATCTCACAGTTAACTTATATTATTCTACTCCCTTTTTGATCCCTGCTTAATTTAATACTTACATTTTTCTTTCCAGATTACTGATTTATTTTAAAGTTATTTGCTGCAAAATTTGTTAACTGACTTAAACTTTTATAACTGATTCAACGACCTTTAATAATTTATTATTAGTATTTTTATGTTAATGCACGCATAATTAGTAAACTACATTCTAGTTCGATAAGGGGTAGGGCCTTCGGCCCAGGTACCCTGGTGCATACACCATTCTCCTGTGAAACATTGTGACCCTTGATGAAGCATGAATTTGCCTAAATGACTGAGACAAAAAAGGATGCATATATTATCTAAAACGTAGAGAAAAAATTTACAGATCTGGTTTCGTCAAAGTAAAGAAAGTTCCTCTCAGAAAATATCACTGTTTTCAAACAGGCAGTCTATGGATGCTACGCCATAACTAATTAACCAACCTCTTTACTAAGGAAGTGAACATTATATAATAACTACGAGGATTCAGCATGCGGCCGTAATACCAAGACATATCCTTTGAAATTTATATAGCAATACCTTCAACATGAAGTCATCGAAATTCAATAATAGGTAATTTAGGAATTAAAAAAATTTTGAAACAAGGCTGAATTAATGACAAAGCATGTAAATATTTTAATTACAGCATATATTCGTCTTAGAGTTTCAAACATCATTCTAACTGTAAGATGTATTTGCACAGAACTGAACTAAGTTTTCAAGTTAAATCTTAATATTCCAATGTAATTTGAAATAAGAATTTAAATTTTGTTATGTATGGATTGCACAACCTATATTCTTATGCGGGACAATTCTTTAATGTCCTCTTAAATTATGCGGAAAAGAATGATGTGCTACTTCGGGGAAATTATTTGTGAGGGAGAGAATAGTTCATTGGGTGGAATTCTATGTTTTGCAATCTATATATTAAAAGTCGTATCCATAAGTATTGTTATAGCTTTCAAAGTATATGAGTTACAAACAAGTTCAGTTATTAAAACTGTTGTAGAAGTTGTTAAAATTGTTGTAGAATGGGTAAAGCATATAAACAGTCAGCTAATGAAAAAAAAAAACAATTATTTAACATTGGCGAATTTTTATAAAGTCAGACAAAAATATTGCCAAAAGGTTTCATTTTTTCTTTCACATCTTTTTAAAGCATACTTTTTTAAGTAGATGAATTCACTACAGAAATGTCTTACTGCTTGCGTTCTCAACAAAAGTAGAACAATTTTTAAAACTTAAAATATTGTCCGGAATCAATTGGAATACAAAGAGTGAGACAGTAGTTCTTTAATACTTCAGAAAATAGTTACTATCAGACAAAAGAAAGGACTTACTCTGATGCAAATAACACAAGGCCGCCTAAACTGGCATTTATAAGCAGTAAGAACAAAAGACTATGTTTTGACATTGCTTCATCGTTTGTAACGTCATTGTGATTTTTCGAGAAATATACGTTACCTCATAATTCATTGTGATGAAAATTTCCGTGTTTACCGTGACGAAACAGCTATCACACGTATCTAAACTATTGAATCAATATATTTTAATTCGCAAAATAAGATTTCATTAAAATATCAATTCAAATATGCATAATAAACACGTTTTTTATATCATTTTGATTTACTCGCTTCTTTGCTCGCTTTAAATTCTAAAATTAAATTTTATCTTCCTACTTGTACTTACCCGAATTTTCGCGTGATTTTTCATAGGTTCCGTATTTCGGATGATAATAGAATATTCTGTAAGATTTTGTTTCAAAATTCAACAATTTATTATTTTTTATTATTGAAACTCTCAAAAAATCTTAAGACTCTTAAACTAATAAAAAATATTATCGGAGGGGCCCATCAGTGGCAAACGGTAAAGTCGCTGAACATTGGTAGTTCGACCTGAGTTCGATTCCAAGCTCCATGGGCATTTCTATGTGTAAAGTGGATGCAAGCCAGTTTACCTTATAAAGTCCTCCACAAAATGTTAATAGGGTTATGACCCATCATTATTGGCTCGGCAATTGATGGGTTATGACCCATCAATTGCCGAGCGGCTATGTGGCCTAAAACTGGTAGTTTCATATGGGTTCGAATCCTAGTGAACGAGCTGGTTGCATAAGCGTTTTCGTGTATATGATCCAATTTCTTTTAGGAAAGCTTCCGTGAAAGCATCCCTACCCTTAGACAGATAGATTTTGCGTGCTATGCCGTAACCAAATAAATCAAACCAAACAATTAACAGAATTTCAGGCAACAATAAAAGTAATGCTATTGAAATCGAATACAAGGTTATTCAAGACTCACTATATAAATTTTGAAGGATGGTAGAGAACACTCCAACGGTTCTTGTGTAATATAGGCACAAATAATAGGCTGAGGAGCAGAAACAAGAAATATGACGTAACATGTTATGACATCGCTGACAAGTGCTTTTTTACAATAATATTTTCAATAATTACTCTAAACTTGCGTCAACCGATAATGCTGCTCGTTGATTAGTATAGAGTTACAAGGATGCGGATATTTTTTTTTTTTTTTTTTTTTTTTTTGTATGCGTTCAACCTCAATGGATTTTCGAACCAGTTAAATAGAAGGGCTAGTTCATTCCTCTTTGCAACTCTTCGCTGACACGAACCTCGTAAGGGGGTAAACAGGAAGTAGTCTGACTTCACTATGTTACGCTATGTTTAAGCCTTCGTATATTTCTTTTTCGTTTAAGTTAAAAGGAAGTTACTTAGCAGTTCAATATATTACAATTAGTTGAATAAATGATAATCTGAAAATTTTAATATTTAGCTGTCTGTTTGAGTTCCAAATTGTGACCAACAGAAATTTCTTGTAGCTATCAACTTTTAGATTTCAGGCAAAATAAAAGTTATATATTTGATAGTTTTCCTTGTGTTATTTTTATTCGTATGATTTTACAAATACCTAGTAAAAAAAGTTTTAATTTTAATTAACAAGTTTTGTTTTGTTAAAAAAAGTCCCCTCCTCTTTTTTTTAATTACTTCCCGTCAACTACTTTCAAATTGTGCACTGGCACGTGTGCAATGTAAGTTTGAGATCACAGTTGCAAAGTATGGCCTTATATATCTTCTCGCGTTGTAGCAAAGTGCCATAAAATTCATAGAAATGAGAAAGATACGGATAGATATTGTATTTTCTATTTTTCCAAAGGACAATTTGCTTTTGGCGAAAAAAAAATGGATAAATGTGTCGATAACCGAATTCTATTTATGCGAAGAACGCAAAAATTTGCAGCGAATATTTTCTCTACAGTGATTCAGAAGATGACATGAAAAATTACTTGCTTAGATTGCGGCAAAAGAAACTTAAAATCCAATATTGTGCCAAGAAAGTAATATAATGCAGAACGATTTTCAAAGATTATAAGAATTAAATTCAAAGAAAATTCATTTTGAGGCCAATTACGAAAATGATAATAGGAATAATAAATCAGATACGAATGGTTTTAAAACAGAACTCACAAATGACGGTGTAAATATTGCTGAATGCTCTAACTGTAAAAATAAATAAGAATGCTATGATAATTTGTAAAAAACAAATCTAGATCAGCATTTTAAGTAATTTACTCGTATAATCGTATAAAATCTCAAAGCAATTGCGCGTAAGAAAGATTTTCCTCCTTTGGCCCTCTTTTCAAAGATTAAGTAATTCTCTTTAGATAGTGTCAGCAAGGTTGCTTTGCCAAACTTACGACAACGATCTTGTATTTTCTATTTAAATGTAATGTATGTGTATAAATATGACTAAAATTTAGACAACTGTTTTTAAGATATCTGTTATTATATAGAATCTGAAGCGAAAGACGCTAATGTAAAATTTATTATTAGGCCAAAAATGCAATCTTAGATTAGATAAAATTTCGAATAAAACTATCGACTTCAATAGTAGTCAAACATAAGTTCCTCTTCTTTAGCTGAAGATTAAAAAATGGACATATATATTAAAATGTATCCCAAAACTACATTTTTTCTTTCGCCAAACTTTAAAAAGCTTTTATTATAGTTATGTTTAGAAAATGTAACAGTATTCTCCCATTCAGCATGCAGATGAAGAAAAGATAATTAATGCCATTGCTTTTTTCTTCATGATCTAATAATAAATGCACAGGAAAAAAACTGCAACTTTTAAGAAAACGTAGTGTATTTTATCTATTGTTTTAAAATTAATAAATAAGCATTATTAATTATTTAAATGTTTTAAATGCTAACAGTCAGAATATCTTCTTTTCTAAAGTAAAGCTAATTTTTCACACACGGTTTTTAAGGCTGATTTTTCAAGTTTAACATGTTTATTTCTTTGCTGCGAATGGCGTCTTTGCTGTCAGTGTCCCTATGACTATGTCATCAGTCCTCACTTCCTATTTCAGAGGCAAAAGCTCTATGAACTAGCCCTTCTCTTCTAAGTCTTGCATTCGAGCGACAAGGTTTCTCAACAATATTAAAATAATTCTTATAAACAAAAGCCTTTATATGTCTTCAGAAGACTTAATCCAGGAGTGGTAAATTAGGCGACTTGGATGGCCAATGGACTGATCAAACCAGCTCATGTTTTGGGCCCCTGAAATGGCATCCAGTTAATTATGCACATGAATCCTGAAATGGTCTGGCTGCCCGTCACGCTGAAACCATAGTCGATCATGAAAGGCAATCAGGACATCTTGAAGCAATTCTGATAAAAACATCTTTCAGAGAAATATTATATATCAGCCATCGAATTGTATTGGATCAGTTGGAAAGCCGTTGACAGTACAATCTCATATTTTCACAGAGAGTCGTTCTTGGAAAACATATAGACGTACACTGTGTAAGTTTGAGGCTGCCCAAACATGGCAATTGTCACACTGAAATCACCTTCTTGTGCAGAAATTGCTTTATCTGTCACTAATACATGAACTGGAAAATACGGCTGCAATGCACTTTACTTCAGCAAAAACCATTAGCAGAAAGTCCACACGATGAGGATAAGCTTCCCTTTTTTGAGTTCTCTGAAAATGGATTGGTATAATAATTCTTCATTTGATTCTCCGAAAATGGTGTAATACTTATTCACTTCACACGCTCCAAACAATGGTTTACTCATACCTTAGTGATGTGCAGTAGTTTTTGTACTTTTTCGGATTTTTTTTCCACCGAACTGAAGATGAATTCATCCACGTCTGAACACGTTACAGTTCTCAGTCCATCATTTTCTTACCTGCTGTCATATAAAGAACGAGTTTCACAAAGTTGCCGATAAAACCGCTCAAACGATTTGTGGACCGATTATTCGTTTGTTGGGAAAGTGTTCTTCGTACATCAGTGCATCCACTCTTCTCCCGTAACATTTGCAGTCCCGTAAATTAGATGCATATCTACCTTCTCGAAACCCATAAATGGTCTCCCATTACAATTACAGGCTACAACGTAGTCGAAAATACATATTAAGTTGATGAACAGCAAGCCACTTAATGCCCTTTACCAACAATTGTGGAAGGCACAAATATGTGTTACTGTTGATGGACGCAGTTTACAGCAATTTTTATAAATATTGCTGTAAAGAAACTTTTGTTTGTGCCTCAACGCACCATTTCCGTCCATACATTGCTACACAAAATGTGTCTGTTGTAGTATGCTCTAGCCTACCTTAAACTTTGTTCCATGACTTATGAATGACCTTGTATAAGAATGATTACATTCATTTCGAAAAACCGGCATACTCACGTAACGCATGGTGAACATCCCGGAAGCTCCCCATACATTCAGACCCTTCGCTGAGTTTTGAATCCACGTCAAAGCACCAGTGCAGTTCTTAGCGATGTTACCGCTCGGCTGTTGTTGAGCCCAAATCTCTTGGACAATTCTTAATTTAAGATCTTCGTTGTTTGTAGCTTCACGATTATATTTTTGGTTAGATATAATAAAAAATATTACAACAGCCATAAAATCACGTTTTTACACTTTACACCACTTAATTAAAACCTCGTAATTTAGAGAAGTTTTCTAGATATTTCATTGCTGTTGTTGCCATAGATGAGTTTATTGCCATAAAATATCGCACATGTATGGCAAGTCCATCTATGGTGTATTCCGACAGACGTTCTCAAATCTTATAAATTCTGACTTGAGTAATTTGACTCCGTTCTCCCTTTCCCAGATTTGACACTATTGATAAAACTTATCAGATACTCATAGGAAAACCTTAAAAATCACTGAAGTGTTTGTCCACTTGTTGTTTGTGTTTTTCCAGTTTGTACAGTACTGCTGCAATGCAAGGAATTTTCCCTATCAAGTGTCTTCGTGGTGTGATTGGAAAAACACTCGGCTGCGTATTTTTACTTCCTCCCTAGGAAACGTAACCGGCGACTAAATTTCGCGATTTATCAGGTCTTGGCGAAATTGTGACATCAAGCGCATGCGCAAAAAGAAATAACCCTGTCTGTTTATGATTGAAATTTGTGATCCCTACCAGTATGTCAAATGATATGGAAAGTAGATTTTATAAAATTTTATTTGATGGATATTGCTACGAAGTAGTGTCTTCCAAGTTCGGAGGAAAAGAGGATTTCAACTTTGAGATCAGATGTGATCTCAATAGTGATGATAGATGGTAGAATTGGGAAATACATTTTGAAGCTGTTTCCCACGTGCATTGGATTGTATCTTCCAAAACAAAACAATGCAAATCGAAAACAGCAAAGTTTACTTTTAAGAAAGATTATGTGTGTCAACATGTAAGACTAAATAAGAAAGAGGCTATTTTCAGAAATAAAGAATGTTTAGCTGCTTTGCATGTCAGAATTAAAAAAATAATAATAAGTATACAAGATGTGATGAGTATGTAAGAAAGAATGTGTGCACTTTGATTAAAGTTCCATTTCGGCATACACATCGATGTGATGTTGCTGAAGGGTGGAATTGCTTACACCCAATTGATTAGGTAAAAGAAGTGTTCATCAACTACTTTTGTGCCGGTAAAATAACAATTAATAATATAATATTTTTATTCTGCTTTACATCCACAGAATTGACAGAATGACATCCACAAAATGGTGACGATAAAGGCAGTCTCATAAACATGTATCTGAACATAGAATTGTTCTACTTAATGAGCAATATGTTTTATTACTTTTCGTGATATTCAGTACCTCATATTTCGTGCAATGAATTTTACTTAAGATATCGGCATTATTTTAATTGCCCTAGTTAAGAAGCTTTGAAGGCATTTTTTGCAACAGCTGAAAGCACGTTAGATTGCAATTGTTAAGCATATTAATTCATCCATTACATTATGGTTAGGTTAGGTTATTGAATTACGGCAAAGCCTCGAGGGCTATCTGTCTAAGGGGAGGGATGTCTTCGTGGAGGACTTTCTAAGGGAAAATGGCTCGTATACACGTTACACATAGGGAAAACCACGAAAACACCCATGCAGCCAGCCCGTTCGTGGGATTCGAACCTCGGACCGAACTACCAGTGTTCACCGACTTTACCGCTCGCCCGCTAGTGGGCATCATTACATTATGGAATAATGAATAAATTTATGGTTTCTATATGTATGAAATGACAGTTTCAGAATATAAAATTATTCAGACACGATTAGAAGGAAAAATCACTTAAGTAATTGATTATTTAATAATAAATTAATTGAATGAAGCAATTAATAACACATAGTAACTTTTGATTTAGTTAAATTCTAAATATAATCACAGACTCCTCTGATAGTAACATCAAAAATGTCTACGAAATCATTGACCAAGAGTGCCCTTGGTTATGTCTGTCATTAGTTTAAACCTTGGACACATTATAGGTGACAATATGAATTTGCCCAGCTCTATCTCATTTTGAAACAACGACCAGAAGATAGATCCAAAAATCATCTACCCCTCTTCCGTTCCCATTAACTTTTGAAGACTTATTGTTCCATGCTATATACCACTGCTTAATTTCTAAAATAAAAGTGCCAGATCCCTATGGAAGACTGTGAGGAAGGAAAGAAAAAATAAATAAATAATTAAAATAGCTAATAATTAAATAATAAATTTAAAATTAATATCAATTAATTTGGTTAAATTAACTAATTTAATTAATTGAATTAAGAAAAATGTAAATAGAAATTTAATAAATTATGAAATTAATTTTGAATAGTTAAATAGAAAAAAAAAAGTATCTGACGTCGTCTTATTTGAGGCATTTTCCGGAATTACAATTCCACTTAGATACTAAGAAGGAGCTCAGCCAATCTCCGTCTGAGTTTAAGTCCTGATTATACATAAAATGTACTATTCCAAGGGATGACAAGTATCAGTCTTTTTTTGCAGCACACCAAGGCAAAAAGATAAAACGATTAAAGCTCCACTAAGGGGAATAGTGAGAATTCCAGAAAGAGTATGAGGGTATGGAAAGGAATTTAACTGAAAAGTGTAGCTTTGAAGATAAAGAGGGAAGAGTTCAAGACTACCTGATCGCGATGCCCTGTCGATATAATTCTAGCCGTCAAGCAGAAATTTTCCCTGATTACTTTTCCTGAATACAACGTGAGAATAAATATAAGACTTCTCAGTACAAGTGGCAGCAGTGGTCCCCCCGTTTGGTTACATCACTAAGAAAGTCTACAGCTCTGCAGAAGGAAGTCACCAGCATGGAACGTGCATGACCAGCGTGTCACTTTTAGTTCTTTGAGGAATACAAAATTTACCCGCTCTCATAAATTCATTGCATATTCTGGAGAATAAGCCTTTGACATATAATTGGGGGCTTTTCTTTCCTCAAAAGTCTCAACCTCTGTGCAAGGCTTGAGTGCGATGGAAAGACAAGCTCGCCTTCAGAAGTTAGAATCGGATTTTTAAGACATGTTTACTATTAAAACAAAATTTCTGTGTTAAAATTGTGGTTCGCTTGCATAAAAAAGTGCCTGAGCCCTTTTATTTACGGCTCCAGCTGAAATTATAATTTATCTCGAAAACTGAAAAGTAGCGGCTCCGACGCAGCCAGGCTGCGACGCACTTTAAGCTCTGCTTATACACAAAGTGAAGAGAAATTTAAATGCCACCAACCTGCACCCCTTTAATTCTCATTCTAAACTTTTCAAAATAAATACAGATTTATCATATGAATACAGTGCATCAAAACAAAAATATATGTGGTACTCAATTTTTCTTTTGTTCGTTCTTCAAAAATCTCTTACGGACCTCAATAATTTGAAAGAAAAAATGAAATTATATCTGAACAACGGCAAATTCTGTATTTTAGTAGAAAGTCCACTCATGGAAATTTATTATTCCCGAATTATATGACTATAATAACTAAATCCTTTATGCCACTTCTCTTTTACAAAGGTCTTAAATTTACTCTCAGAAAGAACTAAGGGTTGTAAAAGAAAGCATGGATTTTCATTATTCTAGAATGAAAAAGTGAAATTATGATTTAATATTTTTATTTAATGTAATGACTGCAAAAATGTACGCCTTAATTTTAAGAAAGTATACTGATCTAACACAATTTTTTCAAAATGCTTTGATCATGTATAAAACAAATTTTTGTTTATTGACTATATTAATTTTAATATTTTATGCTAACCATAACACAATATAAACCTGAATTTCCAGTGCTGTGAGCAAAGAGGCATAGAAATCATAGGAACAGTACACACTCAAGCAATGGTTAAGATACTACTCAATGATCCTCGTTCTTCTTTATGCATAAAAAAATTGCATCTCTTACTATCAGATCTTTGACAACTCAAGATACCAAACATAATCATTACTCAACCACCTGTAATTATAATGCACTTGCTGAACTTTTAAATGCTAATTAATAATATATAAATTATTAATTAGACTATATATTTATCACATCTTTTTACATTTTAGTAATTTTAATTTGTTTAATTATTATTTGAAAGGAGTTTTTTTTTTCCTAATCGGAGAACCTTTTTCCATTTTAATTAATGGTAAATAGTTCTTTGATATATACCATTTTGTTTATAAATGTTCAATGAAAGATTGCTTTCATTGTGTATTAAAAAATCTGATTTTAAAAATCTGATTAAAATTTTAAAATTGTTCTGTAATTATATCAGCTTGACACTATTAATTAAAATAATTGTCATAATTTTCAAACATTAAATTTCAAGATAGTTTTGCTTGTAAGTGCGTAGTGCATATTAATAACACATAACCTAAAATAGTAACAATACCCCAAACTTATGGTGTATATAATCCTTGCTGCATAATAAGAGGGGAAAAAATATTAAAAACAAGTCTTAAAATATTTTCATGCTTTTAAAATGAGATATATTTCTTGCAAGAGAGGTAGCACATAAAATTGTCGTTTAGCTAATGTAATTAATATTTAAATGCTTCAATTGTCAAATTACTTAGCTTGTATGGTTTATATTTATTTTAACTAACATTTATTTTAAGTTTAAACTATCTTTCCTGTCAAGCCTTACTTTCCCCTGGAACTGCCAATGCCAGAGTATGTAAATTTTAGTAGAACGCGCAAGGATTCAAATTATCAGCGGAAGTATTCTGAGTTAAATAGAAAGGAAACGAGTTCGAAGTGTGCTTTTCTTACTTCACGAGCGCCGGAGGTAGTTAGTTAGAAATTGAAGAACCACGCGTTTCGGCCTGTGTGCTTGCCTCGGCAAATTGTTAATCTTTCAACGTAATATTCAGAGTTTGTTGAATTATCTGCGGTATTGTAAAACGCGGTGAGGTTAGTTACGTATAGAGAGCCTCGTAGTTAGTCATCTGCTATTATCTCTTTTTAGTTTCTTATTTTTATTTTACCGCCGGGTCGGCGTAGTTTGTGAGCGTCAAGAGCACGCATTTGTAACTTCTAAAGTTGAATAAAAAGGGACTTAAACCCTTCTCAAGACTCTGTCTAATTTTCAGTTTTCAGCAGTCACCACTTTGTTGCGTGCAGGTTGGAAGCGCGCAACTTTACATTGACGCCCGAACACTTGTCGAACTGAAATGGCCGAAAATCGGATGGAAGCCGCGGGACAACAACAAGAAATGGCAAGCCAATTGGAAGGATTTGGATACCTGGTCCAGACGTTGAGAGCGTCAATCAAGCCAAACGTCAATTTCGACGGAAAACTTTCGGTGGCGATATTTCTAGAAAGCCTCGACAATCACTTTCAGCTCTACCCTGTACCTGAAAGACAAAAAGTTGCCATCGCCTCATCTGCACTAAGAGGACAGGCCGCGCTATGGTGGAAGAATATAGGCAAACTTTTATTAGGGGAATTCGGAAGCCAGACATATACATTTCAAAATTTCAAAAAATCGTTATTAAAGGCCTTCCCCATAGTGAAAGATCGAGCAAGGCTAGAAGCCGAACTATATAGTTTCTATCAACGGGATATAGAAGAGTTCGGACTTTATTCTGCGAAAAATTAAACTGACGGATATGCTGTATGGGAAGAAACCCGACGCGAATATTATTGAAATAATCTTACCAAGACTGTTACCTGCTGTTCAAGATTACTTTGAAATTAGAAACCCAAGCACATTGCAGGAGCTCTTCGAATTGGCGGTCAAGTTTCAAAATCACAGAATAGCGGAAAAAGCTAGAGGGGCATCGTATTCTCAAAGCATCCGAAGGCAATCTTCAAATGAGCAGACCAGAAATGCAAACCGCTCTTATGGGGGAAAGAGCTATCAAGCTAACTCATCGAACCTCGAAGGTCAAGGCCTAAAAAGGAAATTTGAAAACAAACGTCCGCGTACCCAGAAGGCAGAAGTTGAAAGGAAATCTTTAAACGAGTAGAGGGGCCTGTGAAAGCGAGGGTCCAGACCCCGGAAGTTTTAAAAAAACCCTCAAAAAGACACTTAAATACGGTCATCGTAAAGAACTCACATCTACCAATTATACAAGTCCTGGTTGGCGATGTTACAGTAGAAGCCCTCATCGATACAGGAGCAGAAGGTAATTTTATGAGCGATACATTCTCCAAAAAGAATTTTTATAGGTTACGATTATTTAAAAACAAAAACACAGAAATTATAGCGGCGCAAGGAAAAACCTGTCACTGCATCGGGAAATTATCATTAAACATACAGGTAAAAGAGGAAAGCCTCAAAGTATTAATTTTTGTAGTAAAACATTTGCAAAATCCTCTTATTTTAGGTATGGAGTTCTTAAGAGCCGCGAGGGCCAAATTGAATTTTCAGGACAGTTCTATTGTGCTGGAGATGGACCAGAGGGTGGTGGAACCTGTGGAACAACCGGAAGTTGACCTTAGCCATTTGAATGACCATGAAAGTCAAGCCATCCAGCAAGTGGTGAGTACTTTTTCAAACTTGTTTTCAGAAAGGCCTGGTAGCTGTCAAATAGTTACGCATCAGATGCAGTTAACTGCCGACAAACCTTGTAGGACTAAACCGTATCGCTATGATAAACAGAAAGACGTAATCATCGAAGAACATATTCAGGAAATGTTAAAGAACAAAATAATAACGCCCATAAATAGTGAGTACGCGAGTCCAGTCGTACTATGTAGGAAAAAGAACGAGTTTCCTCCTTCGGATAAAAGGGCTTGGAGGTTTGCTATCGATTACAGAAAACTGAATAGTATTACTAAATTCCCAGTTTACCCTTTGCCGGTTATAGAGGAATTATTAGAAAGATTAAATCTACTAGATACATGACTACTTTGGACTTAACGTCTGGCTATTATCAAATAGCTATGAGACCCGAAGACATACATAAAACCGCGTTTATAACAAAATCGGGCACTTATGCATTTTTACGCATGCCCTTTGGTTTGTGTGGGGCCCCATCAACATTCCAGAGAGCTATGGACATTGTTCGAAAGCCTGTCCTAGGAAAATCGACTTTAATCTATCTAGATGATATAATTATAACGAGTAGTACGTTGGAACAACATATTAAAGATCTAGAAGAAGTGTTTAAATTATTAAAAGAGGCCGGTCTTACAATTAACGCCTCAAAATGCAAGTTCGCAACTAAAGAACTTAAATATCTCGGTTATAAAATTTCGCAAAAGGGTATAGAAACTCAAGATTCAAAAATAAAAGCAATCAAGAATTTCCCACCTCCCTACACCGCCAAGAAACTTTCTTCTTTCCTTGGGTTATGTTCTTACTATCGGTCATTCATAAAAGATTTCGCTAATATTGTTGAACCCCTGTTAGTAATTAAAAGAAAGAAAAGTAAATTTATGTGGACAGCGGAAGCAAATACCGCATTTGAAAGATTAAAAGAAGCGCTCATCAATGCCCCTGTTTTGAAATTCCCAGAGGGGGACGAAAACCTGGAAATTGCAGCAGATGCGTCGGACTATGCGGTGGGTGCGGTTCTTATGCAAAATAGCCATCCGCTGGCATTTTTTAGTAAAACGTTGAATCAGACACAAAGGAATTATACAGCTACAGAAAGAGAAACATTAGCCGTATTAATGGCTGTACACAAATTTCGAGTTTATTTCGGCTAAGCGCCAGTAACAGTCTATTCGGAACATGCGGCTGTTGGTAGACTTTACTCGGGGAAAAACCTAACGCCCAGGTTAATAAGATGGGCTTTAAAACTCCAAGAATATAATATCAGAATAAAATATAAACCGGGTAAGGAAAACAATGTAGCTGACGCACTTTCTCGTATAAAACTGGACGATGAAGGAAATGAACTTAAATTGACTTCAAAAATTTTAGATTCTAGAGATACGATTATCACTGAACTGAAAGCTGATCCTTAATTTGGAAATATCTATGCATATTTGAAAGACCCCGAAAGCTTTGAGCACACAGATATCGATGCGATAAGAAATAGAGCAGAAAACTATGAAATAATAGATAATTTATTATTTTATACGAAAACAACAAACGAAAATCTTGAGTACAAACCAGTCATCCCAGCCTCGCTTCGATTAAGCATTTTGAAGGAATTACACAACGCGAAAACAGCGGGTCATTTAGGGGTCAGAAAGACTTTAAAAAGGGTACGCGAGGCGGTATATTTCCCGCAATTATACAAAATAGTAACGGCGTATGTCAGGTCCTGCAATCAATGTCAGTTAATAAATGATATTAATTACAGCCCGGCCGGGTACTTAAATAGCATTCGCGCTACATTTCCGAATGAAATTTTAGGCATAGATCTTCTTGGTCCTTTCCCCCAGAGCGAGTTAAATAAAAATCGTTTTCTTTTAGTAATTGTAGATCATTTTTCAAAATGGACAGAAATTGTTTCACTTAAACGGGCGTCAGCCAAAACAGTCGCAGATGCATTCTTACACAGATAGATTTTAAAATACGGTGCACCGATAAAAGTCATTAGCGATAACGGTAAACAATTCATTACTCAAATATTTGAAAACATATGCACTGGACTTGGCATACGCCATATCAAAATGGTTCCGTATAGACCACAGGCAAACATAGCAGAAAGAGTTAATAAAAAAAATTGTAAAAATAATTCGCAGTTACGTTAGCACACATCACAAGCGCTGGGATGGCTACATAAATGAGTTAGCTTATGCTTTAAGAACGGCAAATCACGATACTACGGGAAAAATCCCAGCAGATTTACTTTTAGGCCGAAAGTTAATTACGCCTTTAGATAAACTATTCTTTCTGCAACAAAGAGAGCAAGAATTTAAACAGAAAGATGTGCAAAAACTTATTGACCAGGCGCTTAAAAGCTTGGATACGACAAGAAATAGGCAAAAAGTATACTACGATAGAAAACGCCGTGAAGCAGATTTTAAAGTTGGGGATAAAGTATTGAAGCGGAAATTTTCTTTATCAAGTGCCCCAGACAATTTTATTGCAAAGTTAGCTCCAAAATTTGAAGGCCCCTGTGTAATTCAGGAAATCAAAGGAGTCGTATTGTACCTTAAGAACGAGAGAGGGGAAATCTGTAAAGCAAGTCCAGACCAGGTGAAAAAATACTACAATCAAAATGATTTTGAAATCCTTAAAAGTTTCTTTCAGGACTCAAGCGTAAAAGAAGTAGAAGGTCCAGAAATAACGTCACCCGTTCCACCACGCAAGAAGCAGAGAACTGAATAGTGACCTAGCCCTTCTACAACCCAGGCGACGGTACCGAAAAGAAAAAACGAAAACTTTCAGACTCCAGCATTTAAGAAAAACAAGAACGCAAAGCCACCGCGTAAAGAAACCTTGGTAAAGAGGAAAACACTACCTACAACGTATCGCAGTAGAAATTATACATCAAGGAGAACGCTCCCAGGGCCAGAGAGTCAGGTGCAAACAAGGCCGCCATTCCCGAAAATAAAAAGACAGCAGGAGGAACGAAAAGACCAGCACGAACAGAAGAAATCCAAGAATGACTCCAGACCGGAGGACGCCAAGACCAGCCGTCCAGGGGAAAAACGAAAAAGACAGCAACCCGACGACTACTACTCCAAGAGGCCAGCATGCAGAGGACGAAAAAGACAAATTAGCGTGGACGACACTCGGAGGTCAGTAAGGAGAAGACTGACGTCCATGAAACCTATAACGTGGGAACAGTTTTGCCAGAAAAGAATGACGGAGTTCCAATCATCGAAAACTCAAAGATAAGTTAAAATCTTCTATATTTTTTTTTCTTTTGTTCCAAAATGTTATGCGTAAATACGAAGTTCTATGTTTTGACGAAAGTCAATGTGTCTCGGTTGAGACTTAGTTTTGTTTTACTTTATTTAGCTAAGGCAAAAGTAGTATTTTCTTTCAGTATAAAATCTAAGAACAAGCAGTTTCTGTTGGTCGAAAGACTAATTCTGTTATGTTAAAGCCAAAATTTGGCCGAAGATAAAAATAACTTCGTATTCTTGTATAAGAATTTTAGTTTCAGTGCCGCCAGCTTGGCGAAGAATGAGTAAAGTAAAAATTTATTTTTCTCTTATTCATTTTATGGTAAATTGTAAAAATCATATGTACTGGAATTTTGTAAATATACGTAAATACTTGAAAGTTATGTAAAAGTAGAATTTAGTCTAGAAGCATAAAATTTTAGATGCTAAAAGTAAATGCTCAAAGCAATGAATTCAAATTTAAGTATTAAACTGTAGATAAAATCATGCTTTAGAGCGAAAGCCTGCATGTCTAGAGATGAATGAGGGGTAAGTAGAATGAATGTGTTTTGTAGGGTTCTCCACCTACACTTGAATTTTAAGAATGTTAAAATAGCTCATCGAGTTGTAGAATGTCGAGTAAGGTGTGTCTATTTGGTCGTTGAATTCTAACAAATCATTGTGGTTAGGGGAAGTGTTGTAATACTAAAACACGAATATTCCCGTTTGACACCACACATGGTGGAGAGCCAGGGTAAAGTTAAATTAATGTTTGAATACTTGAATGAATGTGAATTAAGCAGTAAATAAGGAAAATAAATCGTTTAAAAACAAAAATTTATTCAGTGTTAAGAAAGTGTAAATTATAATGTATTTAGAAAGATATTGATACTTATTCCTTCCAGATGCTGGAAGGAAAAGAACAAGATTGATTGCTGAAGTCCAGGAAAAGTTGCTGTAAGAAGAGAGATTTAATTAAGTATACTCAGAAATTTTATTATCCTTTTGTGAGATAAGATTTTTTTTTATGTAAACGAGGCTCTTAAAACTTAGTTCAGAATTGTAGAAACCTTTCAACAGGTCGTTTGTAGGACCTGCTTCCAAGTTTTCCAAATTCTGGCAGCGGCAAATGTAGGGTTTATATTTATTTTAACTAACATTTATTTTAAGTTTAAACTATCTTTCCTGTCAAGCCTTACTTTCCCCTGGAACTGCCAATGCCAGAGTATGTAAATTTTAGTAGAACGCGCAAGGATTCAAATTATCAGCGGAAGTATTCTGAGTTAAATAGAAAGGAAACGAGTTCGAAGTGTGCTTTTCTTACTTCACGAGCGCGGAGGTAGTTAGAAATTGAAGAAGTTTTTTTGCAGTGCCCATATAACAGAAAAAAGTACCTACATTTCTAATAACAGTTTTTAAATGCAACACTATCATTATGAGTTATAAAATATACTTTTATGTCTTATTAGGGCAAGTTATTAAATTACAAATTATAGAATTTTTTAAAGTGTGAAAACTAATAGTCTCTTAATGAAGAAAAAGTTACAGAAATGATGATTACTTGTGTCTAAGTAAAAAAAGGATATATTTATAATTTATTTAAATCTGTTATTAAAGGGATAGTAATAATCAATTACTCAAGTATATGTTAAAATCTAAGGCTAATCTTTGGAATATGGTAACAGGTAGTTTGGCGACATTTTGGTAAGGTTACTAGCTAGGACATAAAGGTTACTAGCTAGGACTTAACAGTGTACATGGATAAAGTCAAGAGTGTGCGCAATGCCATTTTTGTGCAATTCTGATATGTTTTTTTAAGTGAGAATAGGTCGACGTGTACATGGATACCGTTTGCTTTAATGTTTTACTGCACAATGCAAAAATTTAAAAAAAGTCGCAAACGATAATTCTGATTTTGACTTTATCCAAAAATATTTTAGTGTACGAAGACTTTTGTGAGATAAAATGTTTATCTTTTTTTATTATTAATTTCTTTAAAATAAAGTTTCGCTATATTTTAAAAATATTTCATGTAATTTTGTTACGAATAGATTATACATTTTATTATTAAAATCTCATTCAGAAAGTTTACTTTTAATTAATGGATAGAGCCCTATTTCAATGAAAATCATAACTGAACGAACACTTTTGGGTGCCACTGCATATGTATGTAATGTTTTCAGTTATTCCAACACATCGTGAGCGAATGGTGAGGCTATTCCATTACACGTTCTGGCAGATGGTTGACGAAGCTGGGATGATTGAATCACGGAGAAAAATGACGACTCAGGACTTTTCACTTTTAACAGCAAGCATATCTTTATTTTAATTTACAGCAGATGACTTTTTTCCAGATGGAGTTAATCAAATAACTTATTCAGTAATTGAACTACTAGATACGACTGACTTTAAACTTTAATACGTCATAACGTTCTAACAAAAAAGAGGAGCATAGCGGAAGTGTTAGCAGGAAGAAGGCGAGAAGGCATCTGTGTAGAACTTATGACGCAGCATTTATATGAAAGGTTATGTAACAGAGTAGCTTCTAGAAAAATGTAGAAAAACTTATGACGCAGCATTTATATGAGGAGGTTATGTAATAGGTGCGAATATTCTAGAAGGTACTGGGTTAGAGGACGATCCTGAATTGCAGAAAATTAATTAAAGGTTGCTGGTTCGCAAAGCCATCGTATTTTTTTTTTTTTTTTTTATGTTTTACATCTTCCCCCCCCCCGTCAAAAAGAGGGGCCGGGGTGAGAAAAGCATTAGTACAGCAGTGAAGCAAAAGTATGAGAAAAGACATGAAAACATCCAGAACATAGCGTACAAGCTTTAACTATGGCCTATCATAGTTCATGACTTTCTCATATAAAATTTTGACTTTATAGCACATGAAATTTTGAACATTAAAACAATGAGTTATAAATAAATATACAATATATGACTAATTTTAAGACTATAACATAATAAATATGGAATACTGATAAATAAATAAGTGATAATTACAAAAGTTCTCAATTTTGTTAAAAATGTCCATTTTGTTTTTTGAAAGTCCTTTTCATAAAAAGAGTTCGAATAGAATGAAAATATCTGGTAAAATCTCTAAATGCCAGATAGTCCACAAATATGATGCATGTTGATAGTTCACAAATATGATGCATTTTTTTTTCGCTGAATATGTTTTCATAATAATAAGCTTTGATTAGAAAATAGTTAAAATTTTTCTTCCTTCAGATAAAACTTAGAAAAGAAATAGATTATACAATTTATGAATAATA
Source organism: Stegodyphus dumicola (assembly GCF_044657685.1). Classification (NCBI taxonomy): domain Eukaryota; kingdom Metazoa; phylum Arthropoda; class Arachnida; order Araneae; family Eresidae; genus Stegodyphus; species Stegodyphus dumicola. Next base: position 102,474,377 of record NC_140768.1, read on the forward strand.
TATTATGTGCATTTTTTCCTCTCATCGCAGGCAATTAAAGATTGACATATTTTACACTTCAATACAAAATATTATAATTATTCAAAAAACAATTCAATATAAATAATACAATTATACACTAGAACATGAACACTTTGACTTTAAAACTATGGCATGTCCTCACCAACAGATCAGCGTGATTACTTGCTGATGGTTGGGGGGTGCTAGGTACAAATATCGAAAGACCTCCGTTGCCTAATGCAAGGTAACTGGTTTTTGGCATTGTACATTACCTCAAAGTGGTTTTAGAAAAATAAAAGATCATATAAAATCAAAATGATAAGACAGATAACTTGTATAATCAAGTTAAAGTCTTTTTTATAATTTTGTAAATTAGAAACAAATATTATCCTACAATAAGAAGAAAATATTTGCTACAAAATAATTCAAATTATGTGAAAAATATAAAAGGTCAAGATCGGGAGAATAATTTGTCATAGTCGGGAAAATAACTTGTCATAATTAGGGTTTAAGTCTAAATCAGGTATTAAAAGTCATAATCAGGAAGATTTTTAATAGAGAATTTTGAAAAAATTAATTTTAATTTTGAACAGAGATAGGAATTCTACTATTTCTGACAGTTAACTTAAACTCACTTGCTGGATTAAAAGGTCTTAATCTAGTTGAATGAACAATTTCTGATTTCTTTTTAGTTAAAGGATTAGGTTTATCTATTTCATAAGTAACTTCAGAATATTGTTTTAAAATTTTATAAGGTCCTGAGAATGGAGGAGATAATTTACGTGTATTAGGGTATTGAAATTCTTCATACATTACTAAATCACCAATTTTAAAATTACTAAGTTTAAAATGAGTATCATATCTTTCTTTATTTACATTATGATAATCATCAGATCTCTTTTGAGCTATTTTTCTAGCTTCTTCTATTGACGGATACAATTCTTGATTTTGAATTAAGGAATCATAAGGTAATTTTCCATACATTAAATATGATGGAGGGAATTTCGTTACAGAATGAGGGGTATTATTATACTCTTCAGTTACTTGGGGTAATAATTTTGTCCATGCTATATTACCTTGATAAGAATTTAGTTTACATTTTAATCTAGTTATAATAGTTTGATTAACACGTTCAATTTTACCATTAGTTTGGGGTCTATTTGCAGTAGTTAGCAATTGTTTTACATTATGATTCCTTAAAAAGTGCTTAAATTTTGAAGATATAAAAGCAGCGTTCCTATCACTTAAAATCTTTTTAGTGACCTGAATTTGGAAAATTTGTTTTAAGCAATTTATATAAGTATCTGTAGTTACACTTTTAGAAGCAAAAGTCCAGATATATCTAGTTGCATTGTAAGGATCTTAAGTTTTACTAACGTTTATTTTATTTTAAATCTTTACTATCACTTCTTATTTTCTACTTCCGGCCAGAATTATAAGCGTTAAGGTTTTATGCAAAGTTTGTCTGGCGAACGCCAAGTATTTAAGTTGTGGCTTTTTGCCAAGCGAGAGAGAGGAAGCAGTGAGTCGAAGCAGGCCGCTTACCTTAGAAGTTACGCAGTTGCTGTTTGCCTTCCAGGCCGGAGGTTTTAATCCTCTTGATAAATTTAAACGTATTGTAGTGTTCACAGTTCTCTGTACTACATACGCTTCCTGTTAATATAAGGCCAATCTTCCACGTTTATTATTTTAAAGTTAAATTAGAGTTTAGTTCTATTTTTATATTTTTACGTTAGACCCCGAGTAGCGGGTCTGTGTATTCCGAAGTACGGAAGTTTTGTAAATAGAGAAAAATAAAGGGTTTTGTATACCTTTCTTGTGTATCCTGTCTACTTCCCACAGTTTTGAACATAGCTTTAGTAAGCTCTCTGTTCCGAGTCAGGTCCTTGCATGTTCCCGAAGAAGGTAAGAAGGAACATTGAACCTGATAGCATGATCAATAATTATGTGAATATACTTCTTAGTAAAATTAAAATAATTTAAACCACCTACAGTATCAATAGATAATATTTCAAAAGGTTCACTAACTGATGGTAAATTTTGCATTAAACCAAATTTCTTTTGTTTACTTTTCTTATTAAACTGACATACTTCACAATGTTTACAATAATTTCTAACATCTTGAACAATTCCTGGCCAATAATATTGTGGAGATAACAAATTTAGCATAGATGATACACCAATATGACCAAACTGTATATGGGCCTTTTCAAGTAATTTCGTACGTAGAGACATGGGTATCACAATTTTGTACAATCCCTGTTTTTTGATAGTTCAGACATCATTCATTTTCCTATACTTAGTATTGCAAACATTATCTAAATTTTGATATTCTTTTATTTCTTCTAATGATAATAAATTAACTTGCAATCTTAAATGTTGACACATAGGATTTCTAGAGAGCATGTAAGCTTCAACATTAGTAGATCCTTTTTTATATTTTATATCAAAATCATTCCTAGATAATTTTAAAGACCACCTAAATAGACGACCTGTAGGGTGTTTTATATTTTTAAGCCAAACTAAAGCAGCATGATCAGTATGTACAGTAAAATGGTTACCATGTAAATAATAATAAAATTTATCAATTGCATCAATAATAGATAAACATTCCAGCTCAGTAATGGCACAATTTTGTTCATAAGATCTTAATTTTCTAGAATGAAAAGCAATTGGATGTAAACTACCATCAGGATGTTCTTGTTTTAAAACAGCACCAACAGCTTCTTTGGACGCATCAACAAATACATGACAGGGATATTTAGGAATAAACAAAGTTAAAATAGGTCTAGAAATCAATGCATCTTTTAATTTTTGAAAAGCTTTTTGACATTCATCAGTCCAATTATAAGGAGTATCTTTCTTAAGTAAATTAGTTAATGGGGCTCTAATTTTAGCATAATTTTGAATAAATTTATGATAAACATTAATACTTCCTAAAAATCTTTGTAATTCTTTGATATTTTTAGGGGGTTGCAATTTCTTAATAACCTCTATATTTGCATTACTGGGCTGGTATTTACCTGCTTGAATTTCATATCCTAGAAAATTAATTTTTTCTTTAGCAAAATTACATTTAGATTGTTTTAATTTTATATTCTCTTTCTCACATATATCAAATATTATTTTAAGATGATTTAAATGTTCACCAAAATTTGGAGAGAATACTATAATATCATCAAAATAATTTAAAGCAAATTGAATCTGATATTTGTTTAAAATTTGTCTAAGAGCTCGTTGGAAAACAGTTGGGGAATTTTTCCAACCAAAAGGTAATCTAGTAAACTCATACAGTGCAAAATTTGTAGTAAATGCCAATTTTTCAGTATCCTTTTCATTTAATTTTATATGCCTATAGCCTGGTGCCAAATCCAATGTAGAACAGATTTTTGCATTTGTTAATTGATCTAATACAGCATCAATTCTAGGAATAGGTTCAGAATCAGTTTTAGTAATTTGGTTAAGCTTCTTGAAATCAATACACAATCTGCTTCTGGACTGCTCGTCTCGCTTATAAGCTAAAGTTACAGGAGCAGCATAAGGACTATAAGAAGGTTTAATAATTCCAGCTTTTAACAATTCATCTATTTGTTTTTTAATTTCACTATTATCTTTAGGAGATGCTTTATATTATCTATAGGCTATTGGTAATTCAGAAGTTAATATAACTCTGGGAGGTTCAACCCTTATACAACCAACATCATATTTACTTTTTGCAAATATATGATTATAATCATTCAACAATTTCTGTAATTTACTATCAGAATTTTTACTATTTTCAAAATAATTACCACAATTTTTAGTACTAAAATCATTTTTAGATACAAAATTTTCGCTATTATCAAAATATTTACTAGATTGTTCAGCACTGATATCATTTTTATATACATAATTATTTTGGAAAAACTTTCTACTTTAACATTTTTACTTACCTGTTTTTCAAGCTGATACACTTCATAATTATGAAAATTCAATTGTAATTTAAATAATGAAACACATGGTGATGAAAGCAATAAATAATTCAAATTTGAATCTACTACATAAAATATCACATTATTTTCTATTTTACCTACTTTACACTTTACTTTGATTATTTTCTCTATATGAACTTCACTAGATATTGAAAATATTTTATCATGGGATTTCACTGAAATTTCTCTAAATTTATCACCAATTTTGTTAAAAATTTTTAACGGCAAAACGTTAATTTGCGATCCCGTATCAATAATACTGGGAATTTTTTCCTGTCCAATTTGGACATTCACTTTAAAGTAATATCATGTTTTAACTTCTCTTTTAGGAACTGTGTTATAATTAATAGCAGATAATTGTGGATATACAATTGGCCGATACGCATACTGTAGAGGTCGGTATTGCACTTGTTGATAATTAAAAGGTCTCACACTACAAAAACTTTGATAAGGAGTGGCTTGCACTGGTCTGGGATAATAATAGCACCTCGGAACAGTTTGCCTTGGAGAAACAAATTGGTAATTACTATTTCCTAGACCATCCAACGGCATCTGAACTGGAAACAGTTTCCTAGCAAGAGTAATCCAGTCTTTCGGTGTATCTATGTTTTGCACTGTTAACAGCATTCTTTGAGACTCAGGAAGTCCTTCCGTAAGTGCTTCCACCATTGTGGAATCTGTTAGTTTCAAGTTGGCTCCTAATTTCAACTTATTACGAAAATAAACATCAATATTATTAAATTTCTAGCATTTTAAACACACAAAATCACTAAAAGTGACAGATTCCGATGTTGTGAAGTATGTCTCGAAAATATCCTTTATGTTGTCCCAGTCTTTATCTAAACAATCACGTAAATAGAGGGCTAAAGCCTCTCCTCTAATACACTCTGATAAAACAAATTTCTTTTCCTCTTCTGGAATGTCCTTTGCGGCACATTTCTCTTCAAACAATAGAAGATATTTGTCTATTGGAAAATTTGTACTTGTGCCGTCAAAAATAGGGAATTGAAATTTCACTGTATCCACAATAGCTACGGATTCTTGCTTATCAGTTGACATTTTTGCCATTTTTGAGCGAGTTAGGATTCCAATCACAAAATCTTGAATTTAAGAGTTCGCATACACATCAATTTGAACACTAAAATCAATCTAGAAGCACTTGATAAAACGCATAACTTTGGAGGCGAGGTAAAACACTTAAGCATCGCCGGAAAAGAAGTAAAAGCATAAGACGATCACACACTGCCTCTTGACCCATTGCTGAATTTAGAAGCGCGTTAGAAATAAATCCAGGAGCTTTTTTCCCACGTAGAGGAAATATTCTACCGGCTAATTAATAACTGTAATGTTTTCAGTTATTCCAACACATCGTGGGCGAATGGTGAGGCTATTCCATTACACGTTCTGGCAGATGGTTGACGAAGCTGGGATGATTGAATCACGGAGAAAAACGACGACTCAGGACTTTTCACTTTTAACAGCAAGCATATCTTTATTTTAATTTACAGCAGATGACTTTTTCCAGATGGAGTTAATCAAATAACTCAGCATTTATATGAGGAGGTTATGTAATAGGTGCGAATGTTCTAGAAGATACTGGGTTAGGGGACGATCCTGAATTGCAAAAAATTAATTAAAGGTTGCTGGTTCGCAAAAAGCAAAGTCATCGTATTTTTTTTATATTTTACATATATATAAAGGAAAATATATCACACTTGGTAAGTGTTTGTATGTGTTACAAACTAGACAACGGAAGCAAAGAAAGATGAAATGAATGAAATAAAAACTTTTAAAATGAATAAATTATTAACTTTTATACATCCACTTGATTTTTTATAAGAAACAATACATATCTTAACAGAATTATTTAATAGGTAAATATATACATGTTATAGTTACAGAGTTATTAATACTCAACTATAGAGGCTAAACTAAGAATAGTCATTATTAAATTAGAAAAAATCATTATTATTTTAATGTTCACTTTCAACCAAATATAATCATTATTAAATATCATGGTTTACTAAATCCCAAAAATTTACAGGAAGGATGTAATAACACAGGTGCTGAGACATTGTACGTACAACTGCAGCATTCCATAAGCCGAAAAAAAAAGCACTTCTACCTACATTGCTATCATATCATATGAGATCATGCTCGGCTGAAGGAATTTTCTTTTTTCCCCCGTGTATACCTAATATTTTTCTTTACTGTAATACGACCACGCTAACCATATGCAGTGCTAGTAACTACTAATAGCTCGACACGTAGTCAAGCCATAAAAAAAGGCACCATAAGTACACTTTGTTGAAAAATGAACCGCCATTTTTCTGTATTTAATATCCCCCACTAATCACATATGAAGTTTGCTGCTTCAGTAATTATGTTTGACACATGCACAATTACATATAACCGCCATTACGAAATATCGGCGATTAAGTATCACTCTGCAAAATACGACACATCATCACGATAGTTCGTCCACCTCTGCGCATGCGCTAGCCACACAACTTCGCCAAGACCTCGTAAATCGCCAAATTTAGTGGCGGGTTGCGTTTCCTATGGAGGAATTAAAAATACGCCGCCCGACTGGCCAGTTGGGATGTAAGGGTTATCTTAATTTATCTTATAGTTAATTTTGAGTTAAAGTTACTTTCCTTCCTATCCTTCCTTAATTTCTAGCTTACAACTTCCGGCCTCAACGTATTTTCAGAATCGCGGTTGAATGCAAATGAGGAGAATAAGTAATTAACTGTGAAGTCCTACTGACTTCGGGAGAGAGCCATAGATTCTCGACAGCGCGCATTAGCCTTTTGGCTATACTCTTTCTAAAGCTATTATTACGCTCGGCCCTACTTTAGGCCCTTTATAGCTTCGATGTTAGTTAGCATTGAGGGGCCAACTCTGTTAGAATCTTGTTAGCTTCGGCTATATCTTTTTAGTTAGATTAATTAAGTTTAGTTTCTTAGTTTCCTGAGTTTAAGCCGGAGTGAAGGCTTTATTGTAAAACTCTAAGGAGTATTCTGTGAACTTTATTTGGAATAACAAAGGGTATTTAACACTTCTCGCGTTTTGTTCTCTGTCTCACGAACTCAATCGATTATTAGCTTATCAGTTCTTAAGGTTCCTTACTTTAACTGTAACTTAAAGGTATACAGGTTGGAATCTTACCGGGAAGTCCGGAGTTCGAATCTCAGTGAAGACATTTCTGAGTGTTTTCTGTTTCATGCTCCAAAATAAACCCAATGATTGTATAATTACCACGAATTCCCAAGACGTATGCAGTAAAATGTTAAAATTTAAGTATGAGTTTACTTTTTTTTTCTTTCAGTGCAATATTCATAAGAAAGTCTTTTCCTGTAATGAAAATAGTGAAATATAAGCTCAGAAACAGATCGATATATCGTTATCAAACACTGTGCATTGTTTACCTGGGGAGGGCATTAATCTTCACTTCCATTCGAAAGGAGACGGGGAAAAATTTAATATAAGCATTTTGAAAATAAGGAAAATTTTTTACGTTTTAATTAATTGATGAATGCATTAAAAACTTTTCCCCAATCTTATGAAGAAATTATGACACTGCAATCTTTCTTATAGAATTTTGTAAGAAAATGATTCATCACAGGATTGGAAGCTTCACGTTTAGGAGAAGCACATTATAAAATATTAAATTTAATTTAATATTCATTATGGATAGATACAAAGAATTTCGTAAAAGGTGTATGTGGGAAATTGTTATTGACGTTATCTTAGCATACGACTGAAATTTATTCATATTACACTAATCACCTGTTTAAAAATAAAAGTGTCAATCTCTTGCTAATTCTGGAGTAGGAAGAGTTTGAAGCCCAAATGAAATCAAGATCCATTTTTATCAATGTTAAAACAGCAGACGAGCACAGAAAAGTTACGAGAATATTCAAAGAAGCAGACGTCCCGTTCCACACGTTTCAAATGTCATTCGAAAAACCAATAAGAGTAGTATTGAAAGAATTACCCGAATACATAAAAGAAGAAGAAATATTTGCAGATTTAGAAAGAAGGAAATTTCAAATGTCAAACAATTTAGCCGTAGCAGAAGGAACAATTTTGAAAAACTACCAATATGGCTTCTCGAATTAACCCTTTAACTGCCGGGGAAAACATACAAGATTCATTTTCCCAGTGCCACGGATTTTCACACAGGCGCACGTAGTTATGCGATGTATTAGAGGACAAATAAGTGCAAGTTTTACTTTCTAAAAACTGTTTACTTTCACAAAATAAAGAATAATAAAAGAAAGATTTAAAGAAAAAAAAATAGATGCACAAATTTTAATGTTTTGAGTAAAAGTATAATAAAAAGATGTAAGTATAATAAAAAAGATCCCTAAAATGGTGTTTCGATCAATTAATTTTTAGACCAGTAAAGTGTAATATCAAGTTTCAGTGTTATACCTTGTGAAATCGGTATGCCTAAAAAAACATATATTTCTTCTGAACTGGTTGAATGTCACGATTTTGTTCTTGGTTTTTCGTTTGCAAGGTGTTGGTTCATATACTCGTCTACAAAACGGGTAGTTTCAGTAACAATATGAAGCACGAGCAGCTCATCAAAAAATAACTCAAAAAATATAAAATGGGCTTGAAACATCCGTTATACCTTTCTTTATTCCAGGAAACTACTACAAAAATTAAACGAAAGAATAAAAAAATGCGTTTTACTCAAACTACACCAGCCAATGCCGCGCAGTCATTATTTTCACCGCTTTAGACACACCCCTCTCTTCAATTTCTCCCCACACTTCTCTAAAATAGTATTCTTCTTTGCATACTTTGTCAAGGTCATTGTGGTGTCGCATTCCAAAGCTTTGCGAATAATTTTACGAGTAGCAGGGCAAAGCAAATAATAGTAGTTTGGAAGGCCGTATATATACGCCCGGGCCAGTTAACGCATCGGCTGAGCAAGACGTATATACACGTCGGCGGCAGTTAAGGGGTTAAAGAAAAATAAAAGCGGTTATGCGATACATCAACTAAATAATATGTTCGGCGTAAATATTAAAATAGAGAAATATAACCCACGAAGAAGACCCACACAGTGCTATAGATGCCAAGAGTGGGGCCACTCGCAACATCTATGCACTAATACTGTTCGATGCTGTAAATGCGGAGAAGAACAGAAGCAACGTATACCCACTTAAACCTGAAGAAAAGCCAGTTTGCATTTATTGTAAACAAAGTCACCTCTGCAGCTAACGTGGGTGCGAAGTTTAGAAGAAAAAATTCGAGAAATTTGAGAAGAGAACAGCGCAGCCGAAAGAATTTGTGAAGAATGAAGAAGATTTCCCGCAGCTTATTGAAGCTCCCAGAAATGAAGCGAGCACTTCAAATAAAGCACAGGACAGTGAAAAAGAAAATTGCCAAAATACCCGAAGAAGCAAGCGAAGCGCTATCTTGGTTACAAGACTCAAAAATTCAGAATTTTATCGGGAATATGATTGATCAAATAGAGAAGATCAGAGCGGTAAAAAGGGTCGGAGAAAAATTAGCAGCCGGATTTAAAGCAGCTATGTTGTTAATAAAGATTGCTGAAGATAAAGATTAACTGCAAAAACTAGCCACGATGATTAATTACGGACTTTAAAATCATTTTCAAAAACTTATCATCGCTTCTCACGGAGAAACCGTTTTCAAGCAGCAGCCGGAATCAGTTCTTGGGAGGGTGACCTCTCACGTGACTGGCTCCGACCAACCATCATCGACTGATTAAAGAGAAGAATTCAAAGACAGCGGAGAGGACTTTTTATCGCTCGACCTCATGGCTCTGCCACTGCGACCGTTTTCGCCTGCGGGTGGGGTGCTAAGAGAAGCCCCCACTGATTTTTAAACAACGAGAAAGGCCTTTGGCAAAATCGAACGAATGGTTAAAACTCTGAGTAGTTGGTACCATAATTGAAGTGACGATTCCTCGATTCCTTCAAGACTCATCATTATTCGAGGGGTGGCTTTCATGCGTGAACGTTGTCTGTCTCTGATGCTTCTCTGGTTTTAACCATGTGAGTAATTCGACGTATGCACCTTGCCTCATGCATATTCGCTATGCCTAATGAGCATCGTTCGTTCCTTGCGGACCAGTCGTATGCTGTTCTAAAAAAGTTCGGACATGATTTGGATGATCCTGCAGATAAAGAGATATACAAAGCTCTTAAAAATGTAGATGTTTTGCAAGAGCAACTGAGAAACGGAAAGCCTATGAAGCCAGCGCTAAGGAAAGTGGAGAAGATTTTTTCCTTGCCCTTATGGATAAGGAATGTATTCGTTAGAACAATTCTGAGATAAAGATTTCCTTAAAACATTTTCTAAAAAGAATCCGATAGTGATTGAATATAAACGAAGACAAGCTGAAAGGAAGAGAAAGCAGTTTCTCATATTCGATAAATCTACAGACGATGAATGGCAAACGCCGAACAAGACTGCAAAGATTTTCGCTCCTCCTGCCAAGGAACCATCGAAACGCCCTACGAAGAAGACTCTCGCTGCTACAGAGGTTTCCAAAGTAATAACGACGAATAGTTTTGAAGCTCTCGCTACAGTTCCTGGTCCAGTGGTCATGGACTGTGCTGACAATTCGGATAAAACTGTTAATGATCTTACGCTCGTTTCTGAGGCTAAGACTGATCCTAAAAACGAACGACTTTCTTCGATCTTCTACTCAAGACCGGATGTGAAATGGAGTGATTTACGAGGACTATTCGCCAAGCATGCTATCAAGGATTAGATTGATGTTTTGACTAACTATAAAATCACTCTGATTTTCAACTCAGCTGATCATAGAGACAGAGCACTAGCTGTGCTAATGAAAGATGAAGTGCAATTTAGCACCTTTCCCCCAAAGAAAGAAACACCACTTAAAGTGGTTATTCGTGGCATAGCTGATGACTCGTCTGTGGAGGAGATCAAGGCTGAGCCGGTCAAAGATGTATTCCCTGTGTTAAACGTGACGCAGTTTACCAAGAAAATTGATGGAAAAGAAGTGAAGCTGCCGGTTTTCTTTGTATCATTCAAGAGGAATGATGTGAGCAGAACCATCTACAGAAAGAAAACGCTGCTGGGCCTTAGGGTCAAGTTTAGAAGATACAGATGCAATCTAAGCAACATGATTTGCTTTAGGTGTCAGCGTTACGGACACGGCCAGCTCTTCTGTAACAACTCGCCAAGATGCCTCAAGTGTGGGGCAGGGGCACCTGACCTACACTGCAAATTAGCCAAAGAACTGAAGCCTACTTGCGCGAATTGTAAAAAGAAGCTTATTGCTACTTCGAAGTTATGCGAATTTCGACCAAAAATTCGTGTTGTCTCTGACAAGAAGAAAAGGAATTCAACGCGGAAGCCGCAGTCTGAGAATTTGTCTCCGCTATCTGAAAAACCAACCCAGAAAGAAAGTTGTATGCCATCAGTATCCCACTCAGATGCTAGCACTCCAGCCAAATTGGATTTCGCGATGGATAAAAACCTACAGATGATTGTAAATTCCTAGAATTTGTGCAAAAATGTAAGAAGATAGAATCGCCGCAGGATAAAGTTTTACTTGCCCTGGGAATGGTTGAACAGATGATAAAAATGGACTTGTAACTTTTCTCCTATTTTTGCTGCATGATGAACTTGATATTAACCTTGGTTAATTTCTAGTGTGTTCGGGCCTCAGGAGATAGCACCACCCTCTGGACTCTGCGTTCCTGCTCTAGCTGGTAGTCACGCCTACTTCTCATGACTGACCTCTCTCTACGCCTGCCATGCATTAGGCTCCTCCCTTGTACCACCTCAGACCTTTATCAAACTGTCACGAAGTATTAATGCCAAGTGCCCACTGGGCTTTATCTTCATGAGCCGGACAAATTGCGCTTTGCGCGATATTTCGGCAATAACTGTGCAGACCAGACCAAACCGTCAAGACTCCTAAATTTAACTACAGTGCTGCTCTACAAAATACTCTTAAACCTGAAGAACAACAACTCAAAGAAATCTTTCAAATTTTTCAAGACCACAAAGTTTTACGGCTCATCAATATCCTTACAGAAATTGCACAGCAAATTCGAAGCTCTTGGAGCACCACTCAAAAAATGCTGCTAGCATTTCGAAGAGCTGAAATAATATTGAAATTTGCTGAAGAAAATTAAGTTTATTTCTTAATCTCATCAAATGTTCAGATACTCATTACTTCTAAGATAGCAGCATTTGCGACAAACTTTGAACGCGAAGCACGTGACTTCGCTATGCTTCACGATTAGACGGACTGCATCAGATTTCTACCTTCTTTTTTCAAGACTCCGCTACTTATTTCGGACTTGTATCAACTCTAAGATTGCTCTTTCTTATGTATTATGTTTTTACTTTCATCTAGATTATGCCATATTTCAATTGCTTTGATTCTTCAAAATTGTGCTTATCCTTCCTACCAACAGATGGCTACTCAATAGCTGACTTCTCCAATAGTTACTGCCATGATCAGTAGATGGCGCCACGTCTATCTTCACTACGGAAGATTACTCTGCACTAAAACTCAAGAAATTACCACTTCAAAATTATGAAGTGGATCTACGATCACCACTAAGATGTACCCCGTAGGGTCAAAAATTGCTGAATCAAAGTCGTCAGACTGAATTCATCTATTCACCGTAATTCAATTCAATTCAGTAAGGAATTCTTAACTGACTTTAGTTTTTGTCGCAGTGGCTAATCGCACCCGACGGTGCGAATAGATAAGAGGCTATTCACACCACCACGTTCGCGCATGCGCACAATCTGCCCAGGTACGAGCATTTTACGCCGATTTCCGTAAGGCAGGCGGAAACGAGAGCGAAGGTTGTTAACCCTAACTCTGCAATAGAAAAGGGTTGTTAATAGTTCACCAGCAAGAGAATAATTTGCAAGCAATAATTATCACTTACAAAGACGAGGTCAATCTATATACATGATAATGTTCAGGAAATGATTAGATAAAATAGGAATTTAATGATGTGTATAGCATGGGACTGTCAGAATTTATTATTCAATAAGAAAACTTCCTGAAAATTATAATATTCATCACTTTTTCAGTATCCACACATGTTTATAGGTTCAAATACCATATTTCAAAATCAAAGTTATTTATGAAATAAAACCTTATAAACTCTGATAAATCACTTGTGTTTGCAAATTTTTAAATCTCAATCTCTTACATTACATTATTTCTGTCTTTTAAATTACATCCCATTATTTATTTCCATTAAATTTATTAATGTGTTTGTACTAATATTTCAAAGTTTTTTAAGTACTTTTTGTGTCCTGAAAATGCCAAGTATTTCCATAAAAAAATAAACAGGCATACAAAATTATTAATAATCAGTATTATATGATTAGTTATTCATTTAATAGTTTATTTAATCGCTTTTAACTTATTTCATGTCTAAATTTTCTACAATGAAATCCCCTGTCTAATTTTTATTATCTTTTCTCAGACGAAAATTTTTAAACAGGAATGAATTAAAAGTCTTGATTGTGCAAAACACATCTTTGAAGCTAAATGTATTCTAAGAAGTACAAAAAATGTAAACAAGATTTTGTTCTACCCCAAATCAGTCATTTAAACTATTCCAACCGTTCAGGAAAACAATAAACAATCCAAATTTAAAAGTCTGCTTCTTTTTATATATATATAAAGGGAAAATTTTTTAATATATATATATATAAGAAAAGGAACCTATTTTGCTTTCTAAACTTTTGAAAGTCGCCAACGCTTAACCAACGAGATATATCAAAGCACCCTGAAGATAACAAGGCCTCCCAACTAGCCCCTCCCTCAGCCGTGACGTCACACATGTTGGGGACACAGCTGACTGTATCATGGCCTTGAAGCGAAATCAGTTTCGGAAGGTCACGTGATCGAAATAGTCGATCTCTTTCTCTTTACCCTAATCCCGGAGTTAAAGTTTACCGAAATAATAGTTTGTCTTAAAATAAATATAAATTAATAAACGTGAGTAGGTCGTATGATTTACATTAAATTTTTCATACTGCAATATTTTTAAAGGCGGTAAAAATGTATATCTTCAATAATTTTTAAAACAATTTGTACTTCGTTTATGTAACTAAAAATATCATTGAGAATCACCACATGCGAACTTCATTTATGTAATTTTGATAAAAATGAAATCCATTTACGTAATCTGAATCAAATTTATTGTCAAAATAATATAAAATCCACATAAAGGGGGAATTCAATAGATTTATGAATGTAAATTTTAGATTTTCATACTAGTAAAATAAATATTAAGGGAAGAATTATTTTGTAAAACTCCATGCCGCTACCATCGCATCAGCTATACAAATTTTTAGAAGACAAATACCCATAGTCATCTCTCTTCACTCCATTCACTAATAAAATCTGCATATCTCAATTTTATCAAAACAGGGACATGAATTAAAATTCCTTAAATGGTAGAAAATTTGAATATAGAGATGAACTTACATGCATGTTGTACTATAAATAAATCTTTCAAGATATCAAAGAACTAAATGCTAATTGCATTCATAAAAAAGGACAGCCATCTATTTGTACTAGTTCCAATTTAAATCAAATTCCAATCAAAATCACTTTTTCCAAACCATCCAAGAGGTAAGTGATTAGGCTTGGTTTTTTTTAAAGTGATTTCTCCAAATTACAGGTCTATTCCAATATTAAAAATAAATTCATAAAACTTGAAGCTGTACCATATACATACATGCTACATATTATACATAATCTATGCAGAAACAAAGAATAAATCAAAATAAACAATTGAGTTATTAACTGAAATTAATTAAATTTTTTAACATTTTTATATGAACATTTTATATTGATTTTGTCATTTTTATATTTTGCATAATTATTTAACATTATTTTACAAGTTATCAAACATATTTTCTAACCGAGTTTGTAAAGTCATTCCACGAGTGCAAGAATCTGTTAAATTAAAGTAACTGTATGGTGTACTAACCGTATCCAAGATAACTTATATAAAATATCCATTTGCTTTCCTGGCATAAGAAATGTATTTTCCATGTTTTTAAGAATTTCACCAAACAAGAAATATACAATTGAAGATTTTAATAGAGTAACTTTAGATGGAAAATTTTTAATTTCCCTCTTATCTAATTCTTTAAGAAAACCAAAAATATCATCTGCTGTATCTACTGAATGAATACTTTGTATTCATTCTGTCCTGTCAAATATTGCATTTTATCAACCTTAATTTTTTCATGGCATCATAACCTGAAACATAAACTAGCACTGCTAAAATATCAGAAGAAACATTTTCTATAAAAAAATCATTAATTAGTAAATTTGAATAATCAATTAATATTCGCAAAAGTAAAGATAGAATCCTTATCATAATCTGGTAAAAGGGACATTCATATTTGATTGAAATTATAATATTGTTTTTAAAACGAAGCTTCTTCTCATTTTCTAATAATTGTAGGTCATTTATTTAATAATCTGAACCTGCCATTTGCCGATACATTTCAAAACGTGATTCAGGAGCATTGAAATTTTCCTAACAATATGTATTCAGCTTCATACTTTTGAAACAAACATGGAATCAATTGAATGCATCTGTAATTGTTATTAATGACTGAAAAGTTTGTGGTGATAAAGTTTCTTTTATTGGGACAGAATGTCAAATATGCTATTAGAAAGAAATAATCAAAACAAGGAATTCCTAATTTACTATTCCAAACAAATATTCAAAACAACACTACGCGAAACGTCCAAACTAATGTATTCGATGTTATGTTAAAACGAAATACTTGAATAGGATTGAGAACAGCTACAAATTTTACCAAATAAATCTAAAAATTAAAAAAGTATAAAACGAAGTATAGATAAAAATATTATTTACCTTAGCATAAGTGATTTAAAATCACTTAATAGCAAAATATACATCCAAAAAATCCACGACCACGAGTTCACAACCACACACTACCACAAAAATACACGACCATCTTGATCACGTAACTTTTGCGCTTCAAAGCCATTATAGAGTTGGCTGTGTGTTGGGGATAGACGAGATCAGGGATAAATAGAAGGGCTAGCTCATTTCTTTGTTCGACTCCTCGCCGATGCGTGCCTAATGGGGGGACATAATCACAGGCAAAACATAATAACAGGCAATAATCTGACGTCACTGTGATGCCACCTGTCCTGATTTCCCGCGTTTAAAACAGTAGTTTCATTGAGCTGCGAGACGATTTTCTAGAGGTTACATATCCCAAATTAATTTTAATAATATATATATATCTGTTTTCTAATAATGTATATATTTAAAATAATTTATATATATGTAATTTTAGTCAGTTTTTATTTTAAATTCTATATTCTAAAGTATCGTTTACGTAATATGGCTTTTTGCGCTGCAGTAACGTGCCGTAGCACTTACAGAAGTATGAAAGGATGAGATATTTTATTTCATGGGACCAAAGGATCCAAATGAGAGTTTGCTTTTGACGAAAGAATGGATACACAAATGTCAAAGAGAAGATTCTATTAATGTGAAGAGCGGAAAAATCTGCAGCGAACATTTTCTATGCAGTATTTATGAAGATGATATGAAAAATCGCTTGTTTGGATAGCCACAAAAAGAAACTGTTGAAATGGAATGCTGTGCCGAAAGTAAATTATGATGACAATAATAAATTGAAATTGATGATGACAATAATAAATCAAATTTTAATGATTTTGAAATAAAACTCACAAATAAAAATGTAGATCATCCTGAATGTTTAAGGATAAACAAGAATGCATTGATAATTTGAAGAACAAAATAATATCCTTAGAAAATTGTATTAAATTGTATTAAAGTATTGAAAAATAGAGAAAAGAAAAATTTTAGAATGTTTGTTCAGCGACAAAGAGGGTGGACGACATCTAGACAGAAATTGGTATCAGAAATTAAAATCTCAAATAGCGAAATTTCGGGGGGGGGGAGCACAAATCGGAGAATTTGGAAAAATGCCTAAAGCCTATTTTTATAAAGACGCAGATTAATGCATTACTGAAAAAGAAGAAAAAAATCAGGTGGACTAGTGAAAATATTTCACGTTGCATCGTCATAAGAGCTCTGTCATCTTAAAGCTATGAATTTTGGAAAGAAAAAAAATTAAGAAAAAAATTGGAATATCTTCACCTAGTATTATCAAATTAAAGAAATGGTGTTTATTTTATTTTTTAGTGTTTTCTAAATTTTAGTGTAGTCCAAGAATTCAAAGTAATGTTCTTACTCTAAAGAAGGAAAGAGGCGAATATTTGTATTCTGTAGAAAAAATATGCGTTCTCAGTTTCGACGAAATGCATATAGATTGAAAACTCTGCTATGACTCTAAACTGGACTAAGTTGGTTCTTTTAAAAATGTGCAGTTTGTTTTAATCAGAGGTCTCATTTCGCGCTTTGCCTCAAATTACTGAGAAACCGCGTTTTAGATAAAGGATTTGTTTTAGAAGATGTAACTGTTTTAAATTTTGATATTATTAAAGAGGTTTTAAATAGAGATTGAGAAGAAATCAAATTGTGTCACAAACTAAAACCAAATTATTTAATGGTCAAGGGAAACGAGAGACAAAAAGTCGCTCCAGAGAAAACATTATTTTCAAAAAGTACCGCAAAAGGTATACTCTACCGCACAGGAAATCAGAAAGCATCTGACTTCTATGAGTTAATCGATAATATCTTCGGTATTATGAATAGTACCAACAAGAATAACAAGTATTTAACAAACTAATTTTGTTAAGTACTTGTTAAAGTTATTCTTATTGTATCCTTTGTAACTAATTATTGATTAGATTTTGTGCTAGATTAGCATTTTAGATAAAATATAATAGTATAAAACATCAAAGTAATTGGCATAAAAAGACCTGCTTCCTTTACTCACACTTTTGAAAAATTAAATAACTGTTTTAGGTACTCTGAATAAAGCTATTTTGTCAAAATTAAGGTAACAATTTTATATACATTTATTTAATTTTAATATAGATATAAGTATAAATTACAAAATTATTTAAAAAATATCTATTATATTGAATCGGAAGAGAATTATAACAATGTAAAATTTACAATTAGGCAAAAAATCAAACGTAGGTTAGCAGAAATGTTGCCATATATGTGATATATGTTTAAACCTATGTCAATGTAAAGTTGTTTTTTGAGTAAATTTAAATAGCTGCTATTATAGTTATCTTAGAAGCAGTATAAAAATTCTCTCAGTTAGCATGCAAATAAAGAAATGATTAGAAATAAACATGAATTAAATAAAAAAAAACCCTGCAAATAAAAATAAAATAAATTTAAAAAAAAAAAAAAAAACACGGAACTTTATGTTAAAAGAGTAGCACATTTTATCTATTATTTTAAAATTGAGTAAGCATTATTAAATTTTTTAATGGTTCAGTCTAAAATGCATAAAGCAGTAACATTGCTTCTTCCAAATTATAGCTATCTTTCACACACAGCTCATTTTAAACGCTGGTTCAAAAACGCTAATTTCCAAGCTGTGAATTATATTGGCGAGCTCAGTGTCATCATGGCTACGTCATCACTTCTCACTTTCTGCTTCAGGGGGAAAAGCTCTATGAGCTAGCCCTTCTCTTCTAAGTCCTGAGACGAGATATGCTACCTCTTTGCTCATCATTTCCCATCACGTTGTCATCATTTAAAATTCGACGTAATGAGATATTTAAAACACCTCTTGCAGAGTTTTTTAAAATTAAACTAATGCCTACAGTAACAGATATTTGAAATCGCATAACAGGCGGGATTTCAAATATCTGCGTTTTTAATAAACTGTATTTATTGAAGATACAAGTTTCCATGCAAGGATGTTTTAGCACATTGTTTCTTTGCCTGGAAAAGCCGAAAGATAAAATATACAGTATTAATTTTTCAGTCGACCTTTAAATAGAGCAAAATAATACTAATAAAATGCACTGGAAGGTTATACATAATGTTGAATATTGTTGCAAGTTGTAGAAGTTGTATATTGCATTTTACAGAAAGTGGTATTAGTACACATATAAAAAACATGATTAAGAGCAAATAAAGTACAAAAAATGAGACCTATGTAACATATTGTGGGGAAATTAGTTGTCTGTAGATCTTTTGACTTGATAACTTGAAGGTCCTTGTTATTACTAGTTCATTTCATTACATTTAAATTTTATTAGATAAAATTAAACAGACAATTCTTAGCTTCTAAAAAGTTATAATTTCATTTTAAGTTACATAACTATGCAAATACAAACACTCAGCGTTACAAATATCCTAAAATTGCCCTCTAGAAGCTATACTCAAACGACAAGCATTTAACAAAGTTGTAGGGTTTATATTTATTTTAACTAACATTTATTTTAAGTTTAAACTATCTTTCCTGTCAATCCTTACTTTCCCCTGGAACTGCCAATGCCAGAATATGTAAATTTGAGTAGAACGCGCAAGCATTCAAATTATCAGCGGAAGTAGTATGATTTAAATAGAAGGAAACAAGTTCGGTGAGAGAGAGTTATTCTTACTTAGCGAGCGCGGAGGTAGTTATAGAGATTTGAAAAACCCCGCGTTGCGGCCTATGTGCTTGGCGGGAAGTAGTTGCAATTGTTCCAGTGAGCTTCAAGTCTGCTGAATTAGCCGCCGTATTGTAAAACGCGGTGAGTTAGTTATTTGAGAGAGCCTCGTAGTTAGAATATTGTCTTTAATTTCTTTTCAGGTTTTTATTTTTATTTTGACTGCCGAGTTGGCACCGTTTGTAAGCGTCAAGAGAACGCAATTGTAAATTAGTACGTTGAATAAAAAGGGACTTAAACCCTTTATAAGACTCTGTGGTTTATACAAGCTTTCACAGTCACCTCTTGGTTGCGTGCTAGTTAGAGGCGCGCAACGTTATAAAGTAATGAACATATTTCCCAATTATAAACACCGCTCACTGCTAATTTTTCTCACTTTTATCATAGAACTGTTTTATATTAATATTAACATAGTGATTCAAAAATAAAAAATTGAATTTTACAATAATTTTATTAAAAATTATATCTGATTAATTTTTTCTAGAAACTGCAAGACCCGTATGACTGAGAAATGACTATAGCTAAGCTAATTAAAAGGATGATGGAAAATATAATTTTTGAATCAGAGAATATTCATGCAGATAAAAAAATTTCTAGTTGTTCCAAAAAAATTGATACACAGGCCTAGTTAATATTAAGAAGATTTACACAATACATATAATTACATAAATATTATAAACATTAAGAATTGACTAACGGTATTAATGGAATGATAAAATACCAGTTTATTTTACATTTGCCGAATAAAATTTTATTAGATTTCATAATACAATTCAAGGTTAAAAACGTACCATTCTTCAAAATAGTAAAATAGATTAAAGCTGCATTTCAAATTTGTACATACAATTTCAAATTTGTTCATGGAAAATTCATTCACTCCAAAAAATCCAAATGCAACCATGATTTTTTAAATTAAGAACAGCATATAAATGCTACTTAGAAAGTCTAATGAAATATGTACATTTTATCACAAATTCTTGCAAAGAATGCAATACGTTATGTATCTCTCTTTGTGTTATATATATATTAATGTACTACCTATTTTTTTTTACAGCAATAGGTCCAAAAACACACAAAACTACTTTATGCACAAAGTAAAGAAATAAAACAACAATGCATAATAATATCATAGATTAGGAAATATTTCGAGTACACATACAATATATACATACATTAAATACAATATCTACATACTTATGCAAGTACGAGGAGGTAAAAATGAAATTAAGAACGTAAGTTTAACTTTTCCATTTCAATTTATATCTCATATATATATATATATATATATATATTTGTAAATTTAAGATTTTATTAATGTCTGAAGCTTGCGCTTTATAAACACAGATTCAGGGCTGTCTTTTTGGCCTGAATTCTTTTGAATTTCATCATTCTTTTTCTTGCAAAAATTTTTTAATAAAATATTTGTTGAAGGCCAAATAATTTTTGAACTTAAAAATTCTGAAGAATGACTTGAAGGACAATTTACTGATTCTAGATATATTTCTTTAGAACTTAATATTGCTGATGTAATTTTAAACACAAGTGATCTTTGATTCTGGACTTCACAAAAATCCACTTTGTGGTCAGGTGATAATAATTTTGTGATTATAATGTAATTGTAAATTACAATCTGAATAACTTCCTCGGAAGGATATTTTAGATTTCCTCTATCCAGGTTTCTTATGAAGACATATTTTTCGCAAATGTCTATAGTGTTATCTATGGCCATTATTTGATAACATTTAGAACATTTTATTTTTTTATTAGCTGCATACAAGCAATATCCGGCAACATATATTAGTGCAAGGAGTAAAGACTGTATATTTTGAAAATCATTTTCTTCGACAGAAATCAGCTTTAGGCAAAGGGCTATTTCACTTTCATTCAAGGGTTCTTCATAATTTGAATTATTTATTTCCAATAAAGAAAGAGAGTGTTGTAAGGATAAAGCTGATAAACTTTGCAATCTAAGTTTGTTTTCACTTTCAAAAATTTGTGTAATGGAAACATTTTAATTAGCTCCAGCCAATCTGCGATATTTACCGAATCTGTTTTCCAGAGAATCGGTTTGAAGTTTTCCGGTCAGAACATAATCTAATTTCAATTCTTCTATACAGTAGAGAGTAATTTCGATAACAGCATATATTGTATGCTTCAGTGCCTGGTGGGTTTCTCGTGTCAGTGTGCCAGTTACACGTGTATATGATTCCTAAACATCCAGCCAATTCAAAAAAGTATATAAAAATTGCATTCGTTTATCATCAATACGGAGGGGTTTTTGAAATTCATTGCGTTTATTGTGTCCTTTGAAAGGCGTTTTCACATTCATAATTTCAAACCAGGTAGAAAATATAAGTATATATTCAGCTGTAGAAGAACAGTCAGGCCAATTGTTTTGTTCGCCTAAAAGTTTCAAACCCTCAGCAGCAAATGCATTAAATATCTGAAGAACAAATTTCACATTTTGTCTTTCCAAGTTACTAGGATTTAAAGACTTTAAGGTTAAACTGTATCCGTAATGTATTAAATTAGGTGAGTCGATCTGTTGAAGTTTTCGGAGTACTTGCAGTGAAGCTGTTTTTAATTTATCTTTATTTGCTCCAGCCATGTTTGATGCAAATGGAGGATAAAACATACATTTCCCCTCATTCTTTTGATTTAACCAATTATTTCGTATACTTTCTATTAAATGCACCATGTCTAGCATAAAAAACAATGCTTTTTCATTCGACATGGGATGACGGTAAACAATGCTAGACTTTGGAGGATCGGCAAAACATGACACAGCTTTCTGATTTATAGCATTATTGTCAGTTATAATGCAGAAAATGTGTATTCCAATTTCTTCTAGTCCACAAATAATTTTTTTTATGTAATGAAATAATATATCTGCTGTGATTTTCTTAACGGGTAGTATATGAACAACGTCTTTATATTTCGATGATATACTCTGAATCATAAATACAAATGCACTGTTAGCTATATTTTCATTCAAAAAATCCAAACCCAAAATCCTACCTCCTTTATAATCTAGGTAAGGCTTAATATGTATTTCATCAATAAGAAGTATGAAGTTTTTGTCATCTATTGTTACAAATTTTTTTTTTGTTTTGTTTTGTTTTGTTTAATATAGCTAAGAAAATTATCTTCTGATTGTTCTAAGATGGGATTTGAGTTATACTTTGAACATAATCGTAGCAAAGTATTTGGATGAGGGAAAGTAGCTATGCATGAATGTCTTTAAAATCTATATGCATGGGGAGAAATTGTTAAAATGAGACAACATAATATTAAAAATTCATGAGAACACATACTATGATGCTTGCTGCTACCAAGTAATGATACTTGTCACATAAAAAATTTACAGCACTTTTTTTTTCTTCATTAACCAAATTTTTCAAATTATTTAAACAATGTTTCGTAGAATTAATACAGCTTTCAAGATTATCAGTGGGCACATTTATATTGAGTTTTAAATAATTTAGAACATCAAAAATTTCATGAACAGATTTTATACTTAATGGTAGACCAATTTTATTTACAACATTAATAGGGATATCTTTTGTGAAAGCTGTCATTTGTAAATCAGAATTAATGTTTACTGAAAACACCGTTTCTGCAGTCGGTGGGCTATATGTTAGAAAATGAAAATAAATGTTATTTTCCTTATGCACAAAAATCCAGCCATCTGGGATTTCAGAATTATTTATGCGTTTTAAGCAGTCACTAAAAGAATTAAAATTATATCTAGATTCATACTCTAGATTCATACATATTCAATACTTTCACTGATAGCAGCTTCTATGTGTCGTTGCTCAGTCTGGTGTTGTCTTGCAGGCTCTCGCACTGCTGGAATAGAGGATAAATACTTTGGACAGTTGGGGAAAATGGTAGGAACAGCATCCTTCTGCAAACGAGGTTGTTTTAATTTTATTTCTATAGTTTTCATCGTTTTTTCATCAAATGCTTGAGTAGTGCGTCGGATGGCAGCATCGGCAAAATGAAGTTCACACACCTAAAACATCATATAATTTACTTTAACTTTTACAACAAAAAGTTTGTATTAACTTTAATCATTAACTTAAAAATTTTTTTTGTTCATTTCAGCTTTGTTTTCAATTTTTATGATATTCGAATGTGTTTTATTAAGCAGCGGAAAATAAAAGAAAAAAAATTCAATTAAATAGCATTCTACTCCCTAACATATTTCAACAATTTAAATGATCACGCATAAAAAGTGATAATTAGCAAATTTACGTCATCCAAATCTACTTTAATGTCAATTAGTTACATTGGCTGACAAAAAATTAATCCCATTATACGCTGCCGATTTCAGAACTCATAATATAGTTCTAACTTTTCGAGTTTGTATATTTGATATATTGGTTAATTAAAATGAAGCACTATCTGCCTAAGAGACGAGATGTTTTCGTGGAGCATTTCCTAACGAAAACTGTTTCATGTCTGCATGTTACAAAAACGAAAAAATTGCAACACTCATTCAACTAATCTGTACATTGCCGTTTTAATGCATTTTGTACAGGAAAAGTGTTTCTCCTATCCAAATAGCCTTACATAAAGGATTGGATGGATTATTCAATTACGGCAAAGCACACGAGGGCTATCTGAAGGGATGCTTTCGTGGAGGACTTTCTAAGGAGGTTTCTAAGGAAAACTTGCTCGTATAACACGTTACACATGGAAAAAACCACGAAAACGCCCATGCAGCCAGCCCGTTCGTGGTATTCGAACCTCGGACCGAACTACCAGTGTTCAGCGTCTTTACCACTAGGCCGCTGGTGGGCCGCCTTACATAAGAGAGAATAATATGTCCTGTTCTTCATGTAAAGTAATTAATTGAATAATTTAGAAGTTTACTTCTTGTTAAAACTACTTAAATGCATTTATTTTCAATGTAAAGTTAAGGAATAAATAATCTAAACTTATACTCTTTCATGGGATAAATTATCTGAACTTTCACTCTTTTCTGAATTTTTGTTTAAAAGTATATAAATTGCATCAATGATTTATTTCTTATAAAATTATGACATTTTTTGGGGTGGTGTAAATAGTCATAACTAAAGACAAGATATATTTACAAATATGGTTTTCATTCTTTTTACTACAGTTATTTATCATAAACTGACTTACGTGAAACTAATTTATTTTAAGAGTAACAAATATAAGTAAAAAGTAATTTAAATTACTTATTATCCTTGTAGTATCTTGAATAAGTAATAATTCGTTATGCCAAAGTACTAATGCTATATCATAAAGTCGGAATTCTTTACTTATTTAATTATTATTTAAAATTTAATAGCAATTCAAAACTAATACCACATTTTGAAAGGTAAAATAAAAGAGAAAAATTTTTTGAATAAAACTCAAACTTATCTTGGAATGAGGTGATGGCTCAAAATCTCGCGGTATCTTTGCTAACCACTTTTCCTTCAGTTCAGGACATTTTGGAAAACTAAAAACAGATACAATTGGGCCATTTGGATAATTGCCCTTACAATTCGGAATACAGCATGTATTTACCATATTTTGCTAAAATAATCCGAGAGAATTATCAGGTTGTTGATAATCAAACCGAGAGAACCAAAAGAGCACAAACACACAGTAGAAGATAATACTAACTGCTTGACCAAGCATTCTAAGCACATGGTGGGTCAACGGAATGGCGACGAACTGTTTCCCCAACTTGAGTGACGTCACAGTTTGGTTGGGAGGCCTTCTATTTCAGGCGGCTTTGTATATATACTGGTAGAGAGCTTATTGCAACCTCCTACCGGTTCCAACATTAGTGTCACGTGACTGCTGGTCGAATTCCAGAAAGTCCGGAAATACTTTACATTCATTTCTATGGGATGAAAGACGCCTGCTCAGCATGGTCACATAAAATTTAAGAAAAAATGGTTATCCGCTGCAGCGCCTATGTACAAGCGTCTAGCCCCTCAGATGCTAGTTTCCTCCTGATTCCTCCCTGATCGTTTGCGCAGATTCACGCGCAGCGTGTTTACTCCAAGGAGCTGGGTGTGGTCAAAGCCGATTTTTTTAAAACGCCACGCGTTTAAAACGTTACGAACTTGGTGCGCATTCCTGAATGTAAATTAATTAATTTTATTAGTTTTTCTGAAATAGTTTTCTTTTTAATTGGTATATATATTTATTTGTTCAGATGTTTTATTACAAATCTATACATAAAGGAAGAATTCCTGATTTATTCATTTATTCACCTACAGATCATCGCCCGAAGCTATTAGAGATACAGATATCAAAACTTAAGAGCTTATTACTTTTGTATCGAAGATGTCATTTAAGAAGCGATTTTTTAAGATTCGGCGTGCAAAACATGTTTTTATGTTTTTTCATATAAGGAAGAAACAGATGTACATAAGATTCTTGCTTTAAAATGTATGGAATATGAATACATAAAAACCAATTTCAAACGTTTTCAAAATTCGGCCCCGAAGGGGGGGGACGTGTTCTTCACATATTCCTTCATACCTCAAATATCCATAAGACACACTTATGAATTATTGCTGTAAAATGTAAGGAATACAAATAAATGCTGACATCAACATGTGTGGGGAGGGGAACTGATTGGCATAAAATACAAGTTTACATAATGCACAAGTAAGCCTTATTAAAGGTGCACACCAGATATGTAAAGCTAGTTAGTATTAAAAAAAACTTAAGGTTTCTATTATTTAATGTTATTAATAATTAAAACCCCAAAATAAAAATGTAGCAGCATGTGGCAATTCACAAAACTGTTATGAGTTTGTTACCATGTTCAATTTAGTTTTAAACAATTCTACACATAATAAAATGGCCAGTGCACAACATGTGAATGAACATGGGGTTGAATAATTAGAAAATAAAAAACTTGACAAGTATTAAATAGCAAGTATTGAATAGTAGAAAATATTGCTTACTGTTCAAATTTGGGATTGACTCAGTTTCACCAAAATATATTTATTTACATTAAAATGTTTGGTAATAATCTATTGACTGAACAGTATAAAAGTCAATGAATGATTGATTGTATGGACAATATTTGGTATTGTTGGACTTGGGGGGGGAAGGAAGACAGTAATACAAGGAGGATGAACAAAAATAGACTTACTCATTAATCACAGAATATATCAGCCTATCACGAGGACCTGAGATAAAGGTTCAAAACCCTGTTCTGACCTTCTACATCTGTACCTGATCATTTTAAGGATTAGAGTTGGAATTATCTTATTATTAAAGAGAAGTTCTAAAGAATGAGAAAGAGATAGTATTATATAAATAAGAAAAAAATATCATCTGACACATATAAAACACTTACAGGCAGTTGAAAGATGTTTTAGATGATAAAAATGAACAAAAGGAATTGTGAATAGGTACTAATGACTATTGTTAAAATATATATTTTTCACTAGATGTGTTAAGTTTCTTCAGAGGAATTATGTGAAAACTTTTGTGATCCAAACTAATTTTTAGAATTGTATTATTGTCTTCATTCTGTGAAGTTATTGTAGAAGTTTTTGTCAGTTTCCTTTTCGTTTTGTATTTGAGAATATTTTGGGTATTATATTTTTATTAGGTGGAATATCTTTATTAGCAGTTGGGAAATGTATTTCGGGTAGAGTAGACTTTAAGGTACCCCTTGTATTATGGCGAAGTTGTTGTTTGATTTATCGCCAAGTTGTTGTTTCATTTATGGTAGCCTGAATAGTTGAATGTTATGAATACCCTATTGTGACGTAATCGGGTGCATGCATGATTCTGGGAAATTTTTAATCATGGGATGTTTTGTGGTGTGTGTTTAGACGGTAGAATGGCCAAATGTAGTAAGATTAATTTGAAGTTTCTGTACGATTTGGAGCAAAAGGGGAAAAGAGCTTTAATTGACTGGTGTGTAAATAAAGGTTTACTTAGTAGCCATTATAAGTGTCCTGTATGTACAGCGTGATCAGCGAATAAGCCCTGATTTCAAAATTAAATATCTCTACAACAAAAATCGATAGAATTATGCGGTAAACTGTACATTTATTAGCAAAACTGTAAAAATAGTGTACGAAAGTTTAGAAAATTTAGTTACGAAAATCGTTAACAGATGGCGCTCTGCACTGAAAATTCTTTCTGAAAGGAGTCAAAAAAATAATTAAAAAAATAAAGCAGCCCTTGCAATCAAAATACAATTTTTTCAAAATGTTCACCATTCGAAACAATGAGGTGGCGTAAATGAACAATGAAATTTGACATCACGTCTTGCAATGTCTCGACGGAAATGGAATAACATGCAACACTAATGAACGATTCAAGCTCATCTAGAGTAGCAGGATTGTTTCGATAGACAGCGTCTTTCAATGCGCCCCACAAAAAGAAGACACATGGACTCAGATCGGGAGAATATGGAAACCAAGCTATTCCTGTGTCAGTTAATTGAGGATAATCTAACGCAATTACTCTATTCTCAAAGTATTCATGAAGTAAGTGAAAAACTTTATTTGTTCGATGTGGTCGAGCCCCATCTTGCAGGAACCAGTCGATACCTGGTCGACCCTCCAACACTAGTTGAGTGCTGACAAATTGTTCTAAAACTGTAACGTAACGTTCAGTAGTTATCGTTTCTCATACGAAAAAGGGTCCGATAATGCCCCTGGCGCATACCGCAGCCCATGTTATAACTTTAGGCGAATGCAGTGCTTTTTCTTCACACAAACGAGGATTTTCAGTACACCAAAAGCTCCAGTTTTGTTTATTAACGATTCCATTCAAATGAAAATGTGCTTCATCTGTGAACCAGATGCAGCTCCCATCAAATCTGTCGTTGTCGATCATTGTTAGAATCTGATTCGTAAAGTCAACCCTTTGTTGCACAGCTTTCATGGGTATGGCCTGATGACTTTGGATTTTGTATGGAAACAGCCGTAGGCTATTTTTAAATATTTTTTTGTGTGCCCGTTCAAACCTGTCTCTGATGCTTTTCCTAGGATTTTGCTGAACAAATCCAGAAGTTTTGGTTGCATTTTCAGGAGTGACTATAGTTTGTTTAGGCCCAACATTTCCCTTTCGATCATCAGCCATGCTGCCAGTCCATTCGAATTTCGTGAAGAGCATGAGAATGGTGTTCGCATCGGGTCCAACTGGAACATTGAATCGGTTTTGAAATCTGCGACGTGTTGCCATAGGACTGTGTTCTAATCGGCGAAATTCCAGAACCAAAATACACATTGTTCAATGAAATACATTATTTCACTTTCTACGCTAGCCTCTTTTCACTAGCCAACAGTTGTACTGATCACTTTCGACTTCGAAGCACATTTTAAAGGCTATTGTTAGGTCATTGCGATTACAGCGCCATCTGTTAGCGATTTTCATAACTAAATTTTATAAACTTTTGTACACCATTTTTACAGTTTTTCTAATAAACGTACAGTTTACCGCATAATTCTATTGAACTTTGTTGTAGAGATATTTAATTTTGAAATCAGGGCTTATTCGCTGATCACCCTGTAGGAAGTAAACACTAGTCGAACTAGTCGAATGTAAACACTGCTTAGATGGATGTGAATGAGTTTGAGGAAGAAAGGTTCAGATGGTCACTATGTCAAGCGTTCGATCGGAAAGAGTACTTGGTTTGAAAAAAGTCATTTGAGTATGATTGATATTTTGATTTTTACGTGGCTCTGGGTGTACGAAGCGAATTCGAAAATCATGGTAAGTGAATATTTGCTTTTGGTAGTGCTTAAATGTATAACATATTTTTCCTTTTTTATGTTATTTTATTGTTTGGTTTAAAATGTATTTTATTGAGATTGTGTCTTTTTTGTTTGCCTATATTGTAGAATTTGGTACTCCTTTAACTTTTTAAGTGAAAATATATCGATGTGTACATGGACAAAGTAAAGGGAAAGCGCAATGCAAGTTTGTGCAATTCTGGGATTTTTTATTAAGTGAAAATAGGTCGATGTGTACATGGATAAAGTTAAAAGAGTGCGAAATGCCATTTTTGAGCAATTCGGGGAATTTTTTTTAAGTGAAAATAGGTCGATGTGTATATGGATAAAGTCAAAGGAGTGGAGTGCGCAATGCCATTTTTATGCAATTCAGGGATTTTTTTTACATGGATACCGAGTTTGTACAATTGTTTGTCTTGTTATTTTCGGCAAAAATCGCCGCTTCGCAAGTCAAAATTAACGAGTCAAAGAATTGCACAAAATCGGTATCCATGTACCAGCAAAAATCGCCGAGGGGCACCCTAAAATATACTTTTACTTGTATTTCTTGTGCATTTAACATATCATATATTATCTAGTTGTAGTGGTGCTGATTTTAGAATCCTGTCTAACACATCACATTGTTTGTCAGATTTTAATGAATCTACTTACGGTGTGTACCTCTAACGCCTGCCCATCGGAGAAGGCGTTTTCTGTGGTGCCGGGAACACCGGAATTGGAGAGACAATGAATGGGGACGAGTACTCTTTACAGATGAGAGCAGATTCAGTCTGAGTAGCGATTCTCATCGCATACTCATCTGGAAAGAGCGGGGAAGCCGCAATCATCCCTCGAACATCATTGAAAGGGACAGGTATGGAGGTGGCGGTGTTCTCGTTTGGGGAGGCATCATGCTTGGTAGTCGTACAGACCTTTACATCTTCGACGCAGGTTCAGTCAACGGGACCCGTTATTGTAACGAGATTCTTCTTCCATGTGTGCGTCTTTGTAGAGGCGCTATGGGTCTGCAGTTTCTTCTCATGGACGACAATGCACCATGTCATCGCACAGTAGGTGCCGAACACCTCTTAGAGAGTGAGGATATTGAACGTATGGATTGGCCGGCACGATCTCCGGATCTCAATCCCATCGAGCATGTATGGGATTTTCTAGGCAGACGCTTGGCAGCTCGTACCTTACCACCAGTAACGATTCCGGAGCTTCGATTGCTGCTGCAAGACGAATGGGCAGCAATGCCTCAGCAACTCATTGACACCCTCATTCTCAGCATGGGCAGACGCTGTGAAACCTGCCTAGCAGTCAGGGGAGATCGTATCCCCTATTAAAGACCGGATGTTTCTTGCTGGACACCCATCACAGGGATGTTTCGGCCTTCAGTCGCATTGCGCTCCATGCTACTTTTTCAATAAAGCTTCTTTTTATCCCTCTGATTTCTCTTTTAGTTGCTTACATTACTCATGTCCTTACGTATTGGGGATCTTACGGTATTAAATGTGTTGATTTGGAAAGCTTTTGTACAAAGTTATATTGAAAAAACCGTCTCGTCCTTAATTTTTGCACACCAGTGTATATATACTGTACACTACCACCATAATGCATTATGATGGATAGTTTGCGGTCTTTTGACTACATGTTCCTCTGTGGGATCATAGTTTGTGAGTTCTTTAATAGCCGGGTATTGCGAGTTTTTCATTTTTTCAAAGAAGTTGTGTGCAGTAGTTAGTATTTGATCGTGAATCGGCAGAATCTTTAAATCCTTATGAATTTGCGCGTTACGCACAAACCAAGGTGCTTTGGTCATGCTTCGAAGAATCTTATTCTGTAAGACGTTTATTTTTTGGCGTTCAGTTTTTCCAGCAGTCGCCCATGCAGGAACTGCATAAAGTAGAATTGGTCTGATGAGGGTGATGTAAAGTTTTCTCTTGATGTTCAGATTTAATTTAGATTTCCTTCCAAGCAGGGAGTAAAGAGACATGAATGCTGCATTAGCTTTATTGATGGTATACTGGATATGATCCTTGAAATTTAAAGCTTTGTCGTCGTGCACTCCTAAGTATTTATATGAGCTTGCTACAGGAGCTGGTGAATTATCTATTTTTATATTGGAGTTAACAGGATAATTTTCCTTGTATCTGCGGTATAAAACAACACAACATTTAGCAGCGTTAAGTTTAATTTTCCAATCTTCACAGTATTTGTTGATTAGATTAGCTTGCATTTGGATTTTGTCAAGAGCATTTTGTGGATTTCTAGAACTGGTTAAGATAACTGTATCGTCAGCATATTTATAAATACGAGTACTTGAGTGTAGTGGGACAGGCATGTCATTTATGAAAGTATTAAAATATTTCGGTTCTAAAACTGAACCTTGAGGGAAGCCCCGGAAAATCGTTTTTCTTGATGAGAGAGCTTCCCCGCGTCTTACTTGAAACGTGCGTCGGTAGAGATAAGAATGGGTAAGTTTAATGAAGCTATTAGGCAGAAGGAAATTTGATAATTTGTGAAGTAAACCAGCATGCCAGACTCTGTCAAAAGCCTTCTCGCAATCGAGAAAGCATGCTGTTACTCCATTATTTTTTCTAAATTCTTGGGAGATTACCAGGTGGAGTATCTGATGAGTAGTACAATGTCCCTTTCGGAAGCCAAATTGGTCCTTATCAATAAGATCCATTTTTTCTAGGTGGTTAGTAAGTCTTGTACTGATTTTTTTACACGTTCAAATACTTTTCCGAGAGCCGTTAACAGGCTAATAGGTCTATAATTATTGGCATTTTTAGGATCTTTTCCAAGTTTCAGAATATTAATAATGATTGAATGCTTCCACTGTGAGGGAAAATAGCAGTGGCGAATGCATGCGTTGAAAATATTGGTGATAAGAACTATACATCTGTTAGGCAGTGCTTGTAGCGCTTCATTTGATATATTATCAAAACCTTTGGCTTTACGTTTTTTAAGTTGCTTGATAATTGATTTAACTTCGCCTGGTGAGGTAGGGTCAGTGAAATCAGTATTCGGGCTATTGAGAATGCTTGCTATTGAGTAATTTACATCTTTTTCAGTTTCAGATTTCGTATTATTATGTTTTTCGAAAGTTTTACAAAGTTCTTCGGCATGAATTTCCGCAATTTCTTTTTCCGAATGGTGCATTTGCCCCACATGACAAAAGGAGTGAATCTGATTGGTGGTAGTATTTCTTAGGGACTTCGAAATTTTCCAAATATTATTTGGTTGAAGATCAATATTTTCCAACAGGTTCTCCCAGACTTTAGAGCGATGTTTAGAGATATCTTCTTGAATTTTTCTATTAAGGTAATTGAGGAGTCTTTTATCATTAATATAGCAGGTGATATGCCAACGTTTCCTGCATCTGTTCCTTTCTTTGATTAAATCTTTAATTTCTTCTGGGAGACCGTAGGGTTTTTTCTGCTTACATATGTACGTGGAGTTGTTAATTGCATTCTGAATTTTAAAATTAAGTTTGGTAATTTCGTGCTCAATTTCACAGCTATATTCAAATGTAGCTCTTCTAGGAATGTTCTGAAGTTGATCTGTTACGAGATTCCAGTTAACCTTAGTACATGC
The DNA here is from genome assembly GCF_044657685.1 of Stegodyphus dumicola. Lineage (NCBI taxonomy): Eukaryota > Metazoa > Arthropoda > Arachnida > Araneae > Eresidae > Stegodyphus > Stegodyphus dumicola. The sequence goes on from NC_140768.1 coordinate 102,507,277, forward strand.
TTTGGGAAGTGGGGGATAAAACCCATAAAATTCAAAAATGATAGGCAGGTGATCAGAAGCTAATTCGTGTAAGACTTCAAGTTGAAGGGTGTTGGGCAGATTTTTCATCAGGACAATATCCAAAATACCTCCAAGTCCATTGGCAATATAATGGGTTGGATTGTTAGGAGCTATGAGTCTAATGTCGCTATTGAGAATGAAATTATTAAGGACAATTCCATTTCTGTTGGTGTTCCTGCAGTGCCAAGCATTAGTTTTAGCATTGAAATCTCCTGCAATGATGGTAGGATAATTATTATTAGTGAGAATATTAAGATCTTGAGTAGTAAGCATATTACAAGGAGCATTATAAGCTGAGATGAAAAGATATGGGTCACTGAATCCACTGTAAATCAGGGCGGCAGCATTTCCGATGGAGCAGGAAGTATCGATGTTAAATTTAGTGGCTTTTATATGGCTTTTAATTATGATAGCGTTTCCGCCTCCTCTGTTGTGAAGTATATCCTCACGGATGATCTAATAACCATGAATTCTGAATCTGTCACATGCTCGAAGATGTGTCTCATTGACTAACATAACATCAATGATGACATGTTTGTCATGTTTTTCAAGGTAAGAGATTAGCTGGAGTTGTTGCTTACGGATTCCATTAGCATTGAAGAAATTAATTTTTAAAAAGCTTTTCGTAGCTGAAATAAGATTAGTAATATTATGAATCGGTTTAAAATTCATAATCGATATTTGACAGATAATCAAAAACGGCCATGCCGACCTCTAATTTTTCAAATATTCCTTTAGCATTTTTGAATTTCTGGAAGAAATCTTTAATTTGTAACATCTGTAGCTTTAACCACTCGAAAAATCCTAATTGGCTAGGTTTTGATCCTTTCGGCTGGTTTTCATCGCTGGCTGGCTGCAGGACTGCGTTTAGAGATATCCTTCGGATTGAGCGCCGGGAATTCATTTTTATCGTAATAGAATTGTTTCTTCGCCGCTTCTTTTTGGCTTAATTTCTTCGATTTGTTTCTGGATATTAAATGGGTGCTTAGGGCAACCTTTAAAGGAAGAAATTTGATCTGCTCCGCAAAGAGCACGTCTAGACCAGGCTGAATCACCGAAATCACCTTATATGCGATCAGGTCGTAAATTTAGAACCCCTTTTTTCCATGGAGCTAGGAAGTAAGATGGAGTCGCCCTAAACAAGTTTCTCCGTACCCTGCTCTGAAGCACCGGCGATCCCTACGTGGTGACCAAAACATTGGGTCATTTACCATTGAGTTCTATGGGATTTGACGCGTTCGGGTGTAAATATTTTGTAATTACGTCGCAAATATACATATAAATGTATATATTTTCTTTTTCTACAACACTTCAGAGTCCTAAGTATGTGAAAACAACATATTTTTAAACAACATTTCATTCTGAACGGAATTAAATGCTATACTTTTCACAGGACAGTTTTCTCAGAATGGTTTAATTTGAATGAAATATTTTCACAAGTTTTCGTTAATTACATTAGGAAAAAATATTAAGGTAATTCCATTTTATTCGGTTAAGGTACAAAAATTATGATCAAAGTTTATTGTATCATTAATATTAAAATTATGCATTATTTCTTTTCTATTTATAGAGCTTCTTCCTAAAATACTTTCTTAAATATGACATGATTTTTTGGCTTCTTTTAAATCGAAAAATGTAAGTCAATTTATAATTAATGCTCTATTCGGTTCATTTTAAATTAGAGAATTATTAGGAATTAGCGAAATACTTTAAATAAGTATTTCGCTAATTCCTAATAATTAAATAGGTATTAAATAGTATTTGACTTTCTCTGAACAGTTCTGAAAGGGAATAAAATAAGTTTTTTTTTTTTTTTTTTAAGTATTATTTAAAACTTGTAACTGAGTTATTATAAAATGTACAGGGAATAATTCTTTTAATTATACTTATCAGATTTTTTTTTTTACCCTTCATTTCAACAATACATATTCCAAAACTCTTTATTACGTTCTTAAGTGCGCATCTTATAGCATTTGCTTATACCTTTTAACAATACCTTTTAACAGATTGCTTTCCAATACGAACAATTCTTGCTTAAATAGTTTTATAACGTATTTGTCAACAGGATTTCAATTTATGTTTACAATTCAATATTAAGGTTATTATATATTTAGATAACATTCATAATCATTATAAATTAGATACATTTAATCATTAGATTTCTTCACAGTGCTTTCAAAGTTGTTTATAAAGGAATAAATTCTTCATTTCAAATACATTTATAAATAATTTAATGAATATTTAAGTAATTAAGACACAATAACACGCCGAATAAATACTAATTCAGAAGTCAAACAACAAAAATCAGCGTTATATTTACAAAATTTTCAAACCGCAAAACCGCAAATGATATTACTTCCTATCTTGTTCATTTGCGGTTTTGCAGCTGAAGATGGTGGTTCGGTAAAACCATCGAAACTAGTCCTGTGAAAATTTTGTAAATATAACCCTGATTTTTGTTGTTTGACTTCTGAATTAGAATATTTAAGTATTTTGTCAAAGGCAGATACATGCTTTTTGCAAGCACATGCATAAATACCCATACATATTTCCTATTTATCATTTCCGGCATGTGCAAATCTTTAATTTCTGTGCATTCACTATATTTTTCGTGTAAAGTAATTTACACTAATTTAGCACACACCCGAAAGTTTTACATAAAAATATATATGAATATAATTTGAATGAAAATTATAAGTATTATTTTTAATACCCACTCAAAGGTCAGTTTTTCTTCAAAATTCGTCCACGATGGCATCTCTCTCTTTAGGCAGATAGCCCTTTGCATGCGTTACTCTATTTAATAAAAACTTAATCTGACCTATGTGCCTAATTACAAATATTTTAACATACATAATTTTATATTTACATTTAGCCATCAAGTTTCGAACTTTTTAAAATCTTCTAGAAAATAAATTTTGGCAGATCTCTTTTAGCAATTTTCTTAAAATCTATATTTTTGTAGTGCAACAGCTTAGAATTTTATAAAACAAATTCATAATCAAAATCGCTGTTGTTAGTTATCGAAAAATAACCAAGATGTGATTTTTGCGTAAATGTCACTAAACTATGCAAATCCATCACACTATGAATGTTTCTTTCATGCGAAAGTGTCCCTTTTTCGATTTGTATGGAACTGTCGTGTGTCGAAATGCTATCAGAATCTTGTCAAGCGAGCTTCTGAATGTAAACAAAGAACACCCCGTCTGGTGACCCAAGCTTCAAAGTAGTGCTTCACTTCTAGCGCGGAATGGCCCCTCCTCCCTTTCCTACCTCCATGCTTTTTTCACGGGGGGCTGAAAAGGAGGGGATAATCTTGCTCATGGTGTTGAGAAAATTTGGGGGTCGTTTAAATATCTAACTTCTTTACATTCAGTTTTTATACAAAGGAAAATACAAATTGAATTCTTCGAATGAATGCAATTTTGTACAATGAAAATGTATTATTGAACTATAAACTGTAAGGTCAGTGAAATCTTTTTTCAAAGTAGGAGTAGAATGACAGATATTTGTTACATCGATGAATTTATAGTAAATATTGAATTTTTCATTTTGAATGCTATGTTTTATGTATGTGAAGTAGCTGAGTATCTGAGAAAATAGTCTTAACCCAAATGGCCTTCAATCTTTTCTCGTCTAAGGACTGTTTTTCAATTACATTGTGGTCGCTGCTTTTTGGTTAATTTTCTAATGACATATAAACATTAAATTGTTTTTAATTTGAGACTTATGAATAAAATAACGCAAACTAGACTGCAGAAAGTTCTTCAGAATGAAGTAAACACTGAAAAATACATTTATCCTATTATCCAACTATATCCTACAACAAATCTTTTAAAAAGTGTGGAATTAGCAGTGCACTAGGTGGAAATAAGGATCACGTTGTGTTTTAGGAAAGTGGCAAATCTAGTTACAGTGACAACCTAAGTGAAAATAACTATGATTTTAGCAACAGTGATGACGAATTTCTGGGATTCTAAGAAACGCTGATGTATTTGCTAATTTTTAAATGCAACACTTCCGTTTTCGTTGTATAAAGTGTTATCATTAAAATAGGTACTTAATCCTTTTCTGTTTAAGTATTTTTCCCAAGTTTTAATCTGATAAAGCACTGCGCGTCTTACAGTCCAGGAAATTGATGTATACAGTTAAAAGCCGTTAATCCGGACTCGTCGGGACTTCGGCGATTCCGGATTATCGATTTTTCCGGATTATAGCTCATCAGGGTAAGATGGCATGCAGAAATTATAAAATTAAAAATATGAAACCGTAATTTATGAAATAAAGAACAATTATGATCTAAACGGTATCAAAATTTACAAAAAAAAAAAAAAAAAAAAAAGCTTAATATTTATTTGTTTACTTTATTAAACATTTCTTTCAATGTAAGTTCTTTAAGTTGCTTCGTTTTTTATGTGATAATACATTCTATTTAATTCTTTAAACAGACATAATTTCTTGTTCAGTTACAAAGTTCCGCTGTTCAAGTCCTATAATTGCTGTGTCGAGAATACCGACTAATTTGTCAATTGAAATTTTTTCGTTTTCAATAACCTCTGTTACTTTCTTCGCTATCGGAAGCGAATTATAATGACGAGGAATTTGATTTAAATAATATCAAAGATGGAGTACATCGAGATGAAATACTACATTTAATAAGGAATTATAAGCCAAATAAAATAAAAACATCTGCCCTGAAGATAAGGATAGAGCTGACAGATCAACTTCCAATTCATTGCGCGGCGCCGCGGCGTTAAAGATAAACAAAGTTTAGATAAACAAACGTTAAAGTTTAGATAAACAAAGGATATGCCATGCCTTTATCCATTTTTTGTAGCAATTCCACTTTTTGTTTAATGAACTTCGAAACATATTTTCGCTTTGTAGATCATTTACATATTAATAAATATATATCAGAAAGTCTATTTGACATAATCGAAAGTTCAAGCTTACTTTTATAAAATTGCTCTAACAATCTGCAAAAAATAATAAGCCGGATCCAATTCGAAGATTAAGGAACAACGCATTCTGCAACATTAACTGAAATAGATAATTAAATAATTTTAGCTTAGCTTATACCGTCCGTTATACATTAAACGTGCACTCGTAAACGTATTTTGCGCACGCGCAAAAGCATATTCTCAGCCGTAAAGGCCTTACTCGCATGCGTCAACGCGACGCATGCACAGAAAGTTTGAAGCTTTGAGGTCCGGATTATAGATCATTCCGGATTATGGGTGTCCGAATTAACGACTTTTGACTGTAGTATAAATGTCCCTTCATTTCGTATCAGTGCCGACGATTTCGATGAAAAGAGGTACCTTTTTAAAAATGAACTTCTTAACGAAAAAAGCCGTTTTATGCACAGCATAATGACTAAAAATATTGTCAAATTAAACAGTAATCTTGTCTTTAATGTTTTTGTATGCATTTCTTGAATTGATTAATAAATGTAAATTTGTAATTTAAAAAAATGTATAATATTTTATTTAGTTACGTAGGTAAGTTGAAAAATAAGTTTCCCCTGTCGACTGTGGTCAGAGTTGTGTATGAAAGTCAAAAAATAGAATGAGACATGAAAGATATGACATACCTTTATTTTATTATTCTCGTACGAGTACGTTGAGACATTTGTCATATCGCTTGATAAGCTTCAAAAAGTCCTCCAAGAAAAATTCACGCTTTGCATATGGAAAAAGCGTTGAACGGCTATGGGCGAAAGGCGACACAGCAGGAAAACGCGCAAGTCACCGATACACCATTGGGTAGAGGTCGCTGCAAATCAAGCAGATGGCGCTGTTGCAGTGCTTGCGCAAAGCGGAGACCAGCCTCTCATTTGAGCCTCGGTAGGTATGGAGAGAAGGTGCGTTTTGAATTCGTGGTCAAAGGAGGAAGTGAGAGCGGTTATCCGCTATGAATGGGCGAGTGGAGTATCAGAAACAGAAATTCATAACCGCCTCGTGGAAGTCTATGATGCGGAGTTGGTGTCGCACATTCAGTGATGGACGTCAGCAAGTGGAGGACATACCGAGAGCTGGACGGACGCGCACGGCCACTACAGATGCAAATGTCAGGAAGGTGGATGACATAATTAGAGCGAACCGGCGTATCACCATCGATGAAGTAGCGGAAGAACTTGGAATCTCACATGAGCGAGCTCAAAACATCATCCACGACATTCTTCGATACAGAAAAGTGTCAGCACGGTGAGTGCCCCGACAATTGACCTCGACACACAAGGAACAACGCATGGGGGTCAGCCTGGAACATCTCGTGCGTTACCATGAAGATGGCAATGACTTTCTGTTTCGGATTGTGACGGGGGATGAAACGTGGGTCCACCATTTCAAGCCAGAATCGAAGGCCGCATCTATGGAGTGGAAACATCCGTCATCACCTGTCTGAAAGAAGTTCAAGACAACTCCCTCTGCAGGTAAAGTGCTCTTCACAGTTTTCTGGGACGCCCAAGGAGTTTTGTTGCTGGACTTTTGGAGGCTGAAACCATCAATGCTACACGCTACTGTGACACCCTGTCGAAATTGAAAAAGGCGATTCGGAAAAAGCGGCCTGGCCTTCTCACATCTGGCGTTCTGCTGTTGGATGACAATGCCAGACCACATTCGGCGACGGCAACGCAAAACCATATTGCAACTCTTGGTTGGGAGCTCCTACACCATCCGCCATACAGTCCTGCTCTCGCACCAAGAGACTTCCATCTGTTTCCGGCTTTGAAGAAAAATCTCGGGGGAAGGTGCTTTGGAAGCAATACTGAAGTGAAACAAGCCGTTCAACGCTTCTTCCATATGCAAAGCCCTGATTTTTTCCTGGAGGGCTTTTTGAAGCTTATCAAGCGATATGACAAATGTCTCAATGTACTTGGTACCTATGTGGAAAAATAAAGGTATGTCATATCTTTAATGTCTCATTCTATTTTTTGACTTTCATACACAACTCTGATCACAGTCGACAGGGGAAACTTATTTTTCAACTTACCCTCGTACATGCTAGTTATCTGTGTTATTGCTTCGTTTCTAGTATAGACCACCCCCTCCCAGAAAAAAGCGTTTTGCTCCTCGATCGCAAAAATTTCTCGATTTTCCATTACTTAACTAGTAAAGTTCCATTACTTAACTAGTGGTTCTTCCATTTCTTTCCTAGTTCCCCCCCCCCCAATAAAATTACAGCTCTGCAACAACAACTGAGTGAAATATTGCATAAATTGAATGTGTATTTAAAAATAAAATATTTCCTATATCCCTTTTCTAGTTTATATGAAATTTCAAAATTTAACGATATCAGTTAATGAAATACTTGCAAGTAATATAATGGTTCTGCGAAATATATTCTTGATTCCAAACCCTTACTGCTAGGCGCCCTCAGGGGCTCCCTCTTGTGAGTACGGGTGTGGCAATCCCGAGGTACCCTAGCCCTTCAGGGGATTATCTTCTTAGTGAGACGGGTGTCACGATCCTGGAGCCCCAGTGATCTATCCTCTTTTCCGTCTCCTCTCCTCTGAACTGATACTTTTCCCCTTCCCTTCTCCCTTGTGGTTTCTCTCTTCGAAGTTTGGGTCTCGTCACGAGAGACTAGAACAACCCTTGTCTCTAATTTTCGAGTAGCGAGAAAACTCCCCACGTGTTTGCCGTGCGTGGAGACCCGTGTTGCTGGAAAGAAGGGTCCTGGTAGTTGAGGGGGGAGGTACTGTCCCCAACACACTGCTTTGGCCTCTGCTTCAGCTAAACGGGAGGCACCTTAGTCGTCCTCACGGGTGTCAATCGGCTGGTCACTAGTCCTTGTGTCAGTTCTTGGGGATAAGCTCTCGGGAGTACCTGCTTTCGGGAAAGCCGACTGTGGGGCTTCAGTTTGCGTATAGACCTGGTTAGCCCTGGCGCAGAAATCTGCGTCCCCTTGTTGGGCTCCGTGGTGGGTGGGGCTGCCGCGTACAAATATTTTTTCATTTTCAATATGACTCTTTCAAATCTTAAAACTCCATCAGAACACAATTATGCATCGAAAAGAATGAAAACAAATGAAAATGCCAATGCTATTCAATCGAAAATTCCATCACATTTTGTTGTAATTAACGATCCAACAGGCGAACTGAAAAAAATGTCACCATTTCTTATAAACAAATATATTCAAGGGATTGTCCTTGAATATATTGTAGCATTAGTCCACTTAAAATAAAAATACATTGGTGTGCAAAAATTAAGGACGAAGTCGAAAAATTAGCATATCAGCTGAATGAAGAGGCAGAGCGGACAGAAAGACCAATCAGGAGATTAAGTAAGGTGATGTAAGGTAGCACATGCGCAGATATGCAGGCAGACGTAATGGGGGGAGTGTCTGAGTAGTATAAAGCATGTTGTCGGTGTAAGATCAGTATTTCTGGCAAAGAGATTGCACGCCGTATAGCAGTTAAAATCACACCGAGTTGCTGCCTCAGCGAGAAATGGCGAATATTCAATCTGTTAGACGACATCTGGATGCTTTTACCCGAGGTCGAATCATTGGGAAGTTAAAGGAAGGCCGCAGTGGGACAAGTGTGGCTGCAGAGTTCGGAATTGCTCACAGCATCGTTTCACGACTTTGGGGACAATTTCAAACTACAGGAACAGCTATCCGGGGGTTTCGTAGTGGTCGTCTACGAGGAACCACACCCGCAGATGACCGGTATATTGCCTTACAGGCCAGAAGAAACAGGCGGCAGACAGCGGGAGAAATCGCTAGACACACGACACAGGCGACTGGACGACCGATATCGCGTTTTACCGTGGCCAGAAGATTGCACAGTGGTGGTCTGTTTGCACGACGCCCTGTACGGTGTGTACCTCTAACGCCTGCCCATCGGAGAAGGCGTTTTCTGTGGTGCCGGGAACACCAGAATTGGAGAGACAATGAATAGGGACGAGTACTCTTTACAGATGAGAGCAGATTCAGTCTGAGTAGCGATTCTCATCGCATACTCATCTGGAAAGAGCGGGGAAGCCGCAATCATCCCTCGAACATCATTGAAAGGGACAGGTATGGAGGTGGCGGTGTTCTCGTTTGGGGAGGCATCATGCTTGGTAGTCGTACAGACCTTCACATCTTCGACGCAGGTTCAGTCAACGGGACCCGTTATTGTAACGAGATTCTTCTTCCATATGTGCGTCTTTGTAGAGGCGCTATGGGTCTGCAGTTTCTTCTCATGGACGACAATGCACCATGTCATCGCACAGTAGGTGCCGAACAGCTCTTAGAGAGTGAGGATATTGAACGTATGGATTGGCCGGCACGATCTCCGGATCTCAATCCCATCGAGCATGTAAGGGATTTTCTAGGCAGACGCTTGGCAGCTCGTACCTTACCACCAGTAACGATTCCGGAGCTTCGATTGCTGCTGCAAGACGAATGGGCAGCAATGCCTCAGCAACTCATTGACACCCTCATTCTCAGCATGGGCAGACGCTGTGAAACCTGCCTAGCAGTCAGGGGAGATCGTATCCCCTATTAAAGACCGAATGTTTCTTGCTGGGCACCCATCACAGGGATGTTTCGGCCTTCAGTCGCATTGCGCTCCATGCTATTTTTTCAATAAAGCTTCTTTTTATCCCTCTGATTTCTCTTTTAGTTGCTTACATTACTCATGTCCTTACGTATTATGGATCTTACGGTATTAAATGTGTTGATTTGGAAAGCTTTTGTACAAATTTATATTGAAAAAACCGTCTCGTCCTTAATTTTTGCACACCAGTGTATTTTATTCTACTTATTTCACGTATTTTAATACTCTTCATTTAATAAAGTTTTGCTTATATTTTGGACTATGCTCTGACGAAGCTTATTGACTTTGATTGCAATTTATATTACTTACTTATTTTACTTATTATTTCTATTTAACCAAGAATTTATTTAGTACTGTGTAGTGATTTATAGCAAAGACTTTGCTTAGAGTGAAAAATTTTAGTTCGCGGTCTTATGACTTCTTCACTCGCTACTGGCCATCTCGCATCACGTGGTGTTTACTCTGCAACTTTAAAGAAATAAATTTTCTTGCATGATTAATTAATTGTACTATACCCGAATTGTGTTTCTGAAGAATCAGGACATAATTATCTCTTCAAATTCGCCTTTTTGAACTTCTACAGTCTTATTTTACGTTTTATTCAGCAATTTTATGAAACTTAGGAGTTATTTTGCACCGATCACTGCTAATGACATGCCATTTAATTTCATTTAAAAATGACTATTGACTGAGTTTATCTCATGACATGACTTCATATAATATTATCTCATGACATATAATATTATCTCATCTCATGACATATAATATTATCTCATGACTTCGATCTCGCCTTCGGGTGTGGTGTATTTTTCAATACACCTCTTATTTTATTATGATGACTAAGGGCCTTTGGTAAAATGTTTAACTACTGGTTAGAATTCCTAGAAGTTGATGCCAGACGAAAAGATACGATCCTAGATCCCAGCCTGGTCTAGAGAAGCCTTACTGTAGTGAATCTTTTTTTTTTTTTTTTTTTTTTTTTTTTTTTAAAAGGCGGGTTAAGCGCAACGACTTCATATAACATATTATGCTTTCAAATTAGGATTTCTCGGCTATTTTAGACCCGTGTCTTAAGTTTTTCAGAGCTGTAACCTTTTACAACGGCCTTAAATTCAACTGTTTAAGACAAAGTTCTATTACCAACAGAGAACTTACCATGTGCACACGGAATGCAAACTGCCTCATCAATAAGATCAATGAGGTCAAAGATTTTATTGTAGAGCACGATCTTGACGTGTTACTAGTCCAAGAGACTCATCTTACCCAAGGGAGAACTCCCAAAATTGGGAATTATGACATGTACTCGACTGACAGGGTGTCATTAGCCAGGCGTGCAAGTGGTGGCATTTGTATCTACGTGAAGCGTTCGATTAAGCATCACATGATACCCCCTCCTGATTTAAGTATTTTGGAAGAGACATATCAAAATTTTCCTACAAAATTCTTCACTAACAGTCATCTCGACGTACCTGCCTCTATTATCAACTGCACGTGAAAGAAGTATTTTTCCTGTCAGTGATTTTGATAAATTTTATCATTATCAAATCACGTAATTATTGCTGGTGACCTAAATTCACATCATACCGCATGGTTTTGCCCTAACAGGAACAGGTATGGCATAAGTCTAAATTCATGGTGCCAGAGAAACCATATACAGATCATAGCTCCTACCCTTCCGACTTACTACCCTGTTAGAGGGTCCCCTGCAGTTCTTGATGCGGCTGCCTTTTATAATGTCAATTTTAGGCACGAAATATAAGTGATTCAAGACCTTGACTCTGATCACTATCCAGTTTTGATAACCCTAGATATCCAAAATCGTTACTCATAATTACAGGAGCAAGTCTCTACAAATTGGGACGACTTTAGATTTATCTTGGAACGTACTGCTACCCTTTATCAAAATTACCAGCAACTGGGATTTTTACAGGTGTTTACTAAATTTGGAGTCCATTCTCAAAGAAGCGAAAGCTGCGGCTTCAAAACCAATTTTCTATCCGGGTGTCACCTGAGACTAAATCCAAAATTAAGCAGCGGAACGTTTTGCGAAAACTTTGGCAAAGGTCGCGCGATCCCAGTATCCGCGGCCAATTTCGCAAAATACAGAACGAGATAAGGACTTGAACCCGTCTCTTCAAACAGACGGAGTGGAAACACTGCATTGAGTCCTTAACGACTGAAGAGAATTCGATTTGGCGTGCTGCGCTCGAATACGCAAACAATCCAGACACATTCCACCCCTTCAAACGGCCGATGACGCACAGATGGCTTACACAGACACTGAAAAGGCAGAAGTCTTAGCCGACAGCCTTGCTACTCAATTCACTCCTAATAACGACGCCTACTGTAACCGCCCGGTTACTCAAGGGCGCATACACTCCCTTGTTGGAGAGTTTTTAACACAACATTTCATGTCTGAACTTAGGTCCACTGATCCTAAAGAGGTGATGGAATACATCAATAGACTGAAACCCAGAAAAGATCCAGGCATGGTTTCTATCTCTAATCGCATGATTAAAAATTTCCCTGTAATGTTTATTGTTTGGATTACGGTCCTTATTAATTTTATGCTAAGGAGAAGCTACTTCCCCCGACCGTTGGAAAATTGCAACGGTCGTTCCCATTCCAAAACCGGGGCAAAATCTAAACTTACCCGTCTACTACAGACCAATTAGTCTGCTTTCGTCACTTTCAAAACTATATGAATATGTCTTACTTAATCGCCTGAATGAATTCTGTCGAGATCAAAACTTAATCATCCCGGAACAATTCGGTTTCCGACCTAAACACTCCACGTTACACCAGTTACTACGTGTAGTGGAATTCATTCATGAAGGCTTTCGTAAGCGAGAGAATACTGGAATTGTCTATCTTGACATAGCTAAACCCTTTGACAGGGTTTGGCATGACGGACTTATTTACAAGCTCATGCGACTTGGGTTTTCGGCTCACATCATCAAATTTATTAGTTCATACTTAGCCGACGAAGCATCCGCGTACGAGTTAACCACCAAAACTCTCCTCTCCCCGCCCGATCTATGCTGGATGTCCTCAGGGCAGTCTTGTCTCACCTCTGCTTTTCAATATCTATATTAACGACGTGCCTAAGGCACCTAGTATCGATTTAGCTTTATATGCAGACGATATGGCCATCCTAACTCAACATACCAACATCATCACGTTAATCTCTACATTACAGAGTTACCTTTCAGCCTTAGAACTCTGGCTCGGACTGTATAAAATCAAAATTAATGTCGCTAAATATGCTGCCACTTTATTTATCCGAAGAAACATCCCTCGTTTAGATAATCTAATTTTCTTCGGTGAGCCTATTTCCTGGGTTACTGCTTACAAATACCTTGGTGTTTTATTAGACTCAAAATTAACTTGACAACTTCACATTCAAAAAATTATTGCGAATGCGAAAGCTGTCAAAGCCAACCTGCCCCCCTTTTTCGCTAAAAATAGTGACCTGTCACTTGACAACAAGATCTTGCTTTATAAATCTATCATAAGGCCTATTCTCACTTACGTGAATCCCATCTGGGACTCAGCTACTCTGTCTAACCGTAAACACGTCCAAATTTTTTAATCAAAATTTTTACGGCAGATATTAAACGCTCCATGGTTCATAAGGAACGATGACATTCATAACGACCTCAAAATTATGCCAATTAATCGCTTTCAGAAAGATTTTTAAAAAACATCCATCTTGTTCGAAATCCAGTACAGTCAAAAGTCTTTAATCCGGACTCGTCGGGACTTCGGAGATTCCGGATTATCGGTTTTTCCGGATTATAGATCATAAGTTTAAATCTGGTAACATGGCATGCAGAAATTATAAAATTAAAAATATGAAAACGTAATTTATGAAATAAAGAGCAATTATGATCTAAAGGGTATCAAAATTTACAAAAAAAAAAAGCTTAATATTTATTTGTTTACTTTATTAAACATTTCTTTCAACGCGCGCATGCGTAAAGCATACATTATGCATAGCCGAAATTAGAAAATTGCAACCAGAAAACTGTTTAATTTGTATTCGTGATATTTATAATGACGAGGAATTTGATTTAAATCATATCAAAGACGAAGTACATCGAGATGAAATACTACATTTAATAAGGAATTATAAGCCGAATAAAATAAAAACATCTGCCCTGAAGATAACGATAGTGTTGACAGATCAACTTCCAGTTCATTGCGCGCCGCCACGTTCCCCCCCCCCCGCGCAGAGCAGCGTGAAATTGATAAACAGATTTCGGAACGGTTAGATAAACAAAGGATATGCCTTTATCCATTTTTTGGAGCAATTCCACTTTTTGTTTGCTGGACATCGAAACATACTTTCGTTTTCGTAGATCCTTTGGGAGCTCCAGCATCGGAAATTCTATTTCACATAATCGAAAGTTTAAGCTTACTTTTATAAAATTGCTCTTACAGTCTGCAAAAAATAATAAGCCGGATCCAATTCGAAGATTAAGGAACAACGCAATCATCAACATTAACTGAAATAGACAATTAGATAATTTTAGCTTATACCGTCCGTTATATATTAAACGCGCAGCGAAAACGTATTCTGCGCTTGTGCACACGCAAATGAGCAGTCGTAAAGGTCTTACGCACACGCTTAAACGCCTATGCGCATGCGTCAACGTGGCGCAGAAAGTTTTTAGCTTTGAGGTCCGGATTATAGATCATTCCGGATTATGGGTGTCCGAATTAAAGACTTTTGACTGTATTACATACCCTGCTGGTATATGATCCTGCGGTTGCCTCTTCTAAAAAGCGACTCAGAGCAATCTTACAACCTATTATGCTAAACTACCTTTTAAACGGCGCCGGTACTGGAATACAGACGCTCAAGTGGATGCTTACCTCTCGTTCCTAAACCCCAACCGCCTCCGCGTTAACAATGCGTAAGGGCATTGACCGAAAGAACCCTGCTCTTTAACTCTTTAAGAAGAGTCTTCTAACGTCTCTTTAACAAGGGACAGCCGCACGCGACTGCATTTAATTTCTCAATAGCTTCTTAAAAGCTTCTTTTCCACCCGCTAAACGGGTTGCTTTCGACCCCCCCTAAGGGGCGCTCTTACCTGGCCTTTAAACGTTGCACTAAATAGCGACCAAAATTTTCTTCTCCTCCATTAGCTGTATCCATGGAGGTAGGAAAGGGAGGAGGGGCCATTCCGCGCTAGAAGTGAAGCACTGCTTTGAAGCTTGGGTCACCAGGCGGGGTGTTCTTTGCTTACATTCAGAAGCTCGCTTGACAAGATTCTGATAGTATTTCGACACACGACAGTTCCATAGAAATAGAAAAAGGGACACTCTCGCATTAAAGAAACATTCATAGTGTGATGGATAATAGCAATTTGTGTAGTTTACTGACATTTACGCAAATTCACACCTTGGTTATTTTTCGATAACTAACAACAGCGATTTTGATTATGAATTTGTTTTATAAAATTCTAAGCTGTTGCACTACAAAAATATAGATTTTAAGAAAATTGCTAAAAGAGATCTGCCAAAATTTATTTTCTAGAAGATTTGAAAAGTTTGAAACTTGATGGCTAAATGTAAATATAAAATTATGTATGTTAAAATGTTTGTAATTAGCACATAGGTCAGATTAAGTTTTTATTAAATAGAGTAACGCATGCAAGGGCTATCTGCCTAAAGAGAGAGATTCCATCGTGAAGGAATTTTGAAGAAAAACTGACCTTTGAGTGGGTATTAAAAATAATACTTATAATTTTCATTCAAATTATATTCATATATATTTTTTATGTAAAACTTTCGGGTGTATGCTAAATTAGTGTAAATTACTTTACACGAAAAATATAGTGAATGCACAGAAATTAAAGATTTGCACATGCCGGAAATGATAAATAGGAAATATGTACGGGCATTTATGCATGTGCTTGCAAAAAGCATGTATCTGCCTTTGACAAAATACTTAAATATTCATTAAATTATTTATAAATGTATTTGAAATGAAGAATTTATTCACTTATAAACAACTGTGAAAGTACTGTGAAGAAATCTAATGATTAAATGTATCTAATTTATAATGATTATAAATGTTATCTAAATATATAATAACCTTAATATTGAATTGTAAACATAAATTGAAATCCTGTTGACAAATACGTTATAAAACTATTTAAGCAAGAAATGTTCGTATTGGAAAGCAATCTGTTAAAAGGTATTGTTAAAAGGTATAAGCAAATGCTATAAGATGCGCACTTAAGAACGTAATAAAGAGTTTTGGAATATGTATTGTTGAAATGAAGGGTTAAAAAAAATCTGATAAGTATAATTAAAAGAATTATTCCCTTTACATTTTATAATAACTCAGTTACAAGTTTTAAATAATACTTAAAAAAAAAAAAAAAAAAAAAACTTATTTTATTCCCTTTCAGAAATGTTCAGAGAAAGTCAAGTATTATTTAAAGTATTTCGCTAATTCCTAATAATTCTCTAATTTAAAATGAACTGAATAGAGCATTAATTATAAATTGACTTACATTTTTCGATTTTAAAAGAAGCCAAAAAATCATGTCATATTTAAGAAAGTATTTTAGGAAGAAGCTCTATAAATAGAAAAGAAATAATGCATAATTTTAATATTAATAATGCAATAAACTTTGATCTTAATTTTTGTACGTTAACCGAATAAAATCGAATTACCTTAATTTTTTTTTCTAATGTAATTAACGAAAACTTGTGAAAATATTTCATTCAAATTAAACCATTCTGAGAAAACTGTCCTGTGAAAAGTATAGCATTTAATTCCGTTCAGAATGAAATGTTGTTTAAAAATATGTTGTTTTCACATACTTAGGACTCTGAACTGTTGTAGAAAAAGAAAATATATACATTTATATGTATATTTGCGACGTAATTACAAAATATTTACACCCGAACGCGTCAAATCCCATAGAACTCAATGGTAAATGACCCAATGTTTTGGTCACCACGTAGGGATCGCCGGTGCTTCAGAGCAGGGTACGGAGAAACTTGTTTAGGGCGACTCCTTCTTACTTCCTACCTCCATGGCTGTATCACTCTGAACTGCTATTAGAACCCGCCCAACGGGTTTTCCCCCAGCCCTTTTTCACCAACTCTCCGGACTGCTTGTTCTAAGGATTTTATTTTACTGTTGATATCAAGAATCAAGGAAATGTATTGCACCTTTTATTATTCTTTTCAAAAATTTTTTAATGTTGACTCGTCTTTCAAAATTTAATCCTGGCCCTTTTTAAACACGAAATTTAATTTAAAGATTTTCTATGAGTTTTACCTTTTTCTCATGTGGAAGGCATTATCTGAAAAGCTTTTATTTTTATAATTAGGCTTCAAAATTTTCCCTTATTAGATGAACCCCTCTTTTGATGTAATTATTTTATCTCTGATGATGTGGAGTTAAAGGCCTAGGCTAGCGCACTCCGTAAATTAACTTCCTTGATCCTTGATCATATAACAGGTAGACGGCTCACCCACACAGAATTCGTCTGCTAGGCTGTCTCCAACATATACCACGTGACTTATGGTCTTGATGCTCTTGGGAAGTGATAGCTTAGGCTGTTCATCGCCAGTTTGGCATGCTTTTGATATGGCAGATAGTGTTTTTTATTTCCGTCTGCTGGCAGTCAGCAGACAACGACCTCGAATTAGGTTATTCGATTTTTACAATTATTTTTAGATATAACTTAAACTCTTTTTTCCTGAAAATGTTATCTATATTTTTAATAATCGCTTTAAATTATTTGCGCCATTGTTTAAGATGTTTAGGTTAAATAATTTTAGGAAGAAAATCTAAAATAAATAATAAAAAATTGAGATGGAAACTTTAATTTTGTATAACGTTTAAAAATTAATTGCACTACTGTTATAATATTTGAGAAGGTAAAAAAAAAATCTCGTTTATTTTTAATGCATTGCATCCTAAAGAGAAAACGAAAATCACATTGTAATATATGTATTTACCCTACTAAAAATGCCCCACAGAAACCAGTAAAACTTTTTATGGGTACCCATAAGATTTTATGGTTTTCTATTGACTTTTACTGGTTTCTGTTGGTCTCTGTGGGTTTTTTTTACTGGTTTCAAAATGACCCATAGAAACCAGTAAAACTTTCTACTGGTACCTATAGATTTTTGATGGTCTCTATTGACTTTTACTGGTTTCTATTGATCTCTGTGGGTTTTTCTTACTCGTATCAATTGACACCCATACAACCAACATTCAATGGCAGAACTTTGTACTGGTTTGTATAGGTTTATATTGACTTTTACTGGTTTTCTTACTGGTATCAATATGATAATAAATCTTCTGTTGGTTTATATGGATTTATGCTATTTTTTTATCTGACGTTAATATACTTGTAAACAATAAAATTAACAGAATGAAAATATGATCTCTTTAAGACCACCAGAGTAATCTGGAAACGCAGGTGGTCGTTTTAGAGAGGGTTTTTACTAAATATGCTTATTTATTTGATTAAAAATTTTTTTTCGGAAACAATAACAGTAATCATATACACCACACACAACGAGGTCTCTCCAAGGCGACCAACCGCAAATAAAAATTCATCTTTGTAAGTGGTCGCCTTAGAGAGGTGATGCTCAATACCAATAGATACTCACGTTCTCAGAGATACGTTTATCTTTTAGAGGTGGTCGTCTTAGGGAGATTGCATATACAGAATGAATCTCTCTAAGGCGACCAGACACACTTGCAGAATTTTCTTTGTGAATGGTCGCTTTACAGAGGGAATATTCAATACCAAAGTATACTTATGTTTTCAGAAATACTGGTTTCTTTCAGAGGCGGTCGTCTTAGGGAGGTGGTTTTTGCTACGAGTTGGTTCTCTGAATACACACACATAAGCACTTACATTTCTGATATTACAAATAAACACCGATATCAACCAACATCTCTTTAACGCGAACAAGTTCATTCACAATCGCAAAACTTTACTCCCTGTTAACGCTGACGCAAAAAAAAAAAAAAAAAAAAAAAAAAAAAAAAAAATTCCTCCTCCCTCCCCCACTCTCAGAAGTTTCCCAAACAAGCAATATGGCACCGCTCTAGTTATTGTTGTGTGATGGTGGTGTTATTTTCTTCGTAGTTGTAGTAATGCAGTATATTATTTACTAGAATTTACTGTATTACAAATTTTACTATGTTTTACTGTTTAGAAATTAGTAATAAATAATAAAATACCGGCACTGACTATGTACATACCACTAAAGCCATGCACGTGTAATCGTGTCTAATGTTTGAGAGAACGTTGCTGATAACTGACTAGTTGTGAAATGGAGATTCTGTGCGTGAAATTGATTTTCCATCTTTACTTTTAACCTGAAAAACAATGTGCTTAAAGACTGAAAAGTGATAATTTCAGACTTGATAATTTGGTTCAGTGTGCAGATGCAGAAATATAGTTTTTGCATCCTACTGAAACTGTATTTTGGAAAATTTTTTTTTTTTTTTTTTTTTTGATTACAGTTTAGAAATACTTTTTTAAAGCTTGTTCATGTAGATGCTTTATCATTTGAATATTATGTACTAATAAATTTGAGCATACCTTACTTGAAAATGATCTTGCATGATTCAATTTTGAAATTTTCGACTAATGTGATGTGGCCGAGCAAAAAGAATATTTTTTTATGTTTTAAAAAATGTACTAATTATATTTCGCGAGCAAAAGGTAAGTTTTATTAATGAAATAAACATTGAAGTATTTAATGTGTTTATTACTTATTGAATGGGGTAGACAAGACATACAAGCTTAAGGAATCTTTATTCCACTACTAAAATTATGTGAAAATTTAGATGATCATAGTAGCTTACATTGTTTTTCCTTTTTGGTCTATTTTTCTTTACAAGTATGCGACTAAAACCACATTTTTACATTGAATATTTTGTGCTATTTTGTTAAAACACATATAATCATTTTTATGCATACTTTAATTTTCATTATTATTAGTTTGATGAAGAAAATTTCAAATGTGTTTTTCATAAATTGCTTGAAAAAAATTACATTAAGTTGAAACCTCATATAGTGGTTATTTTCTTAAATGACCACCTCTGATAATGGCACATTTGTCAGGACAATAATTAAATAACAGGACTTAAAAATCATTCATAGTTTTGTCAGGCTACAGGAAACTTGCATTATCTCGAATTGTGGAGTTGATTGTTTTAGGAACGTTTTGCTGAATAATCAATTGACTTCGGTGTAGTAATTTTTATGTGGGTATGAATTTTGCACAAGTAATTGAAAGTTTTTACGAGACATTTAAAACCAAAGCTTTTCGGATCATGAGTCTTATAAGGGCACTGTTATAGCATTGCTTTCAAATATAGTTAGAGTAATATTTAAACATTATTTTCGGAATCACTTCCACAGGGAATCCGGTTGTTCTCTGCGGATGAAAACTCATATAAATAAATCTTCTGTACAGCCTTATACAAATGCAGTTAAAATTACTGTTATTACAATTAAGCGAATATAGCCACATTTGTTTACAAAAAGTTATTATTGCTAAATACTGCACTATATCAATTTCATTTAGCATTGTAATTTCAGAAAATGCTCAGCATGAGGTATTTTTATATTATATAATCTACTGTCAAAAACAATAGCTACCTTTTCAGTACTTTAAATTTTACTATTGAGAATTTTTATGGTTTAAAATAATATTTCTATACATTATTTCAAGTATTCTTTCTACAATAGAAATCTAAATAACTTGCACGTAAAACACTGACTCAAATTTATTCCAATAATGCATCGCTTTAATTAAATTTATGTTCCTTTGAGATGATATATGAAAAACCTTGTGTAATAATAAATTATTAATATATATAGGTAAATGGTATTTTTATATATTTTTTCGGGTAAAGTGCAGAATCGCCCACTTATTTATTTGGCACTTTGTACAAAAGTAAAAGGAATTGGATTTTTGTCAATTTTCTTTTGACTTTTTAAGTGAAAATAGGTTGATGTGTACATGAATAAAGTCAAAGGAGTGCACAATGGCATTTTTGTGCAATTCTGAGATTTTTTTTTTAAGTGAAAATAGGTCGATGTGTACATGGATACCGAGTATGTGCAATTCTTAAAACAGTGGGCAGCCAAGCAGTGGGCGATTCCAAGCAGTGGGCGATTCTACACTTTCTCCATTTTTCTATAGGGATTTAGTTTCATTAAATTAGTTATTTAGTATAATTATGTGTATATGAGTATATTCATACTTATTCACATAGATGGAATTTTTACAGTACAAAAGTTGATCTTTTTTACATCAAGAGCTACATATACTATAAATACCCATTATTATATATAATGTTTTATTTTATATAATGTTATATTTATATAATGTTTTATTTATATAATGTTTTATTTATATAAAATCTGTGGAAGATTATATAGCACTAAAAGTGAGATACGGAATAAAACATTATACGCTATGAGATATTTTCTTAATTCCC
Source organism: Stegodyphus dumicola (assembly GCF_044657685.1). NCBI lineage: Eukaryota > Metazoa > Arthropoda > Arachnida > Araneae > Eresidae > Stegodyphus > Stegodyphus dumicola. The sequence goes on from NC_140768.1 coordinate 102,528,387, forward strand.
GAACTGTGCGTTGAGAATTGGTATTTGTTGAAACTTGTAAATTTTTTTAAATTCATTTTGTTACAATATAATTTATTGTATTTTGGGTACTATTAAGTTTATTATATGTTATCTTCATGTTTCATTTATCTTTTGAGAGATACAGGTAACATTCAAAGTATAGTAATAAGGGGTCGACACAGTGTTTGTATATTATTATTTCTTCACTACATTATATTCTTGGATTCATCCTTTCTTCCACGCTAAACATCTATGTGTATGCATGTCATAATAAGCTGCAGGGTGTTACTATCATTGGTAAGCGAGCTTTAAGGGGATAGCAAGTATGCTAAATTTGAACTCTTATGTTAAGTTTCTAATTTGCAAGTCCCGTATTCTTTTTGCTTGCTTTTTAATAATGTTTCTCTTCCTGAAAATTTGGGTTTCTTCTAGTTTTGTTTTTTAATTTGGTTTAGTGCATTGTAGGTAACTTAAAATTTAAGCAGATGCTAGAAAGTACCATCCTTTGGCAATACATTTCTCATTAGGTATCAAATTTTGTTAAACAAGCTGATGTGATTAAATACAATTGTTTAATTTCCCAATTAAAGAACTGAAATACAAATATATGCAGTGAGGTACAGTACTATATGTATATATTTATAATGAAATCAATAATATATATACAGTCAAAGTAATGATTCGCAACCATCAAATGAAATGATATTATATATATATATATGTAATAGATTCTGTAGTCGAATACAAGCAGCTGAATCCGTAATGAACAGCAAGAATTTTGATGGCTTAGAGATGTTGAAACTCCAATCCACAATGAATAAGAAATTTGGCAGTTCAGGTAGATTTAATTCAACTTATCTTTCAGCAAATATGTTGCAGCCACAAACAAGTTGGCACATTATTTATGCCTATTCCAAAAATTAACATTTTTGATAAATGTGTAGTAAGAAACAAGGAGCAGACAGACTGCAATCCAGCTAATACAAAGCGTAAAAAGCAAATGTGTTATGTTAAGGGTGAAATCTTAATTCAGACCGAGTTAATTTTGGTTCTCGGTGCATTTTTACTCGTCTTTGATAGTTAATACTGCTGTAAAATTACTATTGGCTGTTTGAGTTTTAGTTTCTTTTACAACATCAAATTATGTAAGAGTCATATGACATGAATTAATCTCCAAATGATGCAGTGCAGAAAGATTACTGTTTTTAGAATAGAGAAGGAAAATTAATTTTACGCTGCTAATTTAATTTTTTGCATATTCCTTATTTTTCTTACATATGTATATGTACATTTATCATTCGATTGGTTGTGAATCATGACTTTGGTTATTACCTTTCTATTCATTTTATTTTCAGAATTATATAAAGGTAGTTTAAAATTTTGTAAAGAGAATTTATACAAATATTTTGTAATATGTTTATAGATATTGACGTGCATTAAGAAGGACGGGCTCGTAGGCTTCTAGATATTTTAAAATTTTTATTTATTCGCATTGAGTTTTATTTAAAATTACTTTACATGCTTTCTCCGCAATTTAGTTCTGTACATTTCATCAGTGCTAATTATGTACTTCTGCTGGTTTATGTTTTTATGGAAATTTGATTTACAGTTCTATTTTTGTGTATTGTTTTTTATAGGGATTCTGTATATGGATACCCGTTCTATGCACGATTCTATGTATGGATACTCCACTATGGTATAATGCTATTGGTTCTGTTTATGGGTTTTGTGCAGCGATTTTTGTGTAGTGGTTTTTACAGGATTTGGCGTATGGGTGCCTGTATAGGTGTGCATGCTTTTGTTTACTGGTTTTTACAAAGCATTACCCTACGGAATATCCATTTTTTTAATGGAAATTTGGCCAATGGATATGCATATAAAGTTTTGATTTTTGGCTATGGGTTTTTACTGGGATTTTGTTTATAGTGCCTACAGTTCTACAGAGATTTGGCCTACTCGTAACCGTACAGTCGTACGGGTTTCCGTTTACAGGTTTTTTACGGGTATTTCGCCTACAGGTACCTATACAGCCGTGCAGGTTTCTTTCTATGGGTTTTTACGGGTATACACCCTATGGGTACCCGTACAATCGTACGGGTTTCTTTTTATGGGTTTTTACGGGAATTTGGCCTACAGGTACCCGTACAAATGTACGGGTTTCTTTCTATGGGTTTTTACGGGGATTTGGCCTACGGGTACCCGTACAGTTGTACGGGTTTTTGTCTATGGGTTTTTACGGGGATTTGGCCTACGGGTACCCGCAGAGCTGTACGGGTACCCGTAGGCCAATTCCCCGTAAAAAATTTTATGGGTTTCTACAGGGCATTTTTAGCAGGGTATGCAATTGATGAAATATATACTTACAGACTGTTGACTTTCAGATGGAACTATAAACTATTACTGTCCAAACTTATAGTTTACGATACCAAAAGATATATTATACTGAAATCCTATTACAGAAAAATATTTTACTTTCTTATATTTAAATAAACATAATTTTACTCAAGTCAGAAATAGTTTTTGGAACAATTTCATTTACCTTTGACCTTTCAGTGTTACCAATAGAACTTGCAGTATCGAAATGTACGATAGTAAATAAATTTTTTATTTTTAAAAAGATCTTTCACTGATTATAAATGCCCATTTTATTCAGTTACTTGCATATTAAAGTGCTTATAAATTTAGCAATGTCCAGAAAATAATTTCATGCAAACTTGGAAGCTACTGCCTTAACTGTATGCCGCTATACATTAAATTTAGTAAGTTTTCATGTTTTGCACATCAGCTGTAAAATGTACATTTCCAAAATAAAATTTTCTTTCTGAATTATAATTTCAAACATGACAATACATATTCTATTTTATTCTTGCGTCCCAATTAAATAAACACATTACGAAAATATGCATTTAAATATAGTATTTATAAATCCACTTACTATAAAGTAAGTGGATTTAATTACAAATAAACACTCAAAAATTAAGTAAAAAAAAATATATATACTACTTTGTATGAACACCAATCTTTTAAATGTGAGCAGGACGCACATTTTGAACAAAAAGCTTTCGTTTTTCACCAGCTGCAAAGGATCCAACTTGCATCTGATGAAGAAATAAATTTATAGAGCTTCTTCATAAAATACTTTCTTAAATATGACATGATTTTTTGGCTTCTGAGGCATCTTTTAAATCGAAAAATATAAGTCAATTTATAATTAATGCTCTATTCGGTTCATTTTAAATTCGAGAATTATTAGAAATTAGCGAAATACTTTAGATAGTACTTAACTTTCTCTGAACATTTCTGAAAGGGAATAAAATAAGGATTTTTTTTAAAGTATTATTTAAAACTTGTAACTGAGTTATTATAAAATGAAAGGGGAATAATTCTTTTAATTATACTTATCAGATTTTTTACCATTAATTTCAACAATACATATTCCAAAACTATTTATTACTTTCTTAAGTGCGCATCTCATAGCATTTGCTTTACAATACCTTTTAACAGATTGCTTTCCAGTACGAACAATTCTTGCTTAAATAGTTTTATATCGTCAACAGGATTTCAATTTATGTTTACAATTCAATATGGTCATTATATATTTAGATAACATTTATAATCATTAAAAATTAGATACATTTAATAATTAGATTTCTTCACAGTTGTTTATAAATGAATAAATTCTTCATTTCAAATACATTTATAAATAATTTAATGAATATTTGTGTATTTTGTTAAAGGCAGATACATGCTTTTTGAAAGCACATGCATAAATACCCATACATATTTCATATTTTTTATTTCCAGCATGTGCAAATCTTTAATTTCTGTGCATTCACTATATTTTATTTTTAATTAACCCAAATAAGTAAAACGTGTAAGGCCAAAGGGATTATTTTTCAGATATATAAAATTAAAATGATGAGTTTAAAATGAGCAACAGTAAAGCCTCTCCTCTAAAAAATTTTAAAAGGCACATGTTAAATAATATATGAAAGAGAAAAAAATTTATTTTACTTAAAACATTTTGGCATTCGGAACATAAAATAAAAGTAGCGAATACTCTATCAAGGGTATCGAAAGACGTATACAATTTTAAAGGTACCGTAAGGTATTTTTCATTCTTTAAGCATAACATTTTTGTTAAAATTTATATTTTTGTAGTTCAACAGCTTAGAATTTTATAAAACAAATTCATAATCAAAATCGCTGTTGTTAGTTATCGAAAAATAACCAAGAAGTGATTTTTGCGTAAATGTCACTAAACTATACAAATTGCTATTATCCATCACACTATGAATGTTTCTTTCATGCGAAAGTGTCCCTTTTACGATTTGTATGGAACTGTCGTGTGTCGAAATACTATCAGAACATTGTCAAGCGAGCTTCTGAATGTAAACAAAGAACACCCCATCTGGTGACCGAAGCTTCGAAGCAGTGCTTCACTTCTAGTGCCGGTTGCGTAATGGCAGACCGCACATTGAGTTGAACAGTGTTAAACGAATGTCGCATACTGTACATGCTCAGAAAAAAATTTGGCGTAATTATTATGTTGGCGCGATTTGAAAAGAAGATAAATACGGTATATGGTAGATGTACCGCCATCTGATTGTAAACAAATTTGGCGTTTAAGTCTTCGTAGAGTAGTGTAAAGTAATTACTGTGTTAAAATAAGATTTTTTTTCCTGAACTGCTCCAACAACTGGAAAGTTGAATGATACGATCAAGTATAAATTCGATTAAAGAGTGCAAAAAATGGGTAAAGGAAGTCAGCTTAAATACAAGATTTACCATACGTTCCATTCGTACATACGTAAAGAAACACGGAGGAATATAGCAAGTGTTTGTACATAACATTGAAGAAATTTTACTTTTCCTTAATGCTGTTTATTTAATTCTTTGAAATAAGAAAACGAAAGCGGAATATACGTTAACAAATTTAGCGAGAAAATCCAGTTTACAATTACTGAATTATAAGAAGTAAACAAATTACATCTAAATAACGAATTATTACGCACAACGTATGTTACAAATATTAAATGCACTGTTATTGACAAACTAAAATAAAGAAAAATAGGCAAGTGCAATCGTTATGGAGGTTAAAATAACTAATAAGCAAAGTTCCGCAACATTGCAGTTGTACACATCACTCGACAACCATGGAAATCACAAATAAGCTAGCGTAGGGTTGCTTAGTCGCCAATATTTCGCCCCGCGCCAAAGGTACACCATCAAGCATGCGCAGTAAGCGAAATTCGCTTAACAGTGTTTAACTCAATGTGCGGTCTGCCATTACGCGTGCCGGTTGGCCACTCCTTCCTTTCTTACCTCCATGTATTTCGCCGTGGAATTTTCATCAGCTATACTTTAAGTATATTTAGTTTTTGTGATGATAAAAGAACTCCCCTCCCCCCACGATCAGAACTTAAATTGGGCCGGAACCCACCGGATCTCGGCTCCGGTGCCTCTTAGTTTTTGTAATAAATCATAATTCTAGCCGGAACGCACCGGAGCCCTGAATAAAACGGCTGCGGCACTTCTTTTATGTAACTGAATAACAATTTCAGTAGAAATTTTATCTCGAAAATTTTATTTTAACAAGAAAATTATATTAAAAATCGCGTATTAAATTTCAATTTATCTCTTTACATTTTATTTAATTTTAATTAGTTAATTACTTCAATCTTTAATTATTTAATAATTACCATTTAAATTATAATTAATTATATAATAATTATTGATTAAATAACAATTTATAAACATTAATTAAATATCTATTAATTAATTTGATAATAATTAACTATTTTATTTTAAATTTATTAATGAGTTTAATAGTCATTTTATTTATTTATTTACTTTTGTTCCTCTCTGCTGACGGTCTTCCCATAGGGCTCTGGCACTTCTAATCTTAGAAATTAAGCCCTGTTTAAAGTGATGTGATGCTACCAATTAAAAGTCATTTTATACATGATAAAAGTGAGAATTAATAATTTTACATACTTTCATATTTGGAATTTTCTTTGTCGATCATCTTTGATAAATCCATTGCTGAAAATAGACGGCGTATAACTCTGAATGTCAAAACAAAAATTCAGTATGGCGCTTTACGAAACAGATGTGTGTTTGCGTAGATCATCGAAGCGCATGCGCAAATGAATAAAACAGCCATGCCTTTGCCAATGTACAGGTTGCCGTTTGGATATACACAGACCAAGCTAGACCGTTTCCACTGTGCTGTCGAAGCTTTATTTCTTCTGCCTACAACTTTTTTTGCTTGAAAGGTCTCCGTACTTTTCAAGACTTTGTGTCTCGCAATTCCCGTCGCAAGCGCTCATTGAAGCACCACATATTTCACAGGCCAGCTCAGCAGCTCGGGTGCCTTGCTTTTCGCACATTGGCAACGCTGTTGCCGGATATCTTATTATTGCCAACGTCTGACGACAGAATTCTGAAAAGCGTTGGTTAATACTAGCTAAGTAATATACCCATTGCACCATGTGATGAATGATCAGTGGCGTCAGAAAGAAGTCAAATGCGATTGGTTTTGTAGTAAGAAAACATATGAAAATCATATGCTTTTTATAAATTTTTACCCGAAGTGAAAGGATTGAGGTTCTTTATGCTCCCGCTGAGCTCAAAATTTACTAATCTGCCTTTGGACTCACTCTTGCTAACACAACACTTTTTTTTTTCTTTGTCTTTTTAATTTTATTAATAAACATCGTTTCCTTCGCACTTACACTACATATAATTTAATAGAAAAATAATCAAAAAAATTTTAAGTAGCATATTTTTAGAATTCCCAATGCCATTTTAAGTGCTGCCATTACTTTCATTTCAGGTTTTTCTTAGTCCATTATATCAATGTTATTTATGTCGCAAAAAATATATCAGCGAAATCACAAAATATTTTAAAAAACAGCATATCTTTAGAATTCTCAATACAGCGCTAAATGTTGCCGTACACTCCTTTTTAAAGTTCATTAACAAATTTCTGTAAAAATAATACATAGTGATGATATTTGGTGGCAGCATCCTTTTATTTCTGTTGCCATATATATGTATATATAATTAACAAGCTAGGTAATAATTACAATACTGAAAGACCAATTTGGTCTAAAAAATGTTTTGAGAAATTGTAGAGAGCTCGCCAAAAAGTTACCAGGAGCTGTGGCACCAAGAAAAAGTTCAACACATTTAAAAAAAAAAAAAACAATGTCATTGAAGGGTGAAAAATTAGGCTACACGCGAAATAGAATGAAAAATATATTAAACACAGTAAAATACTAATCGTTGGAAACTAGTAATGGCAAAAAATACAGTAAAATACCTATCGATGTGATAAGTGAAAAGTAAAAACATATAAAAAACCAGTTGATGGAACAAGTTAAAACAAATAAAACTGTAAGGATCTCAAGTTTTACTAACGTTTATTTTATTTTAAATCTTTACTATCACTTCTTATTTTCTACTTCCGGCCAGAATTAAAAGCTTTAACTTATTTATGCAAATTTGTCTGGCGAACGCTAAGTACTTAAGTTGTGGCTTTTTGCCAAGCGAGAGAGAGGAAGGAGTTAGTAGAAGCAGGCCGCTTGCCTTAGCAGTTTTACTCGGTTGCTGGTTGCCTTCCAGGCCAGAGGTTTAATTCTCTTAATAATTTTAAACGTATTGTAGTGTTAACAGTTCTCTGTACTACATACGGCTTCCTGTTAATATTCTCGGAGGCCCTTGTTTGTTATTCCAAAGTTAAGTTAGAGTTTAGTTAATATTTTTATATTCTTACGTTCAGACCACAAGTGGTTGGTCTCTGTATTCCGAAGTCCGGAAACCATTGTAAAGAGTGAAAAATAAAGGGTTTCGTATACCCTTCCTGTGTATCTTGTCTACTTCCCACATTTATTGAAGCTCCCTGCTCCGAGTCAGGTTTTTGAATGTTCCCAAAGAAAGTAAGGAGAAACACTGAACCTGGTGGCGCCCGATGAAGAAGAATAACCATGGCCGAGTTTCAAGAAGAACCTGTGCTGCCTGCAGAAGCGGCTGAGAATCCAGAAATGCCAGCTGCCGCCCTGGAAGGATTTGGTTACATCGTCCAGACCATGCGCGCAGCGATGAAACCAGAAGCAACATTTAATGGAAACTCACCGGTTACCAGTTTTTTGGAAAAACTAGATGACCACTTCATGCTCTATCCCGTGCATGAGTTCCAGAAACTCACCTTAGCTACCAGCGCTTTGAGGGGCCAAGCGTTTAATTGGTTCAAATGCATAGGCAAAAGTCTCTTGGGTCAAGCGGGAAGTCCCACCTATACTTAAGAAAATTTCAAGACTGCCTTAGTAAAAGCCTTTCCCTGTCATAAGGGATCGTGCGAAATTAGAAGCGGAACTTTTCAGCATATACCAGAAATCAATTGAAAATCTCTCAAGCTTTATTTTAAGAAAATTTCACGTCTTCAAACTCTTGGAAAACCGTCCGGATCCTGAGATAATTCAAGTGATTTTGCCGAGGTTACTTCCCCAAGTACAAGACTTTATTGAATTAAGGAATCCGACTACACTGGAAACGTTATTTGAGCTAGCAATCCAGTTTGAAAGTCGAAGAACGGCGGACATTGAAAGAAGACGCCAATATCAACAACAAAACCAATTTGGTGACCCAAGACCACAGCAAAGTCAAGCACACGGCTACGGAAGCAAAGCGAATCAGTGGGCAAGGAAACCCGAGCATCCAAGAACAGCCGGCGAACGTCGACAGTTCAATAGCAATCCAGGAAAAAAGTCTCAAGGCCAGTGGAAAAAGAAGGAAAGCATGGAAAGAAAAAAAGATTTAAACTAAAACGGATTTCTGCTGACGGGAGGGTGCGGAAATCCGAAGGCCAAGAAAACCCCTCTTCCTTCAAGTTAAATACAGTGATGGTGAAAAATTTGACTCTTCCAAAGATTGAAGTGTTGGTGAATAACATCCCAGCCACCGCACTCCTGGATACAGGAGCGCAGTGTTCCTGTGTGGCAGAAGATTTTTTAGGAAGTATTTTCGGAAACACCGCATATATAATTCGGATAATACGACAGTGTTAGCTGCGCAAGGAGAAAGATGCAAGTGCATAGGTAAATTACCGCTATACATCCGTATCAAGGACGAACAAGTAAAGGTTATGTTTTTTATAGTAAAGAATCTGCAAGCACATATTGTCTTAGGAATAGATTTTCGTTCAGAGGCACAAGCAACGCTGGATTTTAATGAAGCATCCCTTAAGCTGACGATGAAACCAGTTCGAGAAGAAAAAACGGAACCGCCAATGTTAAATCTTGACCACCTGCCTAAGGAAGAGCAACAAAGAATCCGACAAGTGGTAAGTGAATTTGCTTCGTTCTTTAGTGATATTCCAGGATTTACTCAAGTTACTAACCATTGTATTGACACCGGAGATTCAATGCCAGTTCGCCTCAAAGCATACCGGTATGATAAGAATAAAGAAAAAATTATAGAATGGCACATTAGCGATATGTTACGTAAAGAGATCATAACGCCCATCTCAAGTAGTTATACTAGCCCGGTGGTTTTATGTAAGAAAAACAATGAATATCCATTAACACATCCAAAAAGGTGGCGTTTCGCGATTGACTATCGTAAATTAAACTCCATAACTAAATATCCGGTATATCCGTTACCTATTATTGAAGAAATTCTAAGGAACATAACGTCTACCAAATACATGACGACTTTAGACTTAACAACTGGTTATTTTCAAATAGGGGTTAGACCGGAGGACGTGTCTAAGACTGCTTTTTTAACCAAGTCTGGCACTTTTGCATTTCTGCGCATGCCGTTTGGCCTTTCAGGGGCACCGGCAACATTTCAGCGATATATGAACATCGTGTTAAGTCCTGTTCTTGGAAAGTCCACATTTATCTATTTAGACGATATCATTATTACTAGTGATAATCTGGACCAACATGTACAGGATTTAAGACAGGTGTTTTCATTATTAAATGGGGCCGGTCTAAAAGTTAATGTCGAAAAGTGCAAATTTGCAGCCCCTGAATTAAAATACTTAGGTTACAAAATATCTCAGAAAGGAATCGAGACAGACGAATCAAAAATGACCGCTGTACAAAAGTATCCGCCGCCAAGTACGGCGAAGAAGCTCTCTTCTTTTCTAGGACTTTATTCATATTATAGGTCCTTTATAAAAGATTTTGCAGCTATTCATGAACCATTGTTAAAATTAAAAAGGAAAAAGGCAAGATTCTCGGGGACGGCCGAAGCCAGTAGTGCTTTCGAAAAATTAAAGCAAGCATTAACGCAAGCCCCTGTGTTGAAATTTCCTGAAAAGGATGAGAATTTAGAAATTTCAGCGGAGGCTTCGGATTATGCGGTAGGAGCGGTACTTTCGCAAAATCAGCAGCCCGTGGCATTTTTTAGTCGAACTTTAAATCAAACACAAAGAAATTATTCCGCGACTGAGAGAGAGGCACTTGCAGTTCTGTTAGCAGTGCAAAAGTTCCGAGTCTATTTTGGAAGGGCGCCAATAACAGTGTATTCTGATCATGCGGCGGTAACTAGATTGTACTCAGGGAAAAACTTATCCCCAAGGTTAATAAGATGGGCACTCAAGCTACAAGAATATAATCTGGTAATCAAGCATACCCCCGGAAAGGAAAATATCGTAGCAGATGCCTTATCCAGAATTAAAGTAGATGAAGAAGGTAATACCGTAAAGGTGGCAATGCTCACAGCATGTACAATAAATTCCCGAGAAACTGTAATAACCGAAATGGGTAAGGATCCTGAATTTGGAAACATTTATGAGTATTTAAAAGATCCTGAAAATTTTAGCCACCAAGATATTGTGGCGATAAGAAATAGGGCGGCCCATTACGAACTAATAGATGGTCTATTATTTTATACAAAAACTACGAATTCCAACAACGAATTTCGACCTGTTATCCCAGCTAGTCTTAGATTAAATATCCTGCAGGAGTTGCATGACATCCCTTAACTTCTCATGCTGGTATTCTAAAAACTATACAACGCGTACGAGAGGCAGTCTATTTTCCTGAACTGCAAAAGTTAACAAGGGCGTATGTCCAGTCCTGCCCAACATGTCAAGCAGTTAATTATATTAATTTCCGCCCTGCCGGGCTTCTAAATAGTATTAAATCCGAATTTCCAAATGAAATAATTGGCATCGATTTATTGGGCCCTTTCCCAAAAAGTCAGTTAAATAAAAGTCGCTATCTCCTTGTTATGGTTGATCATTTTAGTAAGTGGACCGAAATTGTTCCCTTAAAACGGGCCTCCGCGAAATTAGTTACTGATGATTTTAAATAAATATATTTTAAAATACGGGGCGCCCCTAAAAGTTATATCGGATAATGGTCCTCAATTTGTAAGTAATGTATTTGAAGACATGTGCCAAAAACTGGGCATACGTCATTTAAAAATGGTCCCGTATCGGCCGCAATCAAATATCGCGGAACGGGTCAATAGAAATATAGTCAAAATTATCCGTAGTTATGTTAAAAATTTTCATAAAAGCTGGGATAACTATGTCAATGAATTTGCTTTCGCCCTTAGGACCGCAAAACATGATACAACGGGCAAAACTCCTGCTGAGTTATTTTTAGGCAGAAAGATTATAACGCCGTTAGATAAATTATTTTATGTTCAACAAAGAGCCCCAGAATTTAAAATGGGTGATATAGAAAAATTAATTAAAGAAGCAAAAAAGGACACTGAAGTAGCACAAAGAAAACAGAAGCTCTATTATGATATGAGACGACGGGGAGTAACTTATAAAGTAGGAGATGAAGTATTAAAAATTAAGAATTCACTTTCTTCAGCACCAGAAGATAAAACCGCCAAATTTTTTCCACGATTTGAAGGACCATATGTCAGAGAAAAAATAACTCACGCTGTAGTGGTGTTAAAAGCAAGGAGTGGTGAAACATGCTCCACAAACATTGACCAAATAAAACCATACTATGACCGTAATAAAATGCAAATATTTAAAGATCTCATGCAGGATCGGGCACAGCAGGCACAAGCTCCAGAGGTGGAACAACGACAAGCACAAGGGCAAGCCATTAGGAGGCAGGAGCAATTGAAAAGAAAGTTTTCCCTGTTGAAAATTGAAGGTAACAAGAAAAAGAAGCCGTTCCACCGACCAGCAAAGAGAGTGCACGACCACCCCCAGAATGAAGAAGGGAGAAGTACGACGAATGCAAAGAGAGCCAGGAGAAATAACGGCAACTATAACCCGGCTCCCAAACGGAAGATCAACTCATCGGACAGGACTCTCCGCAGCAAATGTCGCCAAATTGCGGAAGGACCACCAGCGGCGGAGGAAAAGATACAAAGAAAATTTGAACGGCCAGCAACGAGATTCAAGCAGGAACGAGAGAGAAGTGTCCCGGTTCCGCCAAGACCAACTGCCATCAAACGGCCAAGACCACAGGCAGAGGCGAAAAAGAAGGTATTCAAGGGTGACCGAACTGGAGGGAAAAGAAGGTATTCAAGGGTGACCGACCTGGAGGGAAAAGAAAGCTCCTAGAGGAAGGTTCTGAAGGGCGAGCCCGCACAAAAAGGAGGATAAATCAAAGACGAATCTTCGCTACCTTCCAGGACTGGGCAGAGAAAAGAATGTCCGAATATCACAAAGATGAGTAAAACTTTATGTTACTTTGCAAACTTAAGTTAATCTTTCATTCTTACTGCAAGTGGCAGAATTCAAGACGTTTTACCTCATGTGAGGTCTACCTTTATCGCCAAAAAGGCGAGAAATGAGTTGTTACCTATTTTGGTATTATGTTTTTCAATTACTCGCGAGTAAAACTAAAGTTGATGTATAATAGGAATGTGTAAATACTTGAATATTGTAAAAGTTATTGTATAAATTTTATTTAAAACATTCTGGCAAAAAAGAAGTTTTAGTCTGAAAGTCTTGAAATGTAGGATATAGGTAATGTAGTATTTCAATGTAGAAGAATTGGCACTTGCTTGGAAAAGAATAGAAGTTAACAATGTACTACTAATGTATGTTTTAAATTGCGTAAAATTAACGGCATGTTAATATGTCCTTATATACAATGTAAACTGTTATTTTAAATGTTAAGAAATACTGTGATATGGTAAAAGTGAAAATAATGCCAAAAATTTTTAACTTATTCGTGTGACTGTAAAAAGAGCCAAATTATTGTGAATATGTGTTAAAGGTTGAATGAATGTAGTTAGGCTCTCTGACGCTACACTTCAGAGTTAGCCACTTTCTGAATAGTACCTCAGGGTTTAGAGATGAAGATAAGGTGTGTTACGAGGTCTTGTTGTGTTGAATTTTAACACGTTAGTGTTTTGATTGTAGACGGTAGTGTTGAACACTGGTACATAAACACATTCGTGTTCGGTGTTTTTTTTTTTTTACAACACATGTCAGAGAGCACGGGGAGAGAAATAAATAAAGTCATGAATGAAATAAGAATGTTAGGAGAAATATAAATATTCATGTGACTTGCCATTTAATTGTGTAACATTTCATTAAACTAGTTTACCTTCCAGATCTCTGGAAGGAACCAGATTTCAACTAAAAGCTCCTGTTTAGATGCAGTACAGATGAAAAGTAATTGTCCATGGAGCTGATAATGTAAAAACAATTTTTTTTTTTTTTTAAATTTCCACTTTGTAGTGAAAAATGTTTGTAAAAGATTGGCCTCGCGTTAGATTCTAGAGCTAAAAGTTTTCAACAAGGTCGTTTTAGACCTCAGTTTCAAACTAATTAACTCTGGCGGGAAGTATGTAAGGATCTTAAGTTTTACTAACGTTTATTTTATTTTAAATCTTTACTATCACTTCTTATTTTCTACTTCCGGCCAGAATTAAAAGCTTTAACTTATTTATGCAAATTTGTCTGTTGAACGCCAAGTACTTAAGTTGTGGCTTTTTGCTAAGCGAGAGAGAGGAAGGAGTTAGTAGAAGCAGGCCTCGTGCCTTAGCAGTTTTACTCGGTTGCAGGTTGCCTTCCAGGCCAGAGGTTTAATCCTCTTAATAATTTTAAACGTATTGTAGTGTTAACAGTTCTCTGTACTACATACGGCTTCCTGTTAATATACGGCCAATCTTCTCGGAGGCCCTTGTTTATTATTCCAAATTTAAGTTAGAGTTTAGTTATATTTTTATATTCTTACGTTCAGACCAGAAGTAGTTGGTCTCTGTATTCCGAAGTGCGGAAATCATTGTAAAGAGTAAAAAATAAAGGGTTTCTTATACCCTTCCTGTGTATCTTGTCTACTTCCCACATTTATTGAACATAGCTTTAGTAAGCTCCCTGTTCCGAGTCAGGTTTTTGAATGTTCCCAAAGAAAGTAAGGAGAAACACTGAACCTGATAAAACAAACAAAAATATATAAAAATATAAAGCAGCAAATGGTAAATTAGCTCAATTCGAATTACAATTCGAAACCAACCTGGCTTTACAAGGGAAATTTCTAGTTAAACATCGAACCAAGCTAATTCCATTACGCGTTTCGCCGAAACGGACAATTGAAACTTTTGCGTTACAAAATTCTTTTATTTAATTAGATGAATTAATCGTCTTAAAAATTTTTTAGTCTCAGTTTTCTGTTCCAATTTCCCGACGCGTCCCCTCAAAATTACACATTAAGGTGTTAAAAGATGTAAATGCAATTACGATGTACAGCAATAATTAAGATAAAAATAAATAGCGGTCTGCTATTAGTCAAAATATACAATAACTTACGGGCTGGACGTGCAAGCTTAAAGAATTAAACCTTTATAAATTTTAGAAATCTAAAATTAAATTTAAATGAAAACAAACACAGTGGGTCTTGCTAAGACAAAGAAAAAAATTTTTGTAAAAGAAACATAAAAAACAGACCTGTGGCTATGCAGTCTTCTCCATCATGAAACAAAGCTGAAAAGGGGTTGTAATTCCCCTCTGTGTCCTTCAACGCTCTCCCACTCGTCGTGTGAGGTAAGTAGGGGGGAACAATGTCACTGGGTAACAGCCAATGTAATTAGACTGTCGGAGGAAGGGGGCGTCGGAAGACTCGGAAACACGTGGAAAGATTTCAAAATGGCGTCAGTCAAGTTGTTTGAAGAATAAAACTTTTTCTAAAAGTGAAAATGGCTAATTCAGCTAAAATTACTTAACATGGCCGTAAAAGTAAGAGTAAAATGGAAAAAACAGTCATTTGTTAATAGAAGTCGTAATTCTTTAAGCTAGAGGGCGATCAAGTTACAATGAAAAACGAAAAGGCCCGATTTGTTAATAAAAGTAGTAAAATTGGCCATCAAAGTAATTTAAAACTATTTAAACAATAGTTGTTGTACCTCTCATCATACAGCGAGGATAAGTCTGGCAACAGCTACAGGAAGAAAAACTTGGCAGTGCTGGAATGGCAACAGCGGATGATATTCTATAGTTTTTAATTTTGATTTTTGAGTCGATGTTTCCTTTGCGATACTATTGCCTTAAAACATTTGAGTTTGGAGTGAATGAAATGAATCCGCTCTCCCGCTGCGGATATTAGTAAAATATACTTAGAAAATTAGCTGCGTTGGAAAGGATAAAACCTTGTGTTTGAATTTGCGGTATTTTTCCTCCTAAAGTTGCGTCGAGTTCAGAATATTATGCCAGGCTTATTCACGCTGGTGCAGATAAGTTCAAATTTTGTTATTGTGTTTATAGTGTATAACTTGCATATATATGAATAGAATTCTATTAAATAAACATTTAAAATTCTGGAATGTTGTTTTAAAATTTTAGATGTAGAGTATTCACATTGCTATGTCAGAGCCAGTGGCAGTCAAGTGTAAAGTAAAATTGTTTTTGCTCCGCGACATAACAAAATGGTGAGCCAGCCAGGATTGCGATCCTGATTCGAATGTGTTTGGATTATTATATTAATATTGTGTTTGCTATATTATATTATTGTAGAAGTAAATATTAATTTAAGTGTTATTTGGAAACGTAATGCGTTTTATCGTCTGCAATGTTGAATTTCGCATTTGTATTCGAATTAGTTTCAATTTTCAGTTGAAATGCTATGTGCTAAATCGTCTGCAGTGTAAACGTAGAAAAGGTTATGCGTTAAATCTTCTGCGGTGATATTCAAAATAATTTTGTTTTGCTGTATTATGAATGTTATGGCATATTGTTATTCATTTTTATTATATTGAGTTATATTTTTGGAATTGCTGAGTAAAGACGTTTTTGAGGATTTGTCGAATTGGTGATAACATTATAGATTTTGAGTTTTAAGTGGGTCTGCATTTAAAGATAAAATGGATGTTGATATGTTGAAGAAAAAGCGTGCAACGGCACGCAGTGCCTTTACTAGGACAGCTAAGATTCTAAAAACCGAACTTTGTAAAGATGTTCAAGCGGATAGAGTTGTATGACAAAATTTTGAAGTTGCAGATGATAATTGCTGAGTTGAGATCTTGCGATTCAGAAATACTAGATTCAATGATTAAGGGAAAAGCCGCTGAAGATGATCTGGAAACAGAGGTAATAGGCTGCGAAGAATATTCAGATGAGTTTCTCACGCTTAATCATCGGGTGAAAGAAAATATAGATAATGCGGTTGACCGTAGTGTCAATACGAGTTCTAACACGGATAGTAGCATAAGTGCTTCTAATGAAAAACGGTACAAGTTGACAAAAATTCAAATTAAAAAATTCGATGGACAATTATTAAGTTAACTTACATTTTAGGGTCAATTTAAGAAGATCCATGAGGATAAGGAGCTTAATGACGTTGACAAATTCCATTATTTAGCTCAATCAATGTTACCCGGAACTCGGGCTAGTGAGTTGATATATAGTTTTCCTTTAACGGCTGAAAATTACCTGAAAGCTATTTCTGCGTTTGAGGAGCGTTTTGGAAACAAGGAAATTTTAACTGAGATATATGTGAGGGAATTGTTAAAATTAATTATCCAAAATGTACGCTCACAAGGGAAGGATCGGTTGCCGCTAGTGTCACTGTTTGACAAAATCGAATCCCATCTAAGATCTCTAGAGTCTTTAGGCTTAGCCCTGGATACTAATGTTTCCTGGTTATATCCCATGGTCGAGTCTTGTCTCTCTGTTGAGATGCTTCGAATATGACAGAGAAGCGTTTTGTTCAGTAAAGAAGGATCACGTCTCACAAATCTCCTCGAATTTTTGCGTAAAGAGGTCGAAGGAGAGCCGAGAGTTAAACTAGCTATGTCTGGATTTGAAATTTCTTCTACTTCGCGCAATGAGCATTCTAAAGATGTAAAAATTAAGACCAAAAAACCAATCGCTAGCGCAGCAAGTCTAGTTACTGCCAAAGAACAAAAATGTGTTTTTTGGGGAAAATCTCACGAAAGCAAAGAATGTTTTACAGCTCGATCGATGAGCTTAAAGGAAAGATTAGACAAATTAAGAGAATTAAAATGCTGCCTCCGCTGTCTTAAACCAGGGCATTTTGCGAAGAACTGTCTACAGTTTATTCAATGCTATTTGTGTAGGCGATCTCACCCTATAATTTTACGCCCGGAGGTATCAGAAAACAATGCTGACAATAAGGAAAAACGAAACGAGTCAGTAATGGTACAAAGTACAATGTCCTCTTCCTTATGTATGAATGAAATCACTCTTATGACATTAATGGTTGAAATAGTTGTAGGCACTGTAAAGAAGGTGGTCAGGTGCCTCTTGGATTGTGGATCCCAACGATCTTACGTTTTACAATCCACAGCTGAAGCTTTAAATCTGAAAAGCACTTCCTCTGACACATTAACTCACGCGTTATTTGGCGGAACAAGGACTGAGTCAAAAATTCACAAGAGATATTCTATAGGTCTAAGCCCGGTTGGGAAAACCAAAGTGTGCCAATTTAGTTTTCTGGATCAAAATACCATCTGTGGAGGCATACCATGCATACCTAAAGGACTGTTATTGAAGGAATTAAAAAGACACAGAATTTGGATTTCAGATGTCGGTGAGGGTCACCCGGAAATAGAAATCCTCATAGGGAGTGATATTTATGGGCTACTAGTCACTTACTAGTGTACTTACTAGTGAAGTAATTCAGCTTGAGGGTGGTTTGACAGCCATAAATACTAAACAGGGATGGACGCTGTGCGGGGAATCGAAAGGAACGATTATCCTTTCGATCAAGTTTTGAGGGTACCCCATCTATGTTAGTAACTAATCTTCTTATTCAAGACATGGAACCTTCCTTTATGTGGAAGTTAGAAACTATCGGCATTGCAGATGATGCGCAAAGCATTTCCAGGGTCGCAGAAGATCAAGCAGCGAAAGAGCAGTTTCTTAGGGGCCTTCGCAGAACCGGAGATGGTAGATATTGCGTGAGTTGACCTTGGGCTCTAAAATTCCCTCCTGATATTCCCTCTAACTGGCATATTGCAGAAAAGAGGCTCTTTGCTACTAGGAGAAAATTGAGAAAATTAAATAAATTTGATGAGTATAGTACAGTATTTAACGAATGGCTAGCGGAAGATGTCATAGAAATTGTCCCAAAATCAGTAAAGAATGACGGAGGGCATTATTTACCACACCATCCAGTAATAAAATTAGGTAGCCTCACTACCAAGATTAGGCCTGTATTCGATGCGTCGAGCAAAGTCGTTGGTTCGCTTTCGCTAAATGATTGCTTGATAAAAGGTTAAACCTTGTAGAAGAAATCTCAGCCATTCTAATGCGGTTTAGGGAAAAGGCAATTGGTGTAACATCCGATATCAGGCGGGCCTTTTTACAGATTGAGGTAGAGCGTGAGGATCAAATTTACTTAAAGTTTTTGTGGTGGGTAAATAATAGAATTGAAGTGTTTCGTCACAAGAGGGTTGTTTTTGGGTTAACTAGTAGACCCTATTTATTGGCAGCTGTGATTTCACTTCATTTGTCCCACGTTTCACATGAATTCAAAGCTGTTGCGAATAAACTTGCCAAATCATTTTATGCTGACAATTGTGTCACGTCAGTCGATGATAACGAAGAGCTAAAGGTTTTTATGAGCCAGTCGATTACTATTATGGCAGAAGCCAAAATGGATCTTCGAATGTGGACTTTTAATCAATATGGTGATCAAGAGCTAGCAGCTGAAGATAGTGATCCAGTCTCCGCAGTTCTAGGCTTGCAGTGAGACAGACGAGATGACAGCATTACAATATCCGTTCGAAGAAAAATCGTTAAAAGAGACTTATCAAAAAGGAGACTATTGTTTCTAATCCATGCTGTTTTTGACCCGCTAGGTTTCTTTGTGCCCATCATATTACCTGCGAAATTAATTCTTCAAGAGGCTTGGGCAACAAAATC
This sequence comes from Stegodyphus dumicola, assembly GCF_044657685.1. Lineage (NCBI taxonomy): Eukaryota > Metazoa > Arthropoda > Arachnida > Araneae > Eresidae > Stegodyphus > Stegodyphus dumicola. Next base: position 102,547,708 of record NC_140768.1, read on the forward strand.
GAACTGGGATAAGCCATTACCAGATGAACTTCAAACAAGATTTGAGAGATGGTACGAAAGGTTGCCTAGTCTTTCCCGCCTTAAATTATTTCCTCGCATGGGTCATGGAATTAAGGATTCATGGACTCTACACGTCTTTTGTGATGCCAGTCAAGCCGCTTATGAAACTGTCATTTACTTAAGAATTAAGGAAGAAGACAAAGTTTTCGCGAAATTCGTCATAGCAAAATCATGCGTATCGCCCTTAAAGAAAATAACTATTCCGCGTTTGGAGTTGCTAGCCTGTGTTCTAGGCGCACGCTTGGCAAGGTATACTGTTGAAACCCTGTGCTTAGTCGATGTCCCGATATATTACTGGTCAGACGCTACTGTGGCTCTTAGCTGGATACAACGAGAGGAAAACTGGAGAGTATTTGTAAATAATAGAGTAAAGGAGATTCGGAAACTCTCGAAGCAGGAATGTTGGAGACATATACCTGGGAAATTGAATCCGGCCGATGTGGCATCTCGTTTCTGTACGCCTGAACATTTGCGGCAATGAAATTGGTGGGAGGGCCCCGAATTTCTGAAAAGCTCTCCGAAAGAATGGCCAGACTTTGAGTTTACTCCAGACGAAAATTCTGTTGCAGCAGAAATTCAGAAGGGAGTAGTTGTCAATTTGAGTATAAAATTAGAAGATTCTGAGTGGTACAAACGTTTTTCGAGTTTTCTAAAATAGTTCGAGTATTCTGCTGGGTTCTACGCTTTACTAATAAACTCCTAAAGAAGCTCTCGTATTCTTCGTATACATTAACAGTAGAAGAAAAAACTAACGCCGAAACATTTTTGTTGAGTTTAGAGCAGAGGAAGTACTTTCAAGAGAAAGGAGATCCCGTCCATGGATTGTTGGTAGTGAGAGACAACGACGGAGTCCTCAGAGTTAAAACTAAAATCATTGAACGTGATGATGAATTCTGCTTCCTTTATCCCCTGTTGCTTCTGTCCAAGCATTATTTAACTGAATGCCTCATAAGAGAGTATCATGAAAAGAACTGTCATGCGGGAGTGCAGATATTAGCTGCTAAGTCAAGAGAGCGATACTGGATTATTTCGTCGAAACGTAATATAAGATCTTGCGTAAGTCGATGTGTAGTATGTAGGAGATTTACCGCTAAGGCTTTATCTACCCCTCCGATCCAGTTACCCCTTGACAGAATAAGAGATTCGGCAGTCTTTGAAACAACTGGAGTCGATCTTTGTGGACCTTTACTTCTGAGACCAAAGAGTAAAGCTTGGATCGTCTTGTTCACCTGCGCCGTATACCGGGCAATTCCCCTGGAGCCTGTCACCTCTCTGAGTACCGAAACGTTTCTACAGGCTCTGAGACGGTTCATTGCCAGACGAGGCCGTCTTGCGACAGTGTATTCAGATAACGGAACCAATTTTACCGGAGCAGACAATGCTCTGAGATGCCTGGATTGGAGAAAAATCACAGAAAACGAGTGTTTTCCAATAAAATGGAAATTCACCCCCCTACGGCTGCGTGGGGGGGAGTGCTTAGTTTGTTCCACCAAGACTCTTCTCGTGCGAATTCTAGGGAGATTGTCGGTGAATTTCGAGGAGTTACTGACCGTCCTTTGTGATGTTGAATCCACATTAAACAACCGTCCTTTAACGTACATCTACGATGATTCGGAAGAGCTCGTACCTCTGACACCTTCCCGGTTTTTGCAAGACATAAAATAAGTGGGGGGTACCAGATCTGGATTACATCGATTCCCAGAAACTGAATGTACGTGTAAATTACTGCAATAGGTTGAGATAAGAACTGAGAAGTCGCTTCCGCAAGGAATATCTGGTTCAACTGGTGCAGAAGGCAAGCGCTTCATGTCAAAACCTAAAGGTGGGGGACGTAGTCCTCATAGAACTAGACAATAAAAAACGTGTAATGTGGCCAATGGGCAAAATTGTAAAAATATTCAGTAGTAGAGATGAGGCTACCAGAGCGGTACAGGTAAAACCAAGCAGTGGATATTTGGTAAGACCAATCAAAAAACTGTACTCACTAGAAGTTTCAACTACCAGTGATCCTGTGCTAACTCTGGCAACTGAAAACAGATCTAGATACGGTAGACTCTTAAAACCAAGGACATGCTCTAGGACATAATGTACAATATAGACGTTTTGGACTTACGTACTCTTTTCTTTAGCAATAACTTTAATTATAAGTTTATTCTTTATTGATCTCATTTTAGTATGATTTGTCATATATATTGTATGTTAACCGAGTTTCTCTTATGTGTTTTCTAAACTAATACATAGTACTGTTTTGTTTTATTCGTAATGTTAAAAAATTTTGTGCAATGTCTGATTTTGAGAAAATCAGGCTGGGAGGATGTTGTACCTCTCATCCTACAGCGAGGATAAGTCTGGCAACAGCTGCAGGAAGAAAAACTTGGCAGTGCTGGAATGGCAACAGCGGATGATATTCTATAGTTTTTAATTTTGATTTTTTAGTCGATGTTTCCTTTGCGATACTATTGCGTTAAAACATTTGAGTTTGAGGTGAATGAAATGAATCCGCTGTCCCGCTGCGGATATTAGTAAAATATATTTAGAAAATTATCTGCGTTGGAAAGGATGAAACCTTGTGTTTGAATTTGCGGTATTTTTCCTCCTAAAGTTGCGTCGAGTTCAGAATATTATGCCAGGCTTATTCACGCTGGTGCAGATAAGTTCAAATTTTGTTATTGTGTTTATAGTGTATAACTTGCAAATATATGGATAGAATTCTATTAAATAAACATTTAAAATTCTGGAATGTTGTTTTAAAATTTTAGATGTAGAGTATTCACATTGCTATGTCGGAGCCAGTGGCAGTCAGGTGCAAAGTAAAATTGTTTTTGCTCCGCGACATAACAATAGTATTAAAAGTATTGTGCCAAAATTTTGGAGGAAAGAAGAAGTAGTGACAAGAATTATCTGTACATTTTTGCATTAGATTCTCAGAATCAGCCATCCACTTTATACCGTCCCATTGGGCTTTAAGTATAAAATATCACTATCTAACTCAAAAAATCTAAAAATTGGTAAGGCTAATGCCAGCTTTTTTAAGGTATTTTTAATTATTTTTTGAGGAATTAGGTTTTTTTTTTTTTTTTTTTTTTTTTTTCCAAATAGTTACGAAGTATAGTATTTCTTCTTGAAGATGTTTTGTTGTATTGCAAATTCTTTTTATTCTGAGTAGGTGTGAATAAATTGTGTTAAGGATGACTCTTTTGGAAATATTTGAATTCCAGTTGGTTAATTTTAGCTTTGAAAAATTAAATTCTCTTCTTTCGTCGTAAACTTTTATAAAATTGTAATCAATATGTAAATCAAGGTAGACTACATAATGTTGCACTGTATTTGTATTATTTAGTTTTAAGCATGTAGGGTAGATATTAGCAACTTCTATCTTGTTGTAGTTGTTAAATGCAATGACATCATCAATATATCGATAGATGTGTTGGTAAAATTTATGCTTTTCTTTACTGAGTGAACGGACAAAGGTCAATTCTTTTGTAAAAAGGAATAATTCACAGACAGAACTTGAAAAATTACCTCCCATTGTAATTCCCTGTATTTGTTTAAAGATGCTATTGTTAAATTGAATAAAATTATTGAAAAGCACGCTTGAATATTCGCTATATCATTTCTTTAAAAATGTAGCTAATACATTTGGCAGCAACAGCCTTTTACTTGAAAAGTGATATGGACACAAAAGTGACACGGACAAAGATGCTTAAAAAATACTCTGATGCTTTAAAAAATTTTGAACGCTTTCAGATTTTATATTACCCCCCGAAGGGGAGTGTTTTGACCTTTTTTTTTTTTTTTTTTTTTTTTTTTTTTCATTTACACGCGCATACAACATTTAGAATGTATTTGGGCTAACACACACCTTTGGGCTAAAAATATATAAAAACAGCATTGCTTTAAAATTGCCGACAGATAATCTCGCGCGCTAGAGATAAAAATGTTTTATTCCGCACAGTGTTGCCCCTGCCCACTTTGAAATCATTGACTTTTTTAATCAAAAATTTGTTGAAGTTTTACAAAATATGAAATCGACAATAAAACAAATTCGAAATTTAAAATCGGGCATCTAGATGCTCGTATTCGGATGGAGGTCTACGTTATTCAGAATTTGATGTCTCTAGGTACTCCTGTTTTTTCACAATGCGAGAAACATACATACATTCATGCAGATTCTTCATTACTTAATTTCTTTAAATATAAAACAGCACAATAATAGTTGGTGGCAGCAGTTTGAAAGATGATTCTACGCTTTTAGATATTCGACTAATGCCCCTGGCCTTAAAAAAATAATAATAAATAAAATAAAACTGGAAAAGTTAAAAAAAAAAAGTTTAACAGTATTTGCTATCAATAAAGTTTATTAGTTAAACTTTTACTGGATCAAGACAGCATTTAATAATTCTCAAATCCAAGAATTTCTGATACCCAGTTTGTTCTGATAATACATACTTGTGGGAGATAAGCTGAAATCGTGGAATGCGTTTCGACAAACTGCAGCCAATTTTTTCTTGCAAATAAAAAATAACTAACAGCTTGTGAGAAACTTGCATTCCTTGTGCCAAATACTAGCCTTATATCAAAACTATGGTTGTCGTTGAAGATTCATTTCCAGTTCTCTCAATGGAATATCTTCCTAGGATACTGTAATGAAGCCAAACCGCCAGTCGTTATAGTGGTTAGTCACGCTAACTGCTATGCTGATGGATCCTTATTGGAATCCCAGAATTGGAATTCTGAGAAGAAGGGGTGTGGGCGACCTTAGAACCCCGCAGGATGTTCTTCCTCAGAATTGGAGTGAAATTGCGCAGTTAGTGAGGCGAGACTATACCTGTACGACCAATTGCGAAATTCTAATGTTCCACCCACTTCTGTGAAGTGGTACTTGCAATGAAGCCAGCGATGAACGCGGAGGGTTTTCTAAAACATTAGATTCAATTTATAGATATTAAAAACAATTACTTTTAAAATAATGTGACGTCATTCCTTACATCATTCACAACATAAAATTCCATAAAATATCATAAACAATAAAATTTTTATTTCAAATAAAAATGCAAAATTAAATTCATTTTTATTATTTTGAAGTCATAAATAATATTTAAAACACGGAATTTATGTATAATAAAACGCATTATTTTTTAAATAAAATGACAACAATGTATCGGTTACCATAAACAACTTGTCTAGCAATGGGTTTACCATAAATCGTATTGCTCGCCAAAAAAAATCGCCAAAATCCGTCTACCAGAGAAGCACCGTTGTTTTTTAAGATGGCTGGCAAATGTAAATAAATACATTTACTAAAAGTATAAAATGCTAAAGTAAGGTTAAATTATTACTTTCATATAATAAAATAAAAACACTGCTATAAAAATATTGCGCCAACATTTAATTGGATTAAAATATCGCTTAAATTGAATATAGAATTAAAACCATCATACCAACGTTTAAAAGAATTCAAATATTACTTCCCACATAGCACAAAAACATCCTTGGGATATCCCAAGGATGTTTATATCGCGGGATATGCGCACATCCTCAGGACATTCCGGAATATCCCGTGTACCTCCTAAACACCTCCTCCCGAGTGCTTAATGTCACATCCCGGGATATCCTCAGGACATCCTAACCAAGTCCCATTGACAGCGTGCGGGATGTTATTAGGATATGAACTCCTATTTACTATATCCTCAGGACATCCCACAAACTTCCTAAGCACCTCCCATTATATCCTAAAAACATCCTATCTATGTCCCATCGACAGCATATGGGATGTTATTAGGATTTAAAGTCCTACTTACTACATCCTCAGGACATCCCGTAATATCCCAATTTCCTCCTAAACTCATCCTCCTGAGTGCTTAATGTCACATCCCAGTATATCCTTAGGACATCCTATCTACGTCCCACCGACAGCGTATGGGATGTTATCAGGATTTGAAACACTAGTTACAATATCCCTTTAACCTCTTAAATACATACTCTCAACTGCTTAGTGTCACATCCCAGTATAAATACAGAGGAAAATTCCAGTGAAAGTATGTGAAGGTGTGATGATCTAAAACCTACATTTTTTTACACAGATAGTCTCAAATCGTTCTCCTCTGGTTACTATGGAAAAATCAGAAATGTTGAAAATCTTTATACAACTTATTTTGTTTTTAAATCTGAATTTGTGAATATATTAAAACTGAGCAAGGAAATTAAAATGAATTATTAATACAAAATATTAAAACTAAAAATTTTGCTTTTATTTTTAAGATATTAAAAATCTTGATCATTTTTAAACATCCAATAGCCCCCAAATTGAATTATTCATAATTAAATTATTTTACAAAATCAGTTTCTAATTTCAGTTAATTTGTATTAAAAATTGAATAATAAAATTACCCATTTAATAATCTTTACATAAATGAATCATCTTTCTTTAAAACATGTAAGGAATTTATAGTGTTTTGATGACACTGTTGGGAAATTGTTAAAAGGAATAAATTGTATTTTTAAAACTAAATCAATTCCTAGCCTCAGAATAAATAAATATGTTTTTGTAACATGAGAATGCTGCAGGCTTTTTTATATATTTAATATTTAGTTGTAAAAATTTGACATTATGTTAACAATTCTTTATGTCATTCAAAAAGTAATTCAAGCTCTTCTAAAATTCTATCTTTCTGCTCACACAATTAAAAAAAATTCTGAAAGGCCTCAGATTTTAGCTGTCACTCAAAGAGGCTAAAAGTTTATGAATGCATAGATTATCAATACAGATGGGGCAGTGGAAATAGCAAAACATTTTATAAGATACTGACACCAGAAAGTTATAAATCTTCTATATATTTGAAAAATGAAGAAATATATCATGTAATTATGTAGAAATATTAAAATGTTTTCAATTAGATATATCATAAATTAAATGCAATGCATTTTAAATCAATCAGATTAAAAATTAAAAAAAGCATTGTTAAGAACTGTGTGTAATGCTTTTAAATAGCTTGGCTTGTTAGTCAATAATATATTAGATTTTAAAGGTAAATATGTTAAATTTTGCCAAATGGCAAGACTTGAATGAAAAGCGAAACAAGTTTACGACTGACGATATGAAGTCACATTTCAAAACTAATAGCCCTTTTAGATTAAAAAAAAAGTTCTGAAAATAATTTGCAATGGTTCGTTGGTATTATTTTACGCAAAATTCAGTAAAATGAAATTTACCCATTGAAATCAGCACCAAATTAAACTTTGTAAATTCTAGCGCATATTAAAGGTTGTCTCATCCAGAATTTTATTACTAACCATTCATTTCAGAGCAAAATAAAACAGTAATTGCCATTTATATGACAATCAATATCAAAAATTTAAATCTGCATTTTACGCAACATAGAAAAACTTCAAAAGATCTACTGTTTACCATGCAATTAAGGCATTTTATTCTGCTATCAACTCTACCAATTATTAATTCCATTAAGTATATTCAGTTTACTCTTTCTGCTCAATATATGCAATGTAAAATTTTCCATAAATTTATTAATTCATTTTATTTTGAGGTGAGCTTTTATTCAACTCTCAATGTCAACGAGAATGTTTAGTTCATTTTTTATTCGGTCTCAAAAGAGAAATCAAAATACGTGGATTCATGTACGTGTATTTATGAATCAAAATACATGAGAAATCACAGTGAGAAAAGCACTGCTACCTTAAACTGTGATTATATATAACAAATGCAGTGAATTATAGTTAAAAAATAGTGAAAATATTTATATTTCTGAACTATTTCATATATAACATTTTCAGTTTCGCATATGTGGCAATTTAAGAACTTTTTTACGTATACCAATTTTTTGAAATATCTGCAAATTTTTGTATCTTCAAGGAAAGCTTATTCTTTCACCTCTAGTATATAAGTAATGGTAATTTACCAGATAAAATTACTTAATGGGGAATACAGAAAAATATCTAACCACTTACCTTTGTGACTTCATCTGCAAAGAGACTAAAAAAGTAGTTCAGCTAAATCTGCTATAATAAATATTTATAATAATGCTAAATTATGCAATATCTATTAATATGACAAATTTTTGTAAAGCTATTTATTTGGATGAAAAATAAACACATTCAGAAATTTATGACACTATATTATGATTAACAGAGGAAAAACACTTTTCAAAATTCAAAATAGTTTGTAGTAATCCAATTTATCACATTTTATTTGAATTCATGAAAAACAATCTTATATCCATGCATTCTTATGTATATAAGAACTCTTGATAAATTGGATCTCTGTCATTGCCTTTCACAGCACCTAAAATAAAAAAACACTCACAATTACTATATGTGAATATAATTCATAATTAAATTTAAACAAATGACTATTAGAATGCAAATTAAAGGACGCATTTAAAATATTTTAACATTTAGTACCTATAAACAGAGTAGCAATTATTTGATTTTTCGATTATAGTAAAATAAACATGGGGATGCCTTTTAAAATTTTTTATGTCAGAAAATAAACTCAAACCACCAGCTGAACATATGAGCAGTTTTATCAATCAGCCACTGGTAGGTAACCTGGATACTGAATCAACATATAAAGTTGCCAAGATAAAGAGAGAAACGAAATTATGATAATCACATCTTACCTATTCATAAAACTATTTTAAATTTAATGTGTAGGCAAGTCCAAAAAGAGTGAGAATGAATTTATTTTGCAACACAAAGTAGTCTTGCAGGAGCAAAAAAAAAACTTGTCTCATGAGATAGGCAAGTAAAAATAATTAACTGCATCTGGTAACATTTATCTGACAACACATAAGTAATTGTTAGCTACGTGCAGAAAATAAAATCTGATCAGGGGTGTAGCTAGAGGGGGGCAAGGGGGGCATTTGTCCCCGGGTGCAGAATCCAAGGGGCGCCAAACTAATGTTAGAACATTTTAGAATTAAATGTTTTCCATCCTTGGCAAGCAGTAGGGGACGCAAAATCTTCAGTTGTCCCTGAGCGCTGAAAACCCTAGCTATGACTCTGAATCTGATCATGTTAATGCAATTTTAAACTTTTGAATTTAACTGCAGAAATTTACCAAAGAAGTACTTGTAACAGTAGTAAATGAAGATGTGCCTAATCTTTACTGTATGGTACACCTTGGTTTCTGTCTGAAAAAAATCGCAAAGTGGTATTGGTTGTTTGTGAAATGTGGAAGCCCATTGCGTCAAATAAGTTTTTCGGTAACCCTAATGTTGATAATGTTGGCGAAAGTAGCCTTTGGGGGAAAAAAAAAAACTTTTTTTTTGTCAATAAAAAGGAGTTATTTCTGCAAATATTGCCAACATGCTGTGATAAATTTAGTTTTGGGCTACTTTTTTTAATAGTAAACCTTTTGTACGGTACCAGGTTTTTGGTTCTTACCAGTCTTTTCAATTGCTGTGTTTGGTTGCACGGAAGTGGTATGGTCTTGTATTTTGAACATGCTATTTATTATTTTGGTGTGGGTACCATCGTTTGAGTATGTCTGAGGTGACTAAGAGACGAAAAATTTAATTGAATTGCTTACCTGGAGGATGGTGGTGGGAAGCCTAAACATATGCATGTGAAAAAAAGGTATGTTAAAAAAATGACGTTTCATTTATTTTTTTGTCTCTGTGTGTTAATTTTTGTTAGAAGATTTGTTGTTTAATGTTTTTATGTTAGGAAATATGTATTTTTGGTAACTTATTCCTCTCTGTTTGTGTATTTTTGGTTGTCTGTGTGTTAAGACAGTGGCGAATTTTTTCTGGTAACTATGATATTTTTAACTTTCTGATTTTCTTAAAGTGAAAATAGATCAACGTGTACATGGACAAAGTTAAGGCAGTGCACAATGCCCAGTTTGTGCAGTTCTCTGTTTTAATAGGTCGATGTGTACATGGACACAGAGTTTGTGTATGTCTTTGACTTCTTATTTTGGTTTTGTGTAGGGGCCACCTAGAAATTGGTGCCGATCCTCTCAGGTGACGATCTTGATATAAAAAAAGAAACGATTCGCCAAGGGTTACAGTAGAGTAAATTTTTACCAAAGATGTTCTACCATAATCACCATTTCAGTGGTTTAAACACTAGTAGAGCAGTATGCAGAGATGAAGATTTGAGTTTTGTTTACACAGCATGATGGTTTAGGCACCCCAGCCATTACAGTGAACAAAATTATAATAAACATAGCCACAATAATTGTCTATAAATAATGATGTATAACACTGCATTAACTAATATATTTCTTATGCTAGTATATACAGAATCCTTAATCGAAGGGAAAATCAGAAAACTGTGCATGCATTTTCCTTTAACTGAAACATGGATTTGACCATACAAATCTCAGTCTTACGGGACATGCCACACTATGCAGATAGACAGTAAAAAGTGCTTGTGTTGTTTTTATTTGTTAGAGGTATGAAATAAATATACTTCTAGATTTTAATTTTTTCTTTTTTTTGTTTTACATTTAGATTACCTATCAAAAAGTAGGGAATTTTGATATTATTACAATATCGGAGTTAAAATAACAATTATTGGACATGTTAAAGTAATGAAAATTTTAAATTAGGTTAAAAAGTAACCCTTAATGTGGCATATTTTTGAATTAAACACTATCGACATTAAAAACAACAAAACGTCCCTCTTTATTAAGGACTTTAATTAACTAATTTTAAATACGGAGCTATGAATGAATTTTTTCCCTTGCATGTTATAATAACTGAAACAAAATTACTCTGATACAGTCAAAATTCCTAAATGCAAGTACATAAAATTTACTTTAGCAATTTAAAGAGTTGAGACACACTGAACACATGAATAAATTTCTATCAAAGAATAATTTATTAAATTTGGCCCGTTCTATAGTAAACTTTAACCATTAGATTACATTATTACACCATGTTATCAGTTTGAAAAGCAAGTCATATGCCAGATCTTGGATGTAAAAGATATGCACAAAATAATATACAGATTATTGAAAAATGATGTATACCAATGTTTATAGATATGATTAAATGTAACAGAAAATTTACTGTCACAATCACATTTTTAAGTGAAATGTATTATTTTAACATTTTACAATATTTAAGGTATGGCATTAAATGCAACATTATGTGCCTGGATATAAGTTAGTAAATTTAAAAAAATAATAATAATAATCAAAGAATGAATGTCATGAAAAATTTCAAAAACAAGCAGAATTTAATTTAGAAGACCTTTGGACACTTATGATAAATAAATTTGAGAATTCTTCACCCAAAATTAAATTATAATTAACTAAAACCAGTTTGACTGACCTTCTACAAAATCCTTCAGCTGCAATTTTTTTCTAGCTTGAAAACCAAATTCTTCTCCACATGGTAATAACATCTTAACCAGTTGAAATTCCTGCAGAAAGTTTGATAACACAGTAATAGAATTAATAGAATAGAAAAATTAACACAAAAGTATAGAACATCATTTAAACTTAACATTATTACAAATTTTGGTGCTTTCTGACTATCTGCAAAGCTGTGAAAATTGGCAAAATGGTTAGTTTATGGTTCATATCTACTGCTCTGTTCACAAGTAGTAATTCAAATAAGCACTTTATAAGAAACAAGAAATTTTAGGATGCACACACACAAAAATATATACATTGGGTCAATTTTCACATATTTTTCATCCAATGAAATACTATTCAGAAATAAAGATTAAATATAAAGCATGTAAATACATGTGTGTGGTATGCATATTCAAAGTTTGATATTAACGTGTGCATACTCTTGATGTTTTAGCATAAGTTGAAGCTGTGAGGGCAGATGATAAGAAAGTATCAGAATTTTTCATGTATAAGAAAAGATTGCCCTGACAATAGTATCTCAGTTGTTTAGCACCGACATTTACATAGCACATTAGAAATATATAGTAATATATGTATAATAAAAAGATAATTGCATATTATTAATTCATTTTTTTAAATGCCAAACTTTAACAATTCTTTCACATATAATTAAACAGAATTTTTTCACATGAACATCTAAAATCCATTCCTAACTAAAGAATAAATAATAAAACCATGTAAATTTCTTATCAAGCCCGTCATTTCCGAAATGTCTACTTCTGAAAGTTCCCAGCATTTCTCAATATATTATTAAATTACTAAACTAAGCATCAATGATCATCATGCTCGCTAATGTGGCAATATTTTCTTTGTTACCACAAGTAACAAGTAGGCTTCAATAAATCTTTAACTGTTACATGCTACTTTTGTCTAAAATTTGTACAAATAATAAAATTAAATGAGCTCTTTATAATATGCTCAAAGAAATAATTTTGTATGAAAATTTGTATGTTATATATTGGCCTGATTAATGATTCAGGAAATAATTCAGGTTTTCAAAGTGCTTCCAATAATTCAAATTTCAGCTTGTGTCAAAATAAAATCTATAACACAAAGATAAGCAAATTTCCTTATGAACAATGCATTTTAACATTATTCAATCACCGGCAATCACACAGTACTGATTGCTTCAATAAACATTACTGTAACTGTGTTATTTAAAAGACTGTAATGTTTTAATTATTTCCTTAATTAAAACATTACAGTGTTTTCCTCCTTCTAACACCAAAAGAAAACCCAGATAAGAAATATAAAAATATCAGTAAAAATAAATTATATTATTGAATGACACTTTACATTAATTACACTTATGCATATATTATTTTATTATAAATTATTTCAAAATCAAAGAAGAGAAGGGGGAGAAACTTTAATATTGACATTTCTAAAATGATATAAACATTAATCATTTAGTACAGTTTGTTATTTCAGGCAAAAAGAATTCACTTTTCTGCATAGCATTTATATTTCCATCTCACTTTCAATGAAACATTAAGAGAAATGCATATAATTTAAACACCAGTTTATTTTATTTATCAGACAGATTATGTCAACTAGAAAAAACCTATCAGTAAAATTCGGTAGTAATAATTCTGAATGTTAGGCAACTTGCAAGATTCAACAAAAATTATCAATACTTTTATTATAATGACAATACTACAGTAACATGAACATAAAATTAAACTGCATATAGCTATAAAATAAGCCAGCATATAATAATGGTGAATTGGTTTCTAAAACAATGGGCTCGATGAAAAAATACATGTATTATGGTAGCTATTCATATTCTTCAGCTTTCCTAATATTCTCATGTTCACTTTACATAACTAAAGTATCTAAAATACAATAAAAATGCAAACAATATTTATGAGAAAATGTCAAAAGCAATCATAAGCATTTGATTGAATGACCATATTTTGTCTTCTTGCAAGTCGAATCTTAAAATGATATGCAGTTTGAAAAATGCTTAATCCTTTTATAAAATATTCAAAAAGATTAAAAAAAGGTACTGTTCTGTTATCAGGACCGGGTTCAGAATTGTATTTATGTATGCTTGTATATTTGTGTGTCTACATATACACATCTATGCACATACTTACGAACACAGGTTCATACATTTCCGATTCTGGTCCCAATAACAGAACAGTACCACACTACAATCTCAGATCCCAACCAGATCCTTTTGATCTTTGCCGCCTGGTAAAGTCCACTTGAAACAGCGGGTGTGGAAGAATGATCGTGGCGAGGGGGAACCGCCAGAAAGTGTGGTATTCATTCTTGCTCTTGACTGTTGCGGTGTGAGCTTCAAAAGTAAAGCATTTTTACTCTGCTTATTTTTGTAGCTCTTATTTGATATTTTACAATATTCTTTTAGTTGTTATTTAAAATTTTACAATATTCTTTTCAGAATTTACGAGTTATTTTTTTCAGGTTTGACAAGTTAATTTTTTTTTCAGGTTTTCCTTTCAGATTTTGCGGTGTGTGCTTCAAGTAAAGCATTTTTTCTCTGCTTATTTTTGTAGCTCTTATTTAATATTTTACAATATTCTTTTAGCTGTTATTTAAAATTTTACAATATTCTTTTCAGAGTTTACGAGTTATTTTTTTTTTAGGTTTGACAAGTTAATTTTTTTTAGGTTTTCCTTTCAGATTTTACAAGTTATTATTTTTTTCAAATTTACAAGTTATTTAGAATATCTTTCGCTTATCTGTGAACTAATTTAAGATTTTACAATATTCTTTTCAGGTTTTACCAGTAAATGTTTTCAGGTTTTCCTTTCAGATTTTGCAAGTTAATTTTCTGTATATTAACGTGCTTAACTTGATTATTATTTCAGAAGTAATAAGGCATATATATTCAGCACTGTATTTATCCTTAATTAATTACTAGGCGTTGTTAAAGTTTGATTTTTTACTTTTTGGGTAACAAACATTTCCATTAATTACCTTTTTTTCTATGTAAAAACTCTGGTTTGGGAATACTTACTTAGTACCAATGTTTATTTTTCATAGGTACAGAAGAAACTGAAAAGTATTTTTTTCTTTGAAAAACTGTTTCTTATGCTTGGTTGATTTTAAATACAGCGTTATTGATATATATTTCCGTACAATAATTTTGGTTTTTTTGTTGTGAATATTATGCGCTAAGTTATACAGCTGCTATTTACAGCATATTTATATATACACACCATGATAATGACTCTGTGTATTGATGTAATTTAAAAATCATCTAAATATTACTGTTTTTTCCAAGTGTTCCTATTTAGATTGCCATTTGTATTTTTCTGATAATTACAGAGTTCTTATGTTGTTAAACTAATAACACTAAGAATATTTTATATACTAATATGTCATCGATAAGTTCCAGGTTTTGTTGTGCTTTTTGTGACTGCTCATTTTCTGTTAAAAGTAATTTATATAGACACATAAGATATTTTCATTCTGAACATAAGTTGGAAACTTATAATGAAAGAGATTGCACTCTGTGTAATGAAAGGTGTACTTCTATGAAATAGTTGCATGACCACATAGATTCTGTCCATACAGATATAAGGTTAAATTTTCAGGAACTTATTTTTCATTCTAAATCTGAATTCAAAAATTGGAAAGAAGATATTGAAAAAAGTAGTCAGTCCTTTTTTGCCAAACGAACGACTAAACGTTTGGCAGATGGGACAATTCGTAGTTATTTCTTATGTAATAGAAGTGGTTCATGTAAAATAAAAACTGACAGAATTCATCATGTGAAATGTGGAGGTTCAATTAAAATAGGGAAAACATGTCCTGCTGAAACAAAAGTGTCAGAGAAAGAGATCGGGGATATTTTTTAAATTAAAGTTAGTTACCAATCAGTGCATGTTGGTCATAGGCATGAAGTTGGGAAATTGCCTCTCTCAAAAACTGAAATATCTAAATTAGCAGGTATGATGCAGCAAGGTATTCCAAAAGAAAAGATTTTAATGTCCATTCAAAGTAATTATTCACCAACAAAAAGAATTGGTGTTACTCACTTAAAAGATTTACAAAATATTTCTAGAGGTATTCAGGTAAATAATGAAATTGTTTTTGACACTAATGATGCAGTATCAGCTTTCATTTTCTGGACTTTTTAAGTCCAGAAAATGAAAGCTGAATAAGTCCAGAAAATGAAAGCTGAATCTGGTTGTCCAATTTTGTTGTACAGGAAAGTTTGTGACGAACTGCCAGGTTTTCAAGGTGTATCAAGGGATGATTTCCTTTTAGGGGTTATGAATGGTGCCCAACTTAGGTTGCTGGAATTAAACAGCAGCTGTATTATGATAGACTCTACTCATGGTATGAATCAGTATGGATTTCAATTAACTTCTGTACTTGTCAATGATGATAATCATGAAGGTTTTCCTGTTGCTATTTTGTATTCATCAAAATTAACAGCACAAACTTTTATACCATTTTTTTCAGCTATTAAAGATAGAGTTCCTAATCATAAACCTAAGGTTTTCATGTCAGACGATGCTCCGGCATTTTATAGTGCATGGTGTCAGGTTTTTGGTGAAGTTGATAAGTGTCTTTTGTGTACCTGGCATGTTTGCAGAGCATGGAATAAAAACTTATCTAAAATAAAAAAACAGTGACTTAAGGTTAAAAATTGCAAATGAGTTAGTGCAAATAATGCACGAAATTGACATAGTGTCTTTCAAAAGAATTTCGGATATCTTTGTCACCAGTTGTTTGTCTAATGAAGAAACAAAAGCTTTTGGAGAATATTTCGACAAAAATTATATGTCTCAGCCTGAGAAATGGGCCCTTTGCTATCGAATTGGATTAGGGGTTAATACAAATATGAAAGTTGAAAGGTGGCACAAGCAGCTTAAGTATGAACATGGTAACGCAAAGGTGATAAAGAGACTAGATTATTCTTTATCTTTGGTGTTAAATGCTATTGCAAGGAAACTGATGAATCGTGCAATATCTTTAGAACATCATAAATTGACAACTAGGGTCACAGAAATTCGTAAGCAACACAGACAGAGTATGAGTATGCCTGAATATCAGGTAATTGAAATCGAGTCTAAGAAACAGCGGTCAGTTTCGAAGGCTGTTAGTTCAAGAGAAATTACATTTTATGATGTTCGGTTTCATGATCTTTGTGCATGTAGCATAAGGTGTGATGACTGTAATATTTGTATTCATGCATTCTCCTGTACTTGTATTGATTATAGTATCCGTTTCGGTATTTGTAAGCATATTCATCACGTATGTCAAAACCAGGTAACTGAAGTTCAGCGATCTGTTGTGTCAGAAAATGATGAGTTTCATTCAGATAATTTGGTAATGGATGTGATTGAGAGGGATTCCAGGCATGCCGAAGAATGTTCGGCGATAGTTAATGAAACAACGAGTGAACAAAATGCTGAAAGTTGTGAAAGTATTAGACAGGAAACAATGAAATTGTTTGAGAATTTATCAAAGAATGATGAAACTATTGAAGGTCTCAGAGCATTAAGCGGTGATGTGTTGTCGTTATATGCTAAGTATCAGTCAAATTACTTTATTCCTGTATCCTCTACTAATAATCGAAATATAAACTCACAAAGGAGGTTTTAGAAAATATGTGTGTTTTACGTTAAATAACTTCTGTATTTTATGTAATATGTATTACTTTTTCCTAGGTTACGAGTATACAAATTTCTGTGTTTGATGTTGTATGTGTTACTTTTTCCTAGGCTATGAGTATATTATTATGATATTTTTTCCTTGTTTGTAATATATGGAAATATAGCATATATTTTCCAGTATAAAATTTTAGTTAACTTTTACTTAATAGTATGGGAAATTAGATTTGTTTCATGCGTGATCCTTATAATACTTGAAAATGAATGAATTTTAATCTGTAAACATTTTTTTTTTTTTTTTGTTAATATTGAAATATAGCTTTGTTTTTCTTTTAGATACACATTTAGGCACATGTGTGATCATATCAGACGACATGCAGTAGAAAAAAGTATGCATAAATTTTCCCATAATATTATTCCATATTGCTTTATTTGAAATACTGGGTCATTGTGCTGCTTCAGTGAACCTTCATAAATATGCGTTTGAAATTTTACTATTCAGTGCGGGAAGTGAAGTTATACTTTAAAAAATCATGTTCCTTCATTTCAAAAAAACTTCAAGATAGTAATTTTCATTGCCATACTACATGTTATATCTCAGTGTAAAGGGTAACGGACAAAATAAGTTATTATGTGTATCTGTTTTTTAAGCATAATAGTTTTGTTCATTTTAGTAGTGCATGAATAAAAGATGATATGTGTTACTTCAATTTATCTAAATTTTTCATTGTTATACTGCATGTTATTTCTCAGTGTAATGCTTGAATGAAAGATGGTATGTGCGTTCCTTCATTTTAACAAAACTTCAAAAATAGTATTTTTCACCATTGTACTGTTTGTTATTTCTCAATGTAAAACATAACAAGGGGGAAAAACTGGTATGTGCATCTGGTTTTTAACCATGGTAATTATTTCTTTAGTGATCCATATATAGAAGGTGTTTGGTCAAGTTATAACAAATCTAATTTTACTAGACTTCTCCCCCTCCCCCAGGTGTAGAAAAGTTTCAAGTGCCGAAAGCTTTTTTGCAAAATTAATTCACTTCTGATAAACTTATTATCATTAATTTTTACACATTTTACTACTGTGTAATTAACCTGTATTTATGGCAAAAAATGTACTATAATTTTGCATCTGGTGAGTAATATCATATGCTTCTTCTAAGACAATTACTTTAACTTTTGCCATAATTTGTGTATTTAAGGTATACAGAACTGTTATTCTGATATACTTAAAAGTGTTTAACTCGATCAATTAATAGATACAGATATTTGACAGTTATTTTTCGAAGATATTTGTCATGTCGGTTCTAATTATTCTTCTAATAAAAGTATGTTAAAATGTAGTGAATCATGAGACTAAATGATTTTTATTGTTATGATTTGCCCAGGCTGAAGAACGTACTTTCCGCCTGCTGGAAATTGTCAGCAAACTGTCGTGAACAGGCTTTTTGTTGATAATGACTTCCAGGCTTATCGGTACCTCCTTTTGAGTGGAGGGTATACAATTGTAGTACCCAATTTAAATTACATTGTAATTGTATTATGGTATTAATAAGTTATTGTAATTGCATTGTAATTATGTTGTATTTGTGAACTCTAATTTCATAACTTTATGCAATTATGCTGTAAGTGCATAATATAATTGCAATGATATAATCTAATCACAATTACGAATTAATTATAATTCCAGTTACACCTTAATTAGAGGCCATTTTAATACTTTTAAATTTTTGTGAAAAAATTCCCATTAAGGTTCATTTGAAGGAAACTATGCACAAATACTAAAAAAGAAATGCTACATTTACATATTTTGTACAGTTACTTCAGCAAACATGTTAAGGCCACAAACAAGTTGGCACATTAATTATGCCTACTCCAAAAAACTTACATTTTTGATAACTTTGCCTCAAGAAGGAAGTAGCAGTCTGGCTAGGCTAAAGCGTTTAACCTCCCAGCACGCACGCTTGACAATTTTACGCGAGCACGCGCACGTCGTATTTTTCACGACAACTGTCACTATACCATTTTTGGCATGAAAAATGACAGAAATGAGTGAATGTTGGTAATAAATTTGTTAAAACATAATATATTAACCTTATTATTGTAAACTACAAATGATGTCACATTTAAATGATAGTAAATTATAGTACTTTTCCGTTTTGCCGGCGCAAACGATAAAGTCGCCAATAATGGTTTAATTGATGCAGACGGAATATCTTCGCTGGTAACCTTTTACGCTTCAGTTTCAAAACAAGTTGAAGCCATTTCTTATCAGATTGTTTCTTTCAATACTGGCATACAATAATATAGAATTTTTACACGATATTTAAATTTTATCCCCTAAGACAATTCACTGTAATTAAGTCAATTAGAACACAATTACACCGCTCATCTGAAGGCAAAATCAAGTGTTAAAATCATCAATTCTAATGAGAATGCACTAGCGAAGTAAAGCACTCTGGTTTTAACTAATTTCTGAGTAAGCTATTCGTACGAATTTAAATAATTCTTGCATTTAAACTTGTATTCCAAATTAAGATTTAACTTGAAATTAATGTAGATAATTGCTGAGCGAATTAAATTTTAGTAGCGTAGTTTACGTGAGATGAGATCACTTGGGGTTACGTGATACGAACCGGCGAATCAGGATTTTGAACCATGAAATCATAGTAAATTCTTAAATTAATGTCTTTTTACAAATTTATTGTCTTTATTTTTTGGCTTTTTACAAAATTTTAAACCATATTAAAATGTTTATGCCTTCAAAATAAAAAAAAAAATTCTTAGAATTAACATTTTTTATGTGTATACTGTATGTTGTCGCCAACAAAGTCTGCTTGGCGAGATTTGCGCCGGCGAAATGGAAAAGTACCTAAATTATTTTTAAATGCTTATATTAGTCAGGTGGAAAAGAAATGATGTATTTTATTATGGAAATTTAAAACTTTATTATTTAATAACTATATTTTAAAATCCAAGTTAGTTTTAATGTTCATCTGTCCTGTTGATTTATCATCGAATCGAAGATAACTTGTCAGAAATTAAAATCTCTTGTAGCTCATCACAGCTCTCGTTATTTCAATTCCAGTGCCATCACTTAAGAACAATTCTTTCTCATTTGCATGGTGTCCTTTTTTTATTCCTATGGAATATAACAATCCAAAGTAGGCCATCATTTCCACTCAGTGCAGTCTCTATCTCTTGAGTATTTTACCTTTTAGTAAACTTGTATATTTATTTGACATTCCAAAATTTCATCAAGTATATTTATATCAACTATTTTCAAAAATGTTCCTATTTCATCCTTTATATCCTTAGCATGGTGTTGTAGGCCAGGTTAATGCTAATATTCGTCTTTGAGCAGTTTGTATACTTCTGATTTTGCCACTTAGAAGATTTATGTTTACTAACATAGAATATATCATCGACCTTCCATTTTTCTATATCATCATCTGAAATATAATGTTCAGATTTACTGCTGATATTATTTATCTCGATATTTTCCTCACACAGATCGCTATTATTCTGGCATCCAAAGGTTTCCTTGTCTTCTTTTTCTTCATCAAATAATTCTTGAAGAATGCGAGCAAAATCAGCTGGTTGCACATACTTTTTTGCCATGAAAAACTGATATAAAAATTATAGAGTGAAATTTATACAAATTTAAATAATACACATCAATTAATAGAACAAAATTACAAAATATTTGAGAAAAAAATACTTTCCGAATTTTCACCTACAACCATGCGCGTGTCGTAACTTTTACGAAGAAGCTGCCACGTAGCGCAAAAGCCCAGTTAAAAAAAAAAAAAAAAAAAAAAACTCATATAACTTCCTGTTAACACATTACATGATGTGGGGAAGGGTTGAGAGGAGGAATAGAAATGGCATTCAGACATCTCAGCTGTGATATGCGAGAAGTGTGCATTAAAAACTGAATTTGTCGTAAACTTTGCGCATAGCGCGCGTGTTGGAAGGTTAAAGCAAGTGCGTTATGTTCAGGTTGATATCTTAATTCAAACTGTGTATGACTGAATTAGTTTTGGTTCTCAATGCATTTTGATTGGATAGTTAATACTTCTGTAAAATTATTATCAGCTGCAGAGTTTTAGTTCCATTTACATCACCAGAATTATGTAAGAGTCAAATGACGTATATTTTTCTCAAAATGACGCAGTGCAAATGCAGGTTACTATTTTTATAATACAGAAGAGAATTAATTTTTGCTGCTAATTTAATCTTTTACATATTCTTGATTTTTCTTACATACATATACGCTACTAACATTGTAACAAGTACTTTCTTGCCACAATGCTGCTCAAACTGTAGCATTTTCTGATAGAATGTGTGTGTTGCCTAAAACCGAATGTAATGACCATTTTCAGAATAATTTCCTATAACAATAAATTGTAACTTTTAAAGCATTAATCTAATTAGTCGATTTTATTGAAGATAAAATTTGCTGATATTGAAAAGCTAAAATATGTTTTGAATTATAATGAATGCTGCGAGACTTTGGCAGACCTAATAGCTCTAGTAAAATTCAGGATCATGGTTATTTAAAGGAAAGCGATATAGGAATTGAATACCAGTGTGAAAAGAGAATGCTTTCATGATGAAACATGGGATACATGTAGATAAAGTGTTAATAGTATATAGTAGAAAACACTGAGGACTAATTTAAACACATCACATCTATATGTAATGTTCTTCACATTATCTGAATCAATATTAATTTAAGTCTCAAAAATAATGTTAAAAAAAAAAATTGTTGTCTGAAAACTTATAGCATAATACCTCGATGAAAATGCTACTATTAAAAGATTTTAAAATTAGAATATCGAAAATAATTTTAAAAGTTAGAAAACCATAATGTTATTCCACCTTTTAAATGAAATAACATCAACTGTGTCCACATCCTAAAATTAAATTTGCATTGCTATTTAGTTATTTTAACACATAAATCAACTCAAAACGAAATGTTAGAAATATTTTTGGTTAATTAAAGTAATCATGTAAATGTTGGCAGAAATTAATAATTAAATTTAAAAAAAGCTTAGCATGAAATCTATTATAACAACATGACTATGCATTTGGAACACTGACGTATGAATTGTAAAAAAATTTAAATTATTATGCTAAGAAGTTTTTTCTAAAATTTATCTAGAAGGAAAGAATTAAGATAACAGTACTGCAAACTAATGTAATTAATCAGCCCTCTCAGTAAATAAAAGCTTATTTTTTTAACCAAAAACTAAAAATTGGGATGCAAAAATTTGTGTAATATACTTGGAAATATCTGAACATATCATTAATTAGAAACGTACAATTAAATTAATAACAAGCTAATTAACGGTAACATTAAGCTTAATTTCATTCTATCTGAAACAAGCAATCGATCAGGAGCACAGCGTAACTGAAGTTTTATTGCTATTTTACGTAGATTTGAGTAGAAAATAAATATCTGCACTTGTCAAACAAGTGAATAATATACTGATAGTCAACAGGAATTAAAATGCAGTGGTTAAAAATATAACTCCTTGTCAGAAGATATGCAGAGTTACCATAGCATGGGTGTGTAGAATCCTTTTAGTTCGGGCGCCACTGTAGAGACATTAGAATTAATTGGAAGCAGGTAAGATGAAGCAAACCCTTCGCCGGGAATTGAACCACAGAGCTCTGAAATACAGGCTCAGTGTGCTGACCACTACACCACGAAGGCACACTAGGAAAGCGGGAGAAATACCTTATATGCTTTTGGAAAAGGTTACAATAAATTTGGACCGAGGTATCAATCATCGAATACGAGTTAATTTCTTTCGTTATTTTTTCTTATTAAAGGGATTTATAAAAAGATATGCTAAGATAAAGGTGAAAATTTTCCCAATATTTTTAAAGAATAAATTAAAAATATATTTTTGCTTCATGAATTGAAACTTTTACGATGCATTTTTACACGGTAAATAAGTATTAAAAAAAAAAGAGCTGGGGGAATTTCTTGGATTAGAAACTCGGGTCGAACTACCAATGTTTAGTGACTTTCCCGATTGATCAAAAGATCATTTGAAATTAGGTTTTTTTTTTTTTTTTTTTTTTATGCAAGTAAAGGAAATTCGCTGAACACTGGTAGTTCGGTCCGAGGTTCAAATCACGCGAACGGGCTGGTTGCATGGGCGTTTTCGTGGTTTTCCCCATGTGTAACGTGTATACTAGCCAGTTTCCCTTAGAAAGTCCTCCACGAAGGCATCCCTCCCCCTAGGCAGATAGCCTTCGTGTGCTTTGCCATAATTAAATACACCATATTAAATACACCTTTGAATCATTAAGAAAGCATTGCAAATTATGTTTTAAGCTGGGAAAATACAGCGAGCGGCCCAGCTGTAAAAACCACTGCACACTGGTAACTCGTTCCAGATTCAAGCCCCTCGAACGTATTGGCTACGGATTATTTTCGTAGTTTTCCCATCTGTAACGTGGATACTAGCCAGTTTCCTTTAGAATGCACCTCACGGGCGTTAATCCTTGCCGTGAAGTACCTAACAATGGAGCACGAAATGAGTAATTAAATAAAAAATAAATAATCTGCAAAACAACTTTAAAAATTTGATCTGTCTGTGATGAAAGTTCATGCCCCTGTTCTTTTATTTATTTATTTATTTTTAGTCCAAAGTCGTAATTTGCTCACAAGGACTATTAATTTCGTTTTGGGATTTTGCGTCGAAAACTTTAAAAGGCTGTATCACTTTTTAAATCGTTGCCACCACATATTATTTCCCTGTATTATATTTAAAGAAATTAAATAATGAAGAATCTGCATAAAGGTACGTATGTTTCTCGCATTGTGATAAAACAACGGTACCTAGAGCCATAAAAATTTCAAGAACGTAATCTTCCGTAGAATATGGGCATGTGGACGCCCTAATTTGATTTTGAAATTTGTTTTGTTATCGATTGCATATTTTGCAACACTTCAACGAATTTTTGATTAAAAAAACTAAACGATTTAAAAGCTAGCAGTGGTAACACTCTAAGAAGGATTTAAGGAAAAAAAAAAAAAAAACTTTTTGTTTCCATAGCGCGAGACTGTGTATCGGAAGGACCTTCTTTCTCAAACAATGTTATTAATAACATAATAACACAATAATTAATAATGCAATTAAGACCGAAAATTTTCTTCACAATAAATTTTACGAAATAATTACAGATGCTTCTTTATATGTATTTTCACTCATACAAGGCAATCCACATTATCTGGTCTAATCGGAATTTTACACTTTTCGGGCTAATCGGGAATGAAAACGTGATTAAACAAAACTTAATTATTACAAAACGTGTATAAAATATTTATCTGGGTAGACAGTAACGCGAGTTAATTAATTCAGATTTAAATAATTTTGTCGCTTATGATAATTTCCCCTTTGCAATACATAATTTAGCGTGCTTTTAAGTTATTCACCCAAGGTCAATATTTCTTTAGGATCAAGACTGTTTCGGTCCTGTTCTTATGGCGGAAGTATTTAAATTATTTTCATACGTCTGCTCTAAGAATCAAAATATTTTGAAAATAAGTACAATGCATAATCAAGAAATGATTTTTTTTTTTCTATATCTCAATAGAATTATTTAAAAAAAATCTAATCTATATATGCCATTTGCACAACCTATTGGATATTTGTATTAAATATGCACACAAAAAATATTAGATTAAAAATTGGTTGCCATTTTAATTAGCAAAATTTAAGTTATAATACTTTATCTGTGTGTGTAATTAGGGCAAAGCCTCGAGGGTTATCTGCCTAAGAGGAGGGATGCCTTCGTGGAGGACTTTCTAAGGGAAACTGGCTTGTATACACGTTTACACATGGGAAAAACCACGAAAACGCCCATGCAGCCAGCCGGTCGCGGGATTCGAACCTCGGACCGAACTACCAGTGTTCAGCGACTTTACCGCTCAGCCGCTGGTGGGGCCCTGTAATACTTTAATTCTAAAATTTAGTGTGAGATTTGGCCCTGTTTGAGATTGATCAATTTCGTTACGTCTGGTCTGAGTTCGATTAGTTTTAACCATAAATTAGGATCCAATTTTAATTTTGTTCTGTATTTATTTTTCAAGTACAACATGGAAGAAATGGTCTAGTGGTTAGCATTGCTGACTGCCGAATGTCCCGGGTTCTAATCCCGGAGATTGGAAGGCATGGTAGTTTGTAAATGTATAGTGTCGGTGCGGCATGGCGGCAGTCTAATTATGCGGCGAGCCGAAAGTCTTCTCGTGTAGTTTGGTGGAAAGAGAGAGGGTAGGAGACCCTCGGACCCGTTCCCCCGGTGTGCTCTCCATCAAAATTTGGGGCGGACCGTTTTTTGCCACGAGGTATTTCGTGCGCTTGGGTTGATGTTACGGCAACTGAGCATAAGTAACAACAACAGGAGTTAAGCATAAGTAATAACAACAGGAGCTTTCAAGTGATACCTGGGAACAGACCGCCCTTTTAGCATGCTTTTGTGGTGTAGTGGTCATCACACAACCGTATCCAGCTCTTATATGCCTTCCAGTAATTTCGAGAAGTGGAAGGTACTAGAGATTTCTCAGTGACCGGCGTAAAACTATCGAGAACAGAGAGAGCGTCATTTTCTCAATTTTAGTCTAGAGCTGAATTCGGAGTATTTAGACATTTGACAGAGCTTCGCCTTTTCGATACGCTCTGCATGGCGTTAACTTTCTTAGTAGTTTGAAATTTTAACTACTGATTGCGCTGTGTGATACTGAGAAAAGCTGTACGAGTATGTTTGTGGAAAGTTCCAGAATTGTAAGGTCTTTCTTTTGGTAAAAGAAATTTTATCAAGCTTTCATCGGTTCTGTGTGCATTAATTAAGATATTACCTTTGAACAACACAACAGTAAGTAAAATATAAAAACGAGAACCTATTTTATTGCAAATTCCAAACAATCTATTCTATTGAAATTTGTGCACGTCTGTCTGTTTGTATTTTTGTGACATCATATCCACCAGAATGGCGGAGAGTTGAGTTTCGTTCCCTTGGATTCCAAAAACTCGTGGAAAGCCATTTGGACCATTTTCATCATCGCACAACGTTCATCAGCCGAAATATTAATTACAATCTCCGAAAACTCAAATTTTCGCATTCATTTTTTTAAGTGGCAACAGTCTCGCGCGCTGTAGATTTTATATTTCGAAAAATGATGCCACTCTTCGCTTTCTATATTAGAATCTTTTAATAATAATAATAAAAAAAATTGTTAGTTTTACAAAATATGAACTAAAAATAGCATTGCCAAACATTAAATGTATTAATATTATATAAAGTCATATTCTGTGGGTGAAGAAAACACATTATTGCATGTGACGTCATTGTATGTCGAAAATGTTTCGTGAATGTCAGCATTTTAAATAAACACACACACAGATAGTATTTTATTCTCGAGTGTCAAGATGTAGAAACATCTTTTTACTCGACTTCTGATAAAGATCGGGTGGGGGGAGAAAGAGAAGGGTGAAAGGAGTGAGGGAGGCAGATGAAAGAGATTTTAAATAAAGAACTGCTGTTGGCAACTTTTTTGGGTGAAAGTGCAGAATCGCCCACTGCTTGCCGCGTTTTTAAGAATTGCACATACTTGGTATCCATGTACACATCGACCTATTTTCAATTAAAAATACGTCCCAGAATTGCAGAAAAATGGCATTGTGTACTCCCTTGACCTTTACCCATGTACACATCGACCTATTTTCACTTAAAACGTCAAAGAAAATTGACAAAAATCCAATTCTTCTTGCTCTTGTAAAAAGTGCCAAACAAATAAGTGGGCCATTCTGCACCAAGCAAATAAGTGGGCGATTCTGCACTTTAGGCCTTTTTTGCTTCAGGTTAGGATAACTGACTGCCACATTAGTTGTTTTATTGACACTGAGAAAAAGTTGTTATATTTTATTAAATTTAAATCATGACGTCATGCTTGTTAACTTGTTGAAGTGTCAAAAGTTTTTTTTCCTGGATTGGCAACAATAAATTAGTTACGAATTGATTGCTGCTTGAAAAGAATAAGCGTACAGATGTGAAACATAATTATAAATTTTGTTTCGGCCGCAGCCCGCTAGTGTAGCAATAAAATTTGAATATTGTCTATCTCTTCAATTCTTAACAATTTGTCTAATAATTGAATCGCCATGTTGATGTTAAAAAATGCATAGTAAAAATATCTATCCTTACAGTTTGGCCGCCGAATTAATAATAGTTCAAGGTCAGTGGCATAGCTAGAACTCTCGGTTCCCTGTGCAAAAAGATTTCCTGCCCCCTCCCCAATAAATTTACTGTGTTTAAAAAAAGGGGGGGAAGAAAGTTTAGATTTGCAGAGATTTTTAAATAAAATCCAGTAGGTTTCACATGCAAGTATATTTCAAATTTCTATATAAAATCTACGCCAATCCAACATACAATTTTTTTAGAAAATATGTATGGTAAAGTTTTACTCCCCTTCTTTGAAGAAAGAGCGGTAAAGTCGCTGAACACTGGTAGTTCGGTCCGACGTTCAAATCCCGGGAACGGGCTGGCTGCATGGGCGTTTTCGTGGTTTTCTCCGTGTGTAACGTGTATACGAGCCACTTTCCCTTAGAAAGTCTTCCACGAAGGCATCCCTCCCTTTAGGCAGATAGCCCTCGAGGCTTTCCCATAATCACATACACACACACACTTTTAAGAAAACTTTTTGGTATACTAAACTACTCGAATACATGATTTTTATTCGTGTTTTAAGTTTAAATATGTAAATGTAGTTCAGCAGGACATTCATGGGCCCCCTATGCGACTGCATTCCTTGCGTACCCTTATTTACGCCACTGTTCAAGGTCAAAGGGCTTCTAATATAATAAAAGACTATAGTGCATTGTTTGTTATCGTTTTAAAATAAGTGTCAGCTGTATGTGCATTTCGTTTAGAAAATAAAAACATATCACTATTTTAGAAAAATAAAGCGTTCAGAAAGAACGAGGAACGTTTTGTAAATGGAGATGTTTAACCGATTTACGAAAACATTATTTATAATGTATTTTGTCAGGTAGGGATGAAAGAAAAGAATAATTAATTATAGTAGAAATATTAAATTAATTTTTAATATATTTCCTAGAAATCGATCAAAATAAAGACTGAAATTTTCCAGAAAATCGTGTTTGTCTTGAAGACCATTTGGCATCTTCTGCCAGAGATGCACGGGTCATGATAGAACCCTCGGCCTCCTTGCTGTGCCACTGCCCTTGTGGAGAACTTTCTAAGAGTAACATGCTCGTATTCATGTTACATATGCGGAAAGCCAACCCGTTAGCATGGGAACAAACTTCCATTATTCAGCAATCATATTCACCCAACCACTGCCGTGTTTCCTGCTTGCAAGAAGCCGCATATTGACATGTTGGAATGATTTACGAGACATTTGATTGAACAAAATAAAAAAATAAATGTCAGAATAAAAATTGAAACGTTCCTTGAAAGTGTGCAGGATGATTTTAGATGTAAAGCCTATTTTTGATTTCTCTGGTGGGATCATTAGCAACTTTCTTCAGTTTTTTTTTTTTTTTTTTTTTTTTTTTTTTTCTCTTTTGGTGTGATACGTATAAATATAGATAGACAAAGGTGAGTAAGTAATAAAGTATTTGACTGATGTGAATTCATCAATCAAATCTTTAAAAGTGTTCAAATAATAAAATAAATGATACTGCATGCTTTTACCATTCTGACATTTTGTATGCTCATATGAGGCATTTCTTCTTGCTATAGAATAATTTAAACCGAACTGCTGTATTATTTTTAAACTCTTTCCATTTTAATTCAACGTGAATATTTTTACTCCGACTAGTCTCATCTCTCTCTTTTTCTTTTATATTACTTATAATTGTCTACTGTAGACGTATCATTCGTTTTGAGTTGATTTATGTGTTAAAATAACTAAATAGCAATGTAAATTTAATTTTAGGATGTGGACACAGTTGATGTTATTTCATTTAAAAGGTGGAAACCCATTATGGTTTTCTAACTTTTAAAATTATTTTCGATATTCTAATTTTAAAATCTTTTAATAGTAGCATTTTCATCGAGGTATTATGCTATAAGTTTTCAGACAACAATTTTTTTTTTTTTAACATTATTTTTGAGACTTAAATTAATATTGATTCAGATAATGTGAAGAACATTACATATAGATGTGATGTGTTTAAATTAGTCCTCAGTGTTTTCTACTATATACTATTAACACTTTATCTACATGTATCCCATGTTTCATCATGAAAGCATTCTCTTTTCACACTGGTATTCAATTCCTATATCGCTTTCCTTTAAATAACCATGATCCTGAATTTTACTAGAGCTATTAGGTCTGCCAAAGTCTCGCAGCATTCATTATAATTCAAAACATATTTTAGCTTTTCAATATCAGCAAATTTTATCTTCAATAAAATCGACTAATTAGATTAATGCTTTAAAAGTTACAATTTATTGTTATAGGAAATTATTCTGAAAATGGTCATTACATTCGGTTTTAGGCAACACACGCATTCTATCAGAAAATGCTACAGTTTGAGCAGCATTGTGGCAAGAAAGTACTTGTTACAATGTTAGTAGCGTATATGTATGTAAGAAAAATCAAGAATATGTAAAAGATTAAATTAGCAGCAAAAATTAATTCTCTTCTGTATTATAAAAATAGTAACCTGCATTTGCACTGCGTCATTTTGAGAAAAATATACGTCATTTGACTCTTACATAATTCTGGTGATGTAAATGGAACTAAAACTCTGCAGCTGATAATAATTTTACAGAAGTATTAACTATCCAATCAAAATGCATTGAGAACCAAAACTAATTCAGTCATACACAGTTTGAATTAAGATATCAACCTGAACATAACGCACTTGCTTTAACCTTCCAACACGCGCGCTATGCGCAAAGTTTACGACAAATTCAGTTTTTAATGCACACTTCTCGCATATCACAGCTGAGATGTCTGAATGCCATTTCTATTCCTCCTCTCAACCCTTCCCCACATCATGTAATGTGTTAACAGGAAGTTATATGAGTTTTTTTTTTTTTTTTTTTAACTGGGCTTTTGCGCTACGTGGCAGCTTTTTCGTAAAAGTTACGACACGCGCATGGTTGTAGGTGAAAATTCGGAAAGTATTTTTTTCTCAAATATTTTGTAATTTTGTTCTATTAATTGATGTGTATTATTTAAATTTGTATAAATTTCACTCTATAATTTTTATATCAGTTTTTCATGGCAAAAAAGTATGTGCAACCAGCTGATTTTGCTCGCATTCTTCAAGAATTATTTGATGAAGAAAAAGAAGACAAGGAAACCTTTGGATGCCAGAATAATAGCGATCTGTGTGAGGAAAATATCGAGATAAATAATATCAGCAGTAAATCTGAACATTATATTTCAGATGATGATATAGAAAAATGGAAGGTCGATGATATATTCTATGTTAGTAAACATAAATCTTCTAAGTGGCAAAATCAGAAGTATACAAACTGCTCAAAGACGAATATTAGCATTAACCTGGCCTACAACACCATGCTAAGGATATAAAGGATGAAATAGGAACATTTTTGAAAATAGTTGATATAAATATACTTGATGAAATTTTGGAATGTCAAATAAATATACAAGTTTACTAAAAGGTAAAATACTCAAGAGATAGAGACTGCACTGAGTGGAAATGATGGCCTACTTTGGATTGTTATATTCCATAGGAATAAAAAAAGGACACCATGCAAATGAGAAAGAATTGTTCTCAAGTGATGGCACTGGAATTGAAATAACGAGAGCTGTGATGAGCTACAAGAGATTTTAATTTCTGACAAGTTATCTTCGATTCGATGATAAATCAACAGGACAGATGAACATTAAAACTAACTTGGATTTTAAAATATAGTTATTAAATAATAAAGTTTTAAATTTCCATAATAAAATACATCATTTCTTTTCCACCTGACTAATATAAGCATTTAAAAATAATTTAGGTACTTTTCCATTTCGCCGGCGCAAATCTCGCCAAGCAGACTTTGTTGGCGACAACATACAGTATACACATAAAAAATGTTAATTCTAAGAATTTTTTTTTTTTATTTTGAAGGCATAAACATTTTAATATGGTTTAAAATTTTGTAAAAAGCCAAAAAATAAAGACAATAAATTTGTAAAAAGACATTAATTTAAGAATTTACTATGATTTCATGGTTCAAAATCCTGATTCGCCGGTTCGTATCACGTAACCCCAAGTGATCTCATCTCACGTAAACTACGCTACTAAAATATAATTCGCTCAGCAATTATCTACATTAATTTCAAGTTAAATCTTAATTTGGAATACAAGTTTAAATGCAAGAATTATTTAAATTCGTACGAATAGCTTACTCAGAAATTAGTTAAAACCGCAGTGCTTTACTTCGCTAGTGCATTCTCATTAGAATTGATGAATTTAACACTTGATTTTGCCTTCAGATGAGCGGTGTAATTGTGTTCTAATTGACTTAATTACAGTGAATTGTCTTAGGGGATAAAATTTAAATATCGTGTAAAAATTCTATATTATTGTATGCCAGTATTGAAAGAAACAATCTGATAAGAAATGGCTTCAACTTGTTTTGAAACTGAGGCGTAAAAGGTTACCAGCAAAGATATTCCGTCTGGCATCAATTAAACCATTATTGGCGACTTTATCGTTTGCGCCGGCAAAACGGAAAAGTACTATAATTTACTATCATTTAAATGTGACATCATTTGTAGTTTACAATAATAAGGTTAATATATTATGTTTTAACAAATTTATTACCAACATTCACTCATTTCTGTCATTTTTCGTGCCAAAAATGGTATAGTGACAGTTGTCGTGAAAAATACGACGTGCGCGTGCTCGCGTAAAATTGTCAAGTGTGCGTGCTGGGAGGTTAAACGCTTTAGCCTAGCCAGACTGCTGCTTCCTTCTTGAGGCAAAGTTATCAAAAATGTAAGTTTTTTGGAGTAGGCACAATTAATGTGCCAACTTGTTTGTGGCCTTAACATGTTTGCTGAAGTAACTGTACAAAATATGTAAATGTAGCATTTCTTTTTTAGTATTTGTGCATAGTTTCCTTCAAATGAACCTTAATGGGAATTTTTTTCACAAAAATTTAAAAGTATTAAAATGGCCTCTAATTAAGGTGTAACTGGAATTATAATTAATTCGTAATTGTGATTAGATTATATCATTGCAATTATATTATGCACTTACAGCATAATCGCATAAAGTTATGAAATTAGAGTTCACAAATACAATATAATTACAATGCAATTACAATAACTTATTAATACCATAATACAATTACAACGTAATTTAAATTGGGTACTACAATTGTATACCCTCCACTCAAAAGGAGGTACCAATAAGCCTGGAAGTCATTATCAACAAAAAGCCTGTTCAGGACAGTTTGCTGACAATTTCCACCGGGCGGAAAGTACGTTCTTCAGCCTGGGCAAATCATAACAATAAAAATCATTTAGTCTCATGATTCACTACATTTTAACATACTTTTATTAAAAGAATAATTAGAACCGACATGACAAATATCTTCGAAAAATAACTGTCAAATATCTGTATCCATTAATTGATCGAGTTAAACACTTTTAAGTATATCAGAATAACAGTTCTGTATACCTTAAATACACAAATTATGGCAAAAGTTAAAGTAATATTCTTAGAAGAAGCATATGATAATACTCACCAGATGCAAAATTATAGTACATTTTTTGCCATAAATACAGGTTAATTACACAGTAGTAAAATGTGTAAAAATTAATGATAATAAGTTTATCAGAAGTGAATTAATTTTGCAAAAACACTTTCGGCACTTGAAACTTTTCTACACCTGGGGGAGGGGGAGAGGTCTAGTAAAATTAGATTTGTTATAACTTGACCAAACACCTTCTATATATGGATCACTAAAGAAATAATTACCATGGTTAAAAACCAGATGCACATACCAGTTTTTCCCCCTTGTTACGTTTTACATTGAGAAATAACAAACAGTACAATGGTGAAAAATACTATTTTTGAAGTTTTGTTAAAATGAAGGAACGCACATACCATCTTTCATTCAAGCATTACACTGAGAAATAACATGCAGTATAACAATGAAAAATTTAGATAAATTGAAGTAACACATATCATCTTTTATTCATGCACTACTAAAATGAACAAAACTATTATGCTTAAAAAACAGATACACATAATAACTTATTTTGTCCGTTACCCTTTACACTGAGATATAACATGTAGTATGACAACGAAAATTACTATCTTGAAGTTTTTTTGAAATGAAGGAACATGATTTTTTAAAGTATAACTCCACTTCCCGCACTGAATAGTAAAATTTCAAACGCATATTTATGAAGGTTCACTGAAGCAGCACAATGACCCAGTATTTCAAATAAAGCAATATGGAATAATATTATGGGAAAATTTTTGCATACTTTTTTCTACTGCATGTCGTCTGATATGATCACACATGTGCCTAAATGTGTATCTAAAAGAAAAACAAAGCTATATTTCAATATTAACAAAAAAAAAAAAAAAATGTTTACAGATTAAAATTTATTCATTTTCAAGTATTATAAGGATCACGCATGAAACAAATCTGCTTTCCCATACTATTAAGTAAAAGTTAACTAAAATTTTATACTGGAAAATATGCTATATTTCCATATATTACAAACAAGGAAAAAATATCATAATAATATACTCATAGCCTAGGAAAAAGTAATACATATTACATAAAATACAGAAGTTATTTAACGTAAAACACACATATTTTCTAAAACCTCCTTTGTGAGTTTATATTTCGATTATTAGTAGAGGATACAGGAATAAAGTAATTTGACTGATACTTAGCATATAACGACAACACATCACCCCTTAATGCTCTGAGACCTTCAATAGTTTCAACATTCTTTGATAAATTCTCAAACAATTTCATTGTTTCCTGTCTAATACTTTCGCAACTTTCAGCATTTTGTTCACTCGTTATTTCATTAATTATCGCCGAACATTCTTCGGCATGCCTGGAATCCCTCTCAGTCACATCCATTACCAAATTATCTGAATGAAACTCATCATTTTCTGACACAACAGATCGCTGAACTTCAGTTACCTGGTTTTGACATACGTGATGAATATGCTTACAAATACCGAAACGGATACTATAATCAATACAAGTACAGGAGAATGCATGAATACAAATATTACAGTCATCACACCTTATGCTACATGCACAAGGATCATGAAACCGAACATCATAAAATGTAATTTCTCCTGAACTAACAGCCTTCGAAACTGACCGCTGTTTCTTAGACTCGATTTCAATTACCTGATATTCAGGCATACTCATACTCTGTCTGTGTTGCTTACGAATTTCTGTGACCCTAGTTGTCAATTTATGATGTTCTAAAGATATTGCACGATTCATCAGTTTCCTTGCAATAGCATTTAACACCAAAGATAAAGAATAATCTAGTCTCTTTATCACCTTTGCGTTACCATGTTCATACTTAAGCTGCTTGTGCCACCTTTCAACTTTCATATTTGTATTAACCCCTAATCCAATTCGATAGCAAAGGGCCCATTTCTCAGGCTGAGACATATAATTTTTGTCGAAATATTCTCCAAAAGCTTTTGTTTCTTCATTAGACAAACAACTGGTGACAAAGATATCCGAAATTCTTTTGAAAGACACTATGTCAATTTCGTGCATTATTTGCACTAACTCATTTGCAATTTTTAACCTTAAGTCACTGTTTTTTATTTTAGATAAGTTTTTATTCCATGCTCTGCAAACATGCCAGGTACACAAAAGACACTTATCAACTTCACCAAAAACCTGACACCATGCACTATAAAATGCCGGAGCATCGTCTGACATGAAAACCTTAGGTTTATGATTAGGAACTCTATCTTTAATAGCTGAAAAAAATGGTATAAAAGTTTGTGCTGTTAATTTTGATGAATACAAAATAGCAACAGGAAAACCTTCATGATTATCATCATTGACAAGTACAGAAGTTAATTGAAATCCATACTGATTCATACCATGAGTAGAGTCTATCATAATACAGCTGCTGTTTAATTCCAGCAACCTAAGTTGGGCACCATTCATAACCCCTAAAAGGAAATCATCCCTTGATACACCTTGAAAACCTGGCAGTTCGTCACAAACTTTCCTGTACAACAAAATTGGACAACCAGATTCAGCTTTCATTTTCTGGACTTATTCAGCTTTCATTTTCTGGACTTAAAAAGTCCAGAAAATGAAAGCTGATACTGCATCATTAGTGTCAAAAACAATTTCATTATTTACCTGAATACCTCTAGAAATATTTTGTAAATCTTTTAAGTGAGTAACACCAATTCTTTTTGTTGGTGAATAATTACTTTGAATGGACATTAAAATCTTTTCTTTTGGAATACCTTGCTGCATCATACCTGCTAATTTAGATATTTCAGTTTTTGAGAGAGGCAATTTCCCAACTTCATGCCTATGACCAACATGCACTGATTGGTAACTAACTTTAATTTAAAAAATATCCCCGATCTCTTTCTCTGACACTTTTGTTTCAGCAGGACATGTTTTCCATATTTTAATTGAACCTCCACATTTCACATGACGTATTCTGTCAGTTTTTATTTTACACGAACCACTTCTATTACATAAGAAATAACTACGAATTGTCCCATCTGCCAAACGTTTAGTCGTTCGTTTGGCAAAAAAGGACTGACTACTTTTTTCAACATCTTCTTTCCAATTTTTGAATTCAGATTTAGAATGAAAAATAAGTTCCTGAAAATTTAACCTTATATCTGTATGGACAGAATCTATGTGGTCATGCAACTCTTTCATAGAAGTACACCTTTCATTACACAGAGTGCAATCTCTTTCATTATAAGTTTCCAACTTATGTTCAGAATGAAAATATCTTATGTGTCTATATAAATTACTTTTAACAGAAAATGAGCAGTCACAAAAAGCACAACAAAACCTGGAACTTATCGATGACATATTAGTATATAAAATATTCTTAGTGTTATTAGTTTAACAACATAAGAACTCTGTAATTATCAGAAAAATACAAATGGCAATCTAAATAGGAACACTTGGAAAAAACAGTAATATTTAGATGATTTTTAAATTACATCAATACACAGAGTCATTATCATGGTGTGTATATATAAATATGCTGTAAATAGCAGCTGTATAACTTAGCGCATAATATTCACAACAAAAAAACCAAAATTATTGTACGGAAATATATATCAATAACGCTGTATTTAAAATCAACCAAGCATAAGAAACAGTTTTTCAAAGAAAAAAATACTTTTCAGTTTCTTCTGTACCTATGAAAAATAAACATTGGTACTAAGTAAGTATTCCCAAACCAGAGTTTTTACATAGAAAAAAAGGTAATTAATGGAAATGTTTGTTACCCAAAAAGTAAAAAATCAAACTTTAATAACGCCCAGTAATTAATTAAGGATAAATACAGTGCTGAATATATATGCCTTATTACTTCTGAAATAATAATCAAGTTAAGCACGTTAATATACAGAAAATTAACTTGCAAAATCTGAAAGGAAAACCTGAAAAAATTTACTCGTAAAACCTGAAAAGAATATTGTAAAATCTTAAATTAGTTCACAGATAAGCGAAAGATATTGTAAATAACTTGTAAATTTGAAAAAAATAATAACTTGTAAAATCTGAAAGGAAAACCTAAAAAAAATTAACTTGTCAAACCTAAAAAAAAAATAACTCGTAAACTCTGAAAAGAATATTGTAAAATTTTAAATAACAGCTAAAAGAATATTGTAAAATATTAAATAAGAGCTACAAAAATAAGCAGAGAAAAAATGCTTTACTTGAAGCGCACACCGCAAAATCTAAAAGGAAAACCTGAAAAAAAAATTAACTTGTCAAACCTGAAAAAAATAACTCGTAAATTCTGAAAAGAATATTGTAAAATTTTAAATAACAACTAAAAGAATATTGTAAAATATTAAATAAGAGCTACAAAAATAAGCAGAGTAAAAATGCTTTACTTGAAGCGCACACAGCAAAATCTGAAAGGAAAACCTGGAAAAAAATTTACTTGTCAAACCTGAAAAAAATAACTCGTAAACTCTGAAAAGTGTAAAATTTTAAATAACAGCTAAAAGAATATTGTAAAATATTAAATATGAGCTACAAAAATAAGCAGAGTAAAAATGCTTTACTTGAAGCGCACACAGCAAAATCTGAAAGGAAAACCTGGAAAAAAATTTACTTGTCAAACCTGAAAAAAATAACTCGTAAACTCTGAAAAGTGTAAAATTTTAAATAACAGCTAAAAGAATATTGTAAAATATTAAATATGAGCTACAAAAATAAGCAGAGCCAAAGTGCTTTACTTTTGAAGCGCACACCGCAACAGTCAAGAGCAAGAATGAATACCACACTTTCTGGCGGTTTCCCCTCGCCACGATCATTCTTCCACACCCGCTGTTTCAAGTGGACTTTACCAGGCGGCAAAGATCAAAAGGATCTGATTGGGATTTGAGATTGTAGTGAACAGTACCCCCCAAAAAACTTGAATTACAAACTAGATTAAGATAATGTTTCAACCATACATATTTTGGACAAAACAATGCAAACTCTTATTTTTATACAATTGTTCAAACTATTTAACATAAATTTATTGCTGCAATAAAATAATAAGCAATCTGATCACACATATTATTTTGAAACTGAATGCATAAACTAGACTAAAAAAAATTCAGTAAACATTTGGATAGCAGGGCAAATTAGATCTTTGAAAAGACAGCCAGGCATTGAGATACACGTAATTCAAGACAGAATGGTAACAATTCATAAAGCTGTGAAACATTTAACTGTCAAAATGACATAAATTCGAAAAGCAAAAAAAAGTAAACATACAAGTATTGCAACTGAACTTACCTTTCATGCAACAAAAAATATCCATACAAGTTAACCTCATGGCGCAGCCATTTTGGATTTCGTTTCAAATCAGACAGATGTTTACGGATTTGCGGAAGAATACGAGGAACTAGTGCCGGATACAATGTGCAATGACGCGAAAGAATATAGTTCTCTAGAACTTCCTACATTATTCCGTAATAAACAGTACTATTTCCTAATTTTTTCTTTATCTAATTAATTAATTAATAGGGAAATAGTTAAATAATGCCGAATTCATTTTTAATGAAATGTAAAATTTTGCATGTATGGGACCACCATCTTCCGTCCAATATTTCTGAGAATATAAACAAATTTTGGAATCTGAGAGTATCAGTAAATAAATATATAGAATATCGCCTCTCAAACGACCACTTCTGAAAGTGACCAATAGTTCTGAGATTATAAATAAATATTGATATTAAGCATTATTTCTATAAGACGACCATCTCTATATAAGACCAAAGTTTTTAGAATCTTGGATAGTCATCAGAGATGTATCTTTACTGCGAAATTATCGCACGACTGTAATTCAATATCAATAACAGATCGCGCGATTGAAAAACATTTTCTGTCCTGTAATTAGAGGAAAAAAATTTTCCTTATGAGGTATTTCTCCCGCTTTCCTAGCGTGCCTTCGTGGCGTAATAGTTCTGCACGCTGGGCTGGTATTTCAGAGGTCCGTGGTTCGATTCACGGCGAAGGCGGTTGCTAATTTTTCATCTCTACGGCTTCTCAAAAAAATCCTAATGTCTCTACAGTGGCGCCCGAACTAAAAAGGTGTTGGATGAGATATATCCACACCCAGGATTTAGTGATTTGATTTCCTTAAAAAAAAAGTCGGCCTTTAAAAAGAGAAGTAATATAAGGTATTTCTCCCGCTTTCCTAGCGCGTCTTCGGCCCACCAGCGGTCGCTGAACCCTGGTAGTGCGATCCGAGGTTCGAATCCCGCGAACGGGCTGGCTGCATGGGTGTTTTCGTGGTTTTCCCCACGTGTAACGTGTATACGAGCCAGTTTACCTTAAAAAGTCCTCCACGAAGACATCCCTCCCCTTAGGCAGATAGCCCTAGTGTGCTTTGCCATAATTAAATACACCACCACCACACCTAGCGTGTCTTCGTGGTGTAGTGGTTCTGCACACTGGCCGGTATTCCAGAGGTCCGTCCTTCGATTCCCGGCGAAGGCAGTTGCTAATTTTTCGTGTTTCCTGCTTCCAAAAAAATACCTAATGTCTCTATACCCAAATTTTAAAAAAAAATTCGTTTCCGTAATTAAATATATCTATATCTAATTTTACCTATATTTGTAATAGGGTTTGTAATCTGTAAGTAATTATACATGTAATTTATACATTTTTTATAAAAAAAATATATGTTATTTAGAATTTTGCAAATATTCTAGAAAATTCTAATCCATTGAAAAAAATCTTTTCCATGACTAAATAAATTTTTAAAAACGTCAGAAAAAATAGCAGTTAAAATTAATAACAAAATAACAAGAATAAATCATCAATCATATCAATATTTTTAATGTACAGCATTTAGAAACAACTTAGTAAAATACATATGAAAAATAAAATAATGTGCAAGTTTCAGATGTGCAATGTCAAAAATTAAAACTGGTAAATTTGAGAACAAATATCCTCAAAATGTTTGACAACGAAAGTCCTCCGGACAATGCAGAATGAATGTCCTCAGGATGTGAAATTGGTGAACTCCTCAGGACATCTGAGAATCAACATCTTCAGGACATCCTGTCATATCCCGACATAGCGACTTAAATAAGACATCCTCAGGATGTTAAATTACGATCTCCTCAGGGCATCTGAGAATCAACATCCTTAGGACATCCTAAGTATGTCCCGGGATATTGCGACTTATATAGGACATCCTGAGGATGTTTTGTGCTATGGGGTTAAATACTTTTAAATAAGTTTTATAGGATTAAATTATTTAGCATTAAAACATATATAGAAATAAATATCTCAGGAATTTTTGAAAACATTGTATTAATTTTTTAGTAAAAGTTGAAGTATACAATTATAAAGTAAAAGAAAATTATGTACTTACATTTCTTAAAGTATTTTACCTGTCGTATATTGATAAGTACCAGGAAAAAAAAACGATCTTCGTCTGTGATCCACATCTCTCGCACTTCATTGGAAAAGCAATTAGCGAGGTTTTCTCCAAAAATTTAAAATTAATTTCCTCTGACGCTATTAACAATTTATAAATAAATCTTTGATTAGGACAGCCAGGTTGGCCAAACTAAGGTCTCAAAGGGCAATTTTTTTATTCCGATACCAATAGTTCTTGGTAATTACCAATAACAACATTCATCTTCGAAACGGACACATCCATTCGCTTTGAAATCTTAGGAATTCGAAGAGATGAATAATAAAATTTTAAAATGGCGCAGTAATGCACAAATATTCAGTAACCAATAAAGGAGCTGATTACATTACGCATAGAACTAAAATTATTTAAATAAGCATTAATAATAAAATCATTTTTAAAACAAATGCAAAATTAAATTGTATTTTAATATTTAACATCATTAAATAATGTTTAAAACATTAGATTAAATTTATAGATATTAATAAAACCAATTACGTTTTAAGTAAGGTGACGCCATTGATTACATGATCCATTATATAAAATATTATAAACAACAAAATTTTTATTTCAAATAAAAATGCAAAATTAAATTGATTTTCAATATTTAGAAGCCATAAATAATATTTAAAACACGGAATTTATGCATAATAAAACGCATTATATTTTAAATAAAATGACAACAAAGTATCGGTTACCATAAATAACTTATCCAGCAATGGGTTTACCATAAGTCGTATTACTCGCCAAAAGAAAAATTGCCAAAATCCGTGCAACCGTCTACCAAAGTAGCATCCAAAAATTACAATGAAATAAGCTATATCCCTTAATACAAATATTAATTATCCTAATAAAAAAAATTAATTAACTTTCCGTTGAAGAAAAAAAATCATGCAAAACTTTTTAATATCTTACAAACAGTGAAATAAGCAAAAAATAACATGAAAGAAACTCAAAAAAACAAAAAATTCCGCACACAATTTATTTCACTCTGCAGAACAACTTTATAAAAAACATCAACAATAAAAAAAATCTGAAATGTTTCAGATTTTAAATTACGTCCAAAGGGGCGTTTTTTTAACGTTTAGAGTGTTACCTTTATTTATTAAATATCATGTTCTTTGCACTTAAACCATAAAATTCAGTTCAAGAGCAATATCGCAAAATAATGTTAAATTAAGCATATCTTTAGAATTTCCGATATACACAGTCTCGCGAGCTGGAGATAAAAGTATTTTTTTTCTATATAACGTTGCCATTTCTCGCTTTTAAAGCATTGAGTTTGTAAATCAAAAATTCGTTAAAGTTTTACAAAATATAAAATCTATAATAAAACAAATTCCAAATTTGGGATTTCAGATGCCCATATTCGCAGTAGGATTTCGTCATTCAAAATTCGATGGCTCTATGTACCATTGTTTTATCACAATGCGAGAAATAGACAATCATTTATGCAGATTTTTCATTATTTAATTTCTTCAAATATAATGCAGGTCTCTAACATTTTGTGGCAACAGTTTGAAAAGTGAACCGACGTTTATGAGTCCGACGCAAAATGCCAAAACGAAAGCAATAGTCCTTCGGGACTGAAATCCCTTTGGACTAAAAACAGTTTCAGAAAGCTAAAGTAATATTTAAGAAATGCGTATCTGATTTTCAGTTAAATTTTCTTTTTTAATATTAATTCTTCCCTGTAAACATCCATTATAATCAACCATTGCAACATTTATGTAAACAAGGAAAAAATTCTTATAAAATTATCTAGTCTAAGAAGCTTTTACTTTGACATGGATAAAAAGATAAAGAATTCACTTAAAATAAGTGAACAGAGAGTGGTGCGCCAGAGCGAGATTCACCTAGACCTCACGTCATCCTCATATAGACTCCCAACATATAGACGTTACGAGTAACCTGTTCGGGAAGGGGGTTCATGCCCGATTAGCCACATAAGCAGGACACCCACTCATTGCCGCCCCTCCACCATGTCGAGGTAGAATTCACGGAAGAGAAGTGAGCAGATAATTAGTAAATAATTGATTAATTTGAAATTAATGAGCAATTCATTAATTTTATATAGTGTCAAAGCAGACTTTTCAATTTTTTGAATCCGCAGCTCCATCAAAAAACTGCTTTTTCTGGGTGACCACATTTTATAAAAGCTTCTGTTGTTTTTCTGTTTCCATTAAAAAAATAATAAGCGATTATTTTTTTTTAACTAGTACTAAATCACTCACTAAATTTACCTATTCTGAAAATAACAACACTATGTCACATTGTAGTTCAGTTTCAGTAAGAAATTTCTTTTGTATCTTTTCTATATGCCACATTTCATCACAGACTCGCTCATTCTAGAGAATTATGCAGATTCGAGTGGCAAGCAATTTTATATGATGTTAGGGAAATAATTCTTTACCGTGTATAAATGTTTGGAATAACATTGGCTGTACGCACCATCGTTCTTGTCTCTTAGCGAAAAATGACTGATCCAGAAGGTGTTAGAATAAAATTTGAGATACTTTTTAGTTGCCGGCGAGTAGCTTGTAGCCTCATTTAGAAAGCATTTAGATTTTGCAGTATAAAATCTGTTAAAAGTACAACTTGTTTCACTGCCAAATCTAAGCGACTAATGGAATTAATTTTGTTTTGTAATATTTTAATTTATCCCTCGCAAAGGCGGAGAGTGAACGAACTTAAGTTAGATATTTGTGTTTGTGTGTTTTCTTCGTTTAGTTAAGCTGTAAGGTATCCTGCGATCTTATTGCGGATTTCTTCAATTTCCTGAATTCCAAAGATTGTAATGATCTGTGCAACAGCACCTGAATGTGTTTCCTGAATTGAAAAAGGTAAAATGTGTTGGACAATAATTCGTCACCAGAAGAATTTGGCTATTAAATACCCGCCTCCGCAGTCGACATTTAAATGCGGAAGAATGTAGAATATGCTCTACCTCCTTACCGCGGTGTAATTTTGGAAAGTGCAATTGGTGTAATTGGAAAGGTACGCGGCTAGCAATCAGAAGATCCGTAGCTCCGCATATCATATCATTCATGTTTCCTGCATTGACAAACTTAATAACTTTACAAAGCTATCAGTGTTAACTCACATACTAGCCTTTAAGTAATATTCGAGGGCTAAGAGTGTAGAGACATTAGTTACTTTTTTGGAAGCAGAAGTGTTAACTCACATACTAGCCTTTAAGTAATATTTGAGGGCTAACAGTGTAGAGACATTAGTTACTTTTTTGGAAGCAGAAGTGAAAAATGAGCAACCCTTCGCCGGGAATCGAACGACGGACCTCTGGAATACGCGCCCAGCATGCAGATCACTACACCACGAAGGCACGCTAAGAAGGCGTGAGATATACCTTATAAGAGTTAAACTTGAAATGGTTAATAAGTAGTATTAACCCCGCAAAATTCCTGTTGTAATAGGTAAAAATGATTCGTTTATTTGAACGGTGGCCGAAAGATAGCAGTGTTCACTAAGATCTGTTCAAATGTGTTTTTTCTTTATTCAGGCGTCTCCACGTAATTTCAATCTATACAAGAATGAAATAAAGATAGGCTAATACAAGACCAAGCTGGTCCATTTATCTTTTCATAGGAAACTGTTTGACTTGTGCTGCCCTATAACGGAAAAGATCCAAGTAATCGAAACTGTAGAAATAAATTTCCTTGTGTGTTTGAAAATTTTTAAGCTATAAATACACGAACGTATGTCAAAATAAAGTCATTTGTATCTGCAATGATGCAATGGCTTATTCCGTCTATTTCTTAGTTTAAAATTGTTGTAGTGACATTTTTCTGCGAAAACGGTAGTCTACTCTTACAGCTGCAACTGTTACGCAATTAACACTTTACAAAGATTTAGCAACATGTAAAACAAAATATTTCGTCCCACGCTGAAATGAAATTGCAATTAGAATAAAGAATAATGTTAAGAAGAATAGACTATTATCGTCTATTCTTATATTGCACAGACAATAATAATTACCCATTCTTCTACTATGAAGGCACTCAAGCTTGTTAAAAAAATTAACATATATTTTTAGCGTTAGGCATTTTCATATATATTCGTTTCTCCCATTTAAAACATCCATAGTAATTTCACTGCACTTTTATTCAGAACTCTAATTTATACTAAAGCTTATTAAATATTACATGTATAAATTTATTCAGGAAAAATGAATCTCTGTAAATATTTGTTCTGCTATTTTTAATAAGCCATTTGATCGCTCTTCCAGTCTATATTCGTTTTGAAACATTTTAGCATATGTTTTTCTTGCTTATTTCGAAGGTAAAGCATTTTCGTCAAGGTGAAATACTTAGAATGGAAATCGAAAAACTCTGTGGAAAACGTAATTCACGACAGAATCAAAAAACAAGAAACAAATAGTCCCACCCCTTCAGATAAAGAAAGCAGGGTTTATTTGCTTTGTTATTTTGCTAATACTCATTTTAAAACAATTTAGTATGTATTTTTCAATTTTTTTTAAAGCATTTTATTTAACTGAAACAATAAAAGA
Source organism: Stegodyphus dumicola (assembly GCF_044657685.1). Taxonomy (NCBI): domain Eukaryota; kingdom Metazoa; phylum Arthropoda; class Arachnida; order Araneae; family Eresidae; genus Stegodyphus; species Stegodyphus dumicola. The sequence continues at coordinate 102,592,433 of NC_140768.1, forward strand.
TTCAGGAAAAATCCTTATGAAAACATAATTAGGCTGAGAATGAAAAATAGAAAAATGTGAGTTGGTAACTAAATTAACATAAATCAAAGATTCACAAAATGTGCATTTTAAGCGCCAAAGCCAACATATTTTCGTAAGACTGTTCAAACGTGTGAAGTAGAAAATTTTATTCGATTGTGAAATCCCGTCGACTAAGAAAGTTGGCGTAGATTCCGGGAGAAGTTTGAAATAACTAATCGTATTTTGTTTAGCTAGATCAACGGTTCTCAAACTATTGGTTTAAGAAAGCCTTTTTAGAATCAATTTCTACGGCGAGAACGCCTCAGGCCTGTTTCAAAGTAGTTTTAGTAGTGTTAGAGAAAAGAAGGGGGATAGAAAGAGAAGGAACGTAAAACAAAGAGATATATAAACACCTGCAGAAACACATGCAATGAAATTAATTTTTAAAATTTACTATAATATCTCAGTTTATTCTCAACTACCACCAGTATCCACAGTATTGCCCGAACTTTGCGAAACAAAATTTATTTCAAAGTTAAATAATTGAAACCATTTGCGTTACAACAGATTATTAGTGAATCGAAATTAGCAAAAGTACACGTTCTTTGATCATTTGTTATTTAAAATTTTAATTGTTCATTACAGAAACTGTTAATTAAATTTTAGATTTCAATTTAAATTTTACAATTTCACTTTTTATTTTGCAAAAAGACTATTTATTTTCACCAGTCTAATTTTTTTTCACTTCTTTGTTTTCACAAATGCAAATTTTTTGTTTTTGATTCTTTCTTATTACCACTAGTTTTTACTACAAATATACTTTTTCTTTTTGTTTTTAAAAATGCAAATTTTTTATACTTTTGAATTTTTTTTAAAAATTTAATATTATTTTTATTTATTTTAAGTTAAACTTTCTTACCAATTTTAAATAATTATTTATATTGCATTTTCATTTCTTCTGAAGTAAATTTACACTTATTTCTTTGGCTGCAAAATTTAAGGCGGAATTTACATGCACATCCATTTACTCTACAGGCTTCAATGAATAACACTTCTGTAAGTTAAAACTGACTTAAACCAATACATACAGTATACAATATAAACATCATTCCACACATTATGATCAGAATACATGAGCAAAATATTGCATTTTTTTAATTCTCTTAATCAGAGGTACACCGATTTATATATACATATGGACATAAACAGTACGAAATATAATACATAAAACAAATTAATGAACATTATATAACGTTATAGAACCAGTTCTAGAATGGTGCTATGTGGAAGGCTATCAAATACAGCATTTTTAAATAAATAGTGGAAGTATATTTTCATAATTATATAAGAATTTTAATCTGAGATAATTTTTTTTTTTTTTTTTTTTTTTTTTTTCAAATGACAGATTGTGAACAGTTATAGTTGTAACAGAGTCCATTAACCTATAGTAAGGCCAGATGTGGTGGTCTCTTTATTATGAAAGCATCTAATAGATGGGCCACCATTGTCTCCTATGAAGGAACGGACAGTTACAACCATGCCTTCTCCGGGATTCGAAACCAGGCCCTTTGGTATGGCAGTCAGACTCCCCTAACCACTATACTGTTTGGCGCGCTACGCTCGTATAATCATCTTTGGTTTTGCGCCATAATCTCTCACTCACTCACTCACTCTAACCACTATACTGTCTGGGCGGCATCTGAGTATTTAATACATATGTAGATCATATGAGCGGAAATGTAATAGATTAATACATATGTGAAATCGGATCTAAACGTAATTGCGCTATGTTTTTATCATAAATGCACATTACTTGGCTTTTAATACTAATTTAGCTAGATAACAGAACAAAATTATAATCAGTTACCAAACAAAACAAATCTTAATTCTCCTTTTTTTCGTATATTTTCTCTTTCTCCCTAGCTGCTATTTTCACATGATATTTACTTCCGCTGGCATAACAAAATGTCGCCCACATCCTTGAAGAAGTAAAATTGTCGCCACCAAGGCTGTTCTCCGAACTTAACCCGCTCGAATATCATTTTATCCTTTTTTTTCATCCCACATTTAGACATTCGATCTTATTAAATTTTAATGGTGACGTTAGACCTTCATTTCTTATAGTAGAAAAAGTACAAACAATACTAACATACATTTCAATAAGCTCAAGCCTCCCACTCTTCTGTTTTGTTCCATCTGATAAAACCTTAATGAATCACTTCACCGCATCATTTCGTAGTAAGAAGGCAATAGTTCTAGTGTAGAGTCCAAACATAAGATGCGTTAGTTTTAATATAAAAGATGTCTTTACATGACAATATTACTTTAAAAAGAATTCGACTGTCATTTTGTTCCGGGTACTAGATATGAAAATAAATGTAAATATTTTAATTTATTATGTAAAAGTATTTTTAAATACCTGGAATCTGTAAGAAACTGTTTGGCAATCACTATTTTACGCATTTCTTAGTTTTGAATTACATTTTAACAATAAGAGATTGGTTTTTATTAAATGGCAATTGCTATTTAATAAAAGTAAGAGTAAGTGAAATTGTTTTAAAGAGAAAATAAATATTGCTAGGATTTTCCTGTTAGCTTGTAATAAAAATAGATAATGTGATAAAAGACGCAGGACATGAAATCGTTGTGATATGGAATGTGATTTTGAAAATGATAAAGAAATTAAAGATATATGAAAAAAGAATGGGAAAGTGATTTTATACAACCTTTAAATCCTAGAAATGTTTTTTCAGGTGGTAGATGTGAACCTAATAAATTACAATGAAATGAAATATGATGAAAAAGGCAGATAAATTAATGTTGTTTCACTCTATCCAACTCTTAATTTCTTTCATGATTATCCGATAGAGCATCCTTACAAAATTTGCAATTATGAAAATTACAAAATTTGCCTGTGAATTATGATAAAAATTGGTATGGTTTGGTAAAATGTAAAGCATTAGCTCCTAGGAAAAAATACCATCTTATATTGCCTTTTAAAGGGGATAAATAATATTTTCATTATGTAAATCACGTTTAAAATTATTAAATGTAAATATTTCAAAATTGCCGCCTAAAAGAGAAAGTGTGAAGAATATCATAAATTAAGAAATAACGAATGTCAACTTTGATGAAAGAAGTTTCATAGGTACTTGGATAACAGAAAAAATTAAATTATTAATTGAAAAAGATATAAAATTGGCATTTAAAAAAAAAAACGAACGATTCCTTCAAAGAATATGTTAAACTGTTTTTACAAATTAAATTAGAATAAACAGATGACAAATGGTCTAATCATTTTAAAAATAAAGAAGAATATAAAAGAGCCCATTAGAGAAAATAGAAAAAACTTCAAGTATGAAACATATATATCAAAACTCCGACTTTAAAAGGTAGCGTGCCGGAAAGGGTTATGAGTTATCTGAATTGTTTGGCCTCGAAGTGAAATTTTTCTTAGTTGTTTCAGCAAGAAGCTGAAAATCTTTTATTTCTGTGAATTTTTTCCTTTCGCGGTAAGAAGTAAGCTTTTTATTCCAGAGACTGTTTTATGCTATTTGGCGAGATGGGACTCTTACTGAAACCCTGTCCACAGAAGATGAAATGGAATATGAAACCGCCAATGGCGAAACAGAAGATAATGAGAAAGCAGATGCTGTGAACTTCCCTAAGCCACACAAAGCAGCCATTAACGTATATCCACTTGTTATTTTCCAAAGAAAGGTTAACTGGAAAGAGTTAAAAAAGCAAATTGAGTCATTATGAAAGCAAAATGTAACAGGCGATATAAAGGGAGGAAATTTAAATATCAAACTTCACGATTTTGAGGATTATTTTAATGTTATAAGATTTTTCAACGAAAAAGCATTCCATATCATACTTGTGCGCTGAAATCTGACAAACCAGCCAAGGCTGTGATTAAGAAATTCTGTCAGACACTAATATGGCCGATATACGAGTAGAAGAAGAGCTAAAAGCTCAAAATATTCCATTCACTAAAGTATGACAACTCAGTTTAAAAATGGTAATATCATTCCTCTTCAATGGTTCTGGCGGAAACCCCTAGAAACCGAGAAGGGGAAAAGAATATATGACTTACCAAACTTTCACAGATATGAAAGTTATTGTGGAAGCTTATCAACCCAAACGATCTTCGATTCAACGTATGGGATGTTAAGATACGGGCATAAACAAAACACATGTTATAACAAACCATGACAAACCACTTCAAACATCATCAGTAAAGATGTTTGAAGTGTGTCTCATTTATCCCACATGGGAATGGGGACACTCAAAAGAAGGTGGTCCTGGAAAATATATTTTACATGGTGCGGACCATGTTCCCCCCTATAAAGGATGTCGAGCGCGTCTAAAAGACACGAAAAAAATTGGACAAACGGGAGAAAAAATAACTCCAGAAATTATACATGATAAAAACAAATTTCCCAAATTAACTAAAACTACGGAAACCAAAACTGATCAAGGATGAAAAAATTTCAAAGCAATCCTTAAAGAAGAAACTGAAATTGCAACCGCTGACCACTCTCTATTCGAAAGGCTAAAAATGTTATGGCAAAATATAATATAATTCATCGCTAAACTTTAAATAGGAATTGAAGTTGTTGAAATGGTAACTACTGTAGAACATGGCTTTAACATCTAATCGCGTATTATCACACAGCATGGGGACAGGAAACTGCTATATTAAAGTTTCCTTTTTCGATACCAACGGAATAAGGAGTAAAAAAAAAAAAAAAATCGAACTTCAAAACTGCCTAAAGAAACATAACCTCCTCTTCAATATAATGTATCTCAGGATCGCTTTAGTATTAATGGACATCACACAATATGCAGGAATCGAAACTACAACAGAGGTGGCGGCACAGAACTGTTAATTAAAAAAAATCTAAAATTCACCATAGGTTCTTTCCTTTCTGCTACACACGTCGAAGCCACAGCCACACTGATGCGTAGCTCTACGAGAAAAGCGTTCTTGTTCTTCTCGGTTTACAACCTACCTAGCCAGACTATGACAAATGAAGACACGTCATAAGAACAGAATATCCTGTCCTTATAGCCAGAAATTTAAATGCTAAATATTCCAGCTGTAATTCAAGAACCACGAATCTGAATGGAAGAATCTTAAATAATTTCACAATTCAACATAGTATTTAAATTAATGGACCTTCTTCTTCCACTCATATTCATCGTAATGGGACCGCACATGTTTTCGATTTCTTCCTGACAAAAGGAATCAATCAAACACCGCACTTGGAAGGGATTGAAGAACACAGTACCGATCATTGGGTTCTCAGTTTTAATTTCTGTGGTCTGTGCCCACCTAATCCCAAAAGTTAAAGGATTATGAATTGGCTTAAATTCAAAAATAAACTACAAAATATCAATTGCAGCCCTCAACTTCACAGCATCTCGGATACTGAATTAGCCATAACCAAATTAAACGACAGCTTTAATCGTGCACTGAAAAATTGATCACTCACCGAAACCTAAAATGAAAAACCGACCTAACATAAATCCGGATTTAAAACAGAATTAGAAGGAAAAAAAAAAAAAAAAAGGAGAATTAGCAGAGATCTGAATATTAAAAAAAACCTTAAATTTTCAGAATTTAATCAGCGAATAACGATCTCATAATTCAGGCAAAATTCTTGAAAATATAATATGTAATAGCACTATTTGGAGAATAGCGAGATCTCTGAGATCCGAACGTTGCAATAACATCTGACCTCTTCTTTACAGAAACATTTTAGCTCACTCAAAGAAAGAAGTCGCAGAATTTTTCACGAAAGAACTTTGAAAAACACATTATCCTAATGGGAGGTCCCCAACACGATGATCTGATCATCAATGAAGTTAAGAAAGTTAACAAAATATTCCGTATATTTCATCCATTGAAATTAATAACATCATAAAAAATTAAATGTTAAAGAAGACCGTGGATATGACGAAATATGTAATAAAGCCATCAAAGGAGCTCCGAGAAGATGCATCATACGCCTAACTAATATTGTGAATGCATGCTTAAGATCGAGTTAGAAAAGGCTTTCGATAGGATATGACGCCCGCATTAAATTACAAACTGATCTCTATTAAGGTACCGCAAAACTTGATTCTACTTTTTAATCCATATTTAAAATGTCGCATCATCCCAATCAGAATCGAGGATATACTTTCTAATAAAAAAAGTACTATACCGGATGAACCGCAAGGCGAAATCTCAACTCCGGGACTCTTCAAAATTTATCTCAATGATCTGCTTGAACTCCTATATTGCAAGATTGCAAAATATAATGGCGATACTGTTGCGTGCAGATCCTGAAACTCCCAGCATGCTATTGATAATTTACAATTTGGACTTAACGTTATGGCACACTAGTGCAGTTTAGGGAAACTAAAATTAAACACAAACAAGTACAGTGCCATTCTATTCAGGAGATACGGTAAAAACCATAAAGGCAATCTCAACACGAAGATAGAAAACCATCCATTCCCAGTTATGAACTCTGTTAAATATGTGAGACTCATGTTGGATGAGCAGTTAAATTTAAAGAGCATATTAATTATGCGCTCAGTGAAGCAAATGCCGCCTACATGTCTATATCTACAGATTAATTAGTTGTAAATCTAAACTACATCTAAAAGTGATAAAATTTCTTTATGTTGCACATATTCACCCTACTCTTCTCTGCGGAGTTCTAAATTGGGAAACCGCTCCAAAAGCCTACCATAAGAAAATTGGATTTTTTTTAAACAAAATTCTCAGAAACATTAGCAATACCCTTTGGTTTGTGCGAAACATCCTTTTAAATCAAAATCTCGATTTCCCATGTGTTCAAGATTTCATGTTGATGAACGCTCCTAAATTCTACAAATCTATTGCAAGTTCTGACTATCTACCTATTATTAATTTAATAAACTATGATATACCGATATTGTATCTCTAGAAGCGGATGAGGACGATTTTTCACAATGCAGCTTGTACACTGCTCAAAAAAAAAACAAAAAAACAAAAAAAAAAAAAAAAGGGACAGTTCTATATCTCCCATTCTACTGGGCCGATTGACAAAATTCAAATTGCGTTCTTCATGTCTCGAAAGCGCGACTTTGGATATATATTAGATTTATATATAGCACTACTCTAACATAGGTATTTTGACACAAAATCGGACTTTTTCTGAAATAACATACCAATTTTTTTACATATTTCGATTCTACAACTCAAATTACGCCTAAATATGAAATTTTGTAAAATTTGGAGCGAAATTTACAAAGAAATTCACAAATTTATGTTGGCATTTTTTTTTCAGTTTGCGCCAAGAATAGTTCACTTCTTAATATATGGCAACCTAGTTTCCTTTCCCGTAAGAGGCAAAAAAGTCACCATCGTTCCTTTTTTCCAAATAATATTCTTCATATTATATTTTTAATTATAACTGTTATTATTTTAAGTAATTTTTTCTTTTTCAAATTTCATTTTAATTGTTTAAGTTGCATGGTTTTTTCGAATAACTGTTTTAAAATTTTCTGTTTACCTATTCTAACTACGTAAATAAAGGTGCAGCGTTTATTTTTTTTTTCAAATAGTTTTCTTTATATATATATTTTTTGTCATAGTTATTATTTTAGGTATTTTTTAAATTTTTATACTTTTATTTTAATTGTTTGTGTTGCATTGCCTCTTCAGATAATTATTTTAAAACTTTCTATTTATTCCTTTGAACTGAACATTTTAAATATATTTATTAATATAAATTTTCCAGAATTTGATTTTATTTATTTGAATTGCGTTTCTTTCTGAAGAATACTTTGCAACCCAGACTACGATGCGTTTGAAAACTGCATAATTAAAAGAGAAAATACAGTAAAGCACAGTTAACACGCCTCTCAATTTTCCGTTCATAAAAGATATATATAAATAAGAGAGATGTATAACCGACATTTTAACGTAGGATGACTTGCACACACTGCTTTAAACAGTTTTATCATTGTGCCCATTGCTTTACTCAATTTTATCCTACATTTGGTTTCTTAAAATGTTATTTATATTTTAGTCAAATATTTTATTTTTGAAATCGCAAGAATCAAATATCATACGATTAAAAGGTTTTAAATTAAAAAAAAAAAAAAATACAAATACTAAATTTTATGCAAAAATTTATTTTTTCTTTTCTTTTTCTTCAGGCATTCTACTAAATTCATACAACCATACTCTATGACATTTTAGACTATATGGTTGTATAAATTTAGTATAAATTTATACAACCATATAGTCTAAAACCAGTCGCTCTTCACTTTAATCTGCAATGATATCGTTTTTATCTTTTCTGTTAACACAAGCTCAATTGATGGTATTTGCTGGTTCTTGCTCTTTATCTTTAGGCTTTCTTCTTGCTCTTTTTCTTCAGGCATTCTGCAAGTATATTAAAAAGCATCCAACTTTTCAAAATATCTTGGTATTTCTGACAATCATTTTAAATAAAGTTATCGCCTTCCATTTCATAAAGGCCCACAAACGGCCGAGAGGTAAAGTCGCTGAACACTGGTAGTTCACTCCGGGGTTCTAATCCCAGTAAACGGAAGGTTGCATGGGCGTTTTCGTGGATTTTTTCATGTGTACCGTGTATGCTAGCTGGTTTCCCTTAGAAAGTTCTTCACGAAGTATTTCGTCAGAGCCTTTATCAGTCTTTAGAGGCTAACCATTTTGAAGGTATGAGATGAAAGGAAAGACTGGTTTCATCAAGAGGTTTTGGTTTACTTAATTATGACTAGGACACTAGGGCTATCTACCTAAGGGAAGGGATACCTTAGTGGAGGACTTTCTAAGGGAAACTGGCTCACATACACGTTACACACGGGGAAAATCAGGAAAACGCCCATGCAGCCAGCCCGTTCGCGGGATTCGAACCTCGGACCGAACTACCAGTGTTCAGCGACTTTACCGCTCCGCCGCTGTTTCATCAGGAGGAGAAAAAAAAAAAAAAAAAAAAAAAAAAACGTCTTTAGGTGACATCCACATACAAAATACTGGATAAACTCCTGAATCTTCAAATAATTCGACTGAGAAAATCATGGGATTCTCCATTTATGATACGATATGATGTTCTATAACGTAATTTAAATTTATACAACCATATAGTTTAAAACCAGTCGCTCTTCACTTTAATCTGCAATGATATCGTTTTTATCTTTTCTGTTAACACAAGCTGAATTGATGGTATTTGCTGGTGTACACGTCCAAGTGTTTTCTCTTTGAACACCCAAATTCTTTGAAGTATCCTGAAGGTATATTGAAAAGCGTCCAACTTTTTGAAACATCTTGGTATGTCTGACAGCCAAATTTCCCTGACATTTTTTGCTGACTTTTCTCCCTAATTTTCTTCTTTCCTTCTACAGTTATTTTCAGTGCTCACACAAGAAAATTAAGATTTTTCGATTGCTTCACTTCCATAATTTTGCATTCTTGTCAATTTTTTAAAATATCAGTTACATGAATTGCGTTTCAGCTGAAGACAGATTTTCATTTTCTAGTCATTTTCCTATAAATAAAGTTTAAAGCGAAGTCCAAAGGATAAACATTTTAATTAAAAGATTTTTGCTAAATGACAAAGAAATAAAACAGTCCAACAGGGTTTATTCTGTACCTCCGAGTAACCCGATTCTTATATCGGCTGAAACAATCTAAATCATATTAAAGATCATGTTTTTTTTATACAATCTATAACGCGAGAGAAAAATTAGCTTCTTAAAACATTCTTTCTAAGAGGATTAATGTAAAAGATTATATTTATATATATTTTTTTAAAGCTGGGACCAAACTGTCAAACTTTTAAAGTTTAATTTACATGGTGGTTATAATTAAAGTTCCAATTTGAAATGGTCATAAAAGGAAAACAACCGGACCAAATGTTATCAAACTTGGGAATTGTGTATTGGAGGTTATGAGAATCTATTTTCTGCGGACAAAAAAAAAAAAAAAAAAAAAAAAGAGTTCAAAAACTCACCACTAGAGGGGAAATAGTGCTGTATACAATATTGTTAAATGAAATAAAACATGAAAGCATCTCTTTAAAATGTGTCTAATAGTTTCCGAAATGTGTTACAAAGCATGTTCAATGTAGCGTCCAACAAGTTCAATAATGTTACGAAATGTTACGAAGCAAGTTAATGTTGTTAATGTTACAAAAACAAGTTAAATCCTGTTTCTGCATTCTCAACAGCAGCTCTTAGCATATCAGGAGGAATGTTACGGACATACCAGTGTATCACTTTTTCATTTCAGCTAAATTGTTTAGACTATCACCATAAACAGTGCTTTTGAGATAACCCCATAGCAAAAAGTTACAGAGGTTGAGGCCTGGTGGGAAAAGGGGAAGTGTTCGCCTATAAGACGTTCATTCGTGAAATCTTGCCTAAATAACTGTGCGACACACGTCAGGTGGGACCCAGCCCTGCATAAAAATCGTAGTATCTAAAATGCCACGTTACTGCAGTTCATGCATCACAAAACATTTTAACATTGACTCTAAGTGAGCTGCAATCACAGTGGTCCAGCTGTCGACTGCTCTTCAGAGAAAAATGGTTCAGTTATAAAACTAGCTGTCATTCAACACTAAACGGTGTGCAATGACTGCTATGCAATCGAATGCAGTATGAGAATGCAATGGAACTAGATAGATAACATGAGGGATTTCTTTGGCCCAAATCGATTAAAAGCGTTTTGAATCAGTATCTTCATGTTTTAGGGCCGAATTCAGGCTTCAAAAATTACAAATTAGCGATCTGTAAGAAAATGATTTCCAGATTGTACGCACTTGTGCGAGTGATTTGCGATCTCACATTTTGTAATTGCTAATTCACGGTTGTTTTTACGGACGAATTTCTCACTTACACGGATGGCGGACTCGCCGTTTGTCGAATTTAACGCCTTTAATTTAATTTGCCTACTTCAAAGTTTCTTAAGGGTATACAACATATTAAACCCATATTAAAGGTTAAGTTAGATTCCAACCCATATTTCGTTTAACAATATTGCATACAGCGCCATCTCCCTCCTGGTGTGAGGTTTCGAAATACTTTTTTTTCGTGGAAAACAAATTCCCATGACCTCCTTTACATGATTACCAAGTTTGATAACATTTGATCCAGTAGTTTTCCTTTTATGACCGTTTCAATGTGGAACTTCAATTATAACCACTCTGTATATTATTAAATTTTAATTTGAAGCTATGCGTTATATTAATGCGTAAATTTTTCGCTTTATGGAAAAATAAAGAATCGAAGCAAATATACTTAGGATAATATACCAAAAACTGAAAAATTTCCCCTCCCTCCGAAAATAAAATATTGAAACTTCCACTTTTTATTTATTGGGTTATCGAAATATTTAATTTGACTTATCTTCTAAGTCCTAGTTCCGACGATAATTCCGTCAAAAATTCCGAATTACTTAAGCTGAAGTAAAAAATTTTGTATATATTCACTGTATGTTAATAAAGTAATCAGAGTGTAATAAAAATATATTATAGAATTTACGTTGATGCAACTTTTTGTCTGACTGCACAACATGAAATGGAAGAGAAGGCTTGTAGAGATCTGTTTTTGACATGCCTCTAAAAGTAAATGTCATACTACTTTTGCCTCTTCAACGTCAAAAAATTTTCCTTTGAGAGGCAACTTTAGGTTTTGGGAAAGAAAAAAATCACAAGAAGACAAATTTGAAGAGCATGCAGGACGCTTGAGTACGCATACTTATTTTCGGAACACAAGCGGTTCTCCGACTGGTTATTGAATAATGAAAAGATGCATTGTCATGCAATACAAAACATTTGGAATACGTTTTCTGACTGAAAACGTAAGATTAAAAGTCATCTGCTTAATTCACAGCCATTTACAAGTCAACTACTCGGGCAATTGCAGAATCGTTTTGATCCTGAGGCTGTAAGACAAACCTAATATCACTGGATTCAAACACTTGTTTAATCTTTTGAGAACGTTCCTTCTTTAGCTCATATTCCAAGAATATTAAGTGAATACAATTATTGCAAAAGAAACTGAATATTCATTTGCACTACGGCTTGGTAGTTTACTAACAAGTTAACAAAACTTAAATTCTGCTTTTTGTGTCTAAGAATACAACAATATTTTAAATATTTACAAATATTAAACTGGAGCCTCAACAGTTGCCTAGCATTTGAAGATTGTTAAATACTAATTGTTTGTTGCGAAGTCTAAGCCAGGCTGCATGGTTGGTTTTCGTAGTATTTTAGGTTCTCTATGAAAGCATCTTAATCAATTAGCTCCCATGTTCTTTCTATATTCAAATAACCAACTAACATAGTTTAAGCATGAATTCCAAGTGAAGTTACTAGCAAAACCCGAATACTCATTAAAAATCATGTAGCTTGCCAATTGGGAGTAACACGAAAGATATGGCGCCAATAATTGAATTGCTGTTACGGTACGCTGTTTCTAAACTTAGATGGTCATTCCTTAATTAAATAGCCCACCAGCGGCCAAGCGGTAAAGACGCTGAACACTGGTAGTTCGAATCCCACGAACGGGCTGGCCGCATGGGTGTTTTTGTGGTTTTCCCAATGTGTAACGTGTATACGAGCCAGTTTCCTTAGAAATTCCTCCACGAAGGCATCCCTTTAAGCAGATAGCCCTCGTGTGCTTTGCCATAATTAAATAATCCAATCCAATCCAATCCCATCCTTAATTAAATATAATTGATTTGTAACTTCTACTAGAGCTGACAGTAAGAATTGAAGTGCAAATAAATAATGTCATGTGCAATCTTTATTAATATAAAATTAAAAATATTTGCATTCAGACAGAAAGTTTTTTGAAATATTTGCAATTACTTTATAAGAAGGCTTTATTAATAACCGTAATAATTAATTATTATATTACTGATGATTAGGATTCAGTTCTTGAAAATTACATTCTAAATTAGAATTTTAAGGATATAATGAAAATACGCTGCGAACAAAAATACATTTTAGGATAAAAAATGAGTTCATATTTTATGTTTTAAAACTTCTTAAATTCATTTAATAAACATCGTATCCTCGTTGTTAATTGAATCCAGAATGTTGGGTGTCGTTTATATAATTATTCTTACTTGTCCACAGAACCTGCTGACTTTTCCAGCCATTAAGTAGCTGCAGATCATTTCTACATAACCATTGAACTTCCATTAATTCAGTCTCTAGAGGGTTGTATGTTTATATCATAATTTGACTTTTATAAAAATTATTATTCTAAATCTTATGTTTTTATAAAAATATACTGTGCTTTAAAAATATGGATGATAGTATCAGCCGCTCTTTTAGCCAGTTCAAAAGCAACAGTTTGTTTAAAAATAAATTATGCAGTTAATGTCATATAATTCAAATAAACATCAAATGAAAATTCTCAGTTTTAGACAATTCGATTTAAACGAAGTAAAGTAGCAGACGATAAAATGCCGAAGGTAAAAATTTACTCTTATTTTTTTAAAAAAAAGGAAGATAGAGAGAAATTTTAAAAAAATAGTTAAAAATTTGAATAATGTCATCTATAATTTTAAAAAAATAGCTTTTCATATAGTATTAATAAATATTTATTACGCATCATTAAGGGAAAAAATTTCATATAATTAATTCTCCGTAAAATTTTACTTGAAATTTAAGGTTAAAAATAGCTGTGGCAATTTACTGTAACAAAAATCCATAGAGCACATTTGGCGTTACTATCGCTCAAGAAAAAAGATGCCAACTTTCAAAACGCAAAAATATGTAAATTCGTGTATATCTTAGAAAATTTTGAATAAAAAAGTCTAATTTTTTGCTGATATTCTTAAAAATACACCTACTTTAAGATGATGGTAAAAATTTTATAGGTTATCATTCAAAATTTTTTTCAAAAAATTTATAAAAATTATTTAAAAATAGAAATTTAAAAAATAAAACACAAAAAATGGGTTAAATTTTATTTGGAATGAACCTAAATTTTGAAATGTGAAAGGAAAAATAATAAAAGATTAATAAAAAAAAGAGATATTAATAAATATTTACCAAATTCAATTAACATTGAGGAGCTAAAATTTTGACAGCTAATATTTTAAAAACTACTCGTACGATTTTTACAAAACTTGGTATTCTGACATAATTTGAGTCATAGAATCGAAATATGGGAAAAAAATGATATGTTATTTCAGAAAAAGTCTGATTTTGTGTCAAAATACCTATGTTAGAATAGTGCTACATATAAATCTAATATATATTCTAAGTCGCGCTTTCGTGACATGAAAAACACAGTTTGAACTTTGTCAATCGGCCTAGTAGAACGGAAGATATAGCACAGTCCCTTTTTTTTTTTTTTTGAGCAGTGTATAGTTGAATGTCAGTATCTCATGGAAATTAAAAATTGTTTAAGATAGAGTTGATACACAGTAGGGCTTTAATTTATGTGTACAAAAAAATTAATTACATAGAAAATACCTGACACATACAGCATGTGAAAATAAAAAAACAGATAATTTTTAAAATATCTCCACAAAACATTAAAAGTACAGTGTACATTAAAAGTTCCAATATCTCATAGGAAAACACAATTCAAGATAAAAAGTTCATAGATAATAGGGTTTTAATTCCCAATAACCTTCTGACAAAGAATACATAAAAGACTTATAACATGGAAAACATGTCACACATACTATATGTGAAAATAATAAAATAGATTATTTTAAAAATATTTCCATAAAACTTTGAAACTGCAGTCGACTGCTAATATCTCATGCCAAAATAAAAAGTTTAAAATAAATAGCTCATAAATAATGGGGTAATAATTTCTGATCAATTTAAGACTAAGATTGCATAAAAGATTTATAATATAGAATGCATGTAAATAAAAAAAAAATAGAAAATATTATTAATCATTAAGTTTAACTTTCTGAGGTTTGAATGGAATCATTTCATCAGATACATAATAAAAGCAGGTTACAACAAACGTAATTTCACAAATCTGTGTCCAATATACCTTAGTATATGTAATGAAGTTAAGTCAGCTTTTAGTTAAAATGATTTGTATCATATCTCATACATGTGTGGTTTCTCAGCTGCTTTTAAAAGCAAGCACATCCTGTGTGGGTATCTCTAGTTAACCTACCAGCTCATTTAAGAGATATACAACTTTTCTCATGTATGCATAGGTGTATGATTTCAAACTAACATTTTTTTGGAATGACTCATTACATACCTCAGGTACAAGGTACATCTCCTGAGTGAAGAAGTAAATGTTTCTTTAAATCACACTTTTGTCTATATGATTTGTTGCATATCTCACATACATGAGGTTTTTCTCCTGTATGAATAAACATATGTCTATTTAAAACACTCTTTAATGTAAATGACTTGTTACATGTTGCACACACATGAGATTTCTTTCCTGTATGCACGAGTACATGTCTGTTTAAAGTACTTCTATCTCCAAATGACTTATCGCATACCTCACAAACATGAGGTTTCTCTCCTGTATGAATATTCATATGTCTATTTAAACTGCCTTTTAGTGCAAATGACTTGTTACAAATCTCGCACACATGAGATTTCTTTCCTGTATGAATAACAGCATGCTTGTTTAAAGTACTTTTGTCTGTAAATGATTTATTACATACTTCACATATGAAAGGTTTTCCAGCTTTATGAAGAAACATATGTCTGTTTAAATCAACCTTCAGTCTAAACATCTTGGTACAGATATCACACACATGAGGTTTTTCTCCCGTGTGAAGAAGCATATGAATATTAAGTTCACTCTTTTCTTTAAATGTCTTATTGCATACTTCACACACATTTTCTTGTGTGTGAATACGCAAATGCCTATTTAATTTATTCCTTGCTCTAAATGATTTGTGGCATATCTCACACACATGAGGTTTCTCTCCTGTGTGAAGAAGCATATGTTTATTTAAAGTATTTTTTAATCTAAATGATTTGTTACAAACAGGACACACCTGAGGTTTTTCTCCTGTGTGTACAAGCAGATGCAAGTTTAATCTATCCCTTTGTTTAAATGATTTATTACATACCTCACACACATAAGGTTTTTCTCCTGTGTGGAGAAATATATGTTTATGTAAAGTTGTTTTCAGTCTAAATGATTTGTTACATATATGACACAAATGCGGTTTTTCTCCTGTGTGGATGAGCATATGCGTTTTTAATTTGCATTTTTCTCTGTATGTCTTGTTACATACCTCACACACATGAGGTTTTTCTCCTGAATGAAGAAGCATATGTATGCTAAGTTTACTCTTTTCTCTAAATGGCTTCTTACATACGTCACACACATGAAGGTTCTCTCCTGTGTGAATAAGCATATGCATGTTTTAATTAACTGTTTCTGTAAATGATTTAGAACATACCTCACACACAAGAGATTTCTCTCTTGAATGAAGATACATATGTCTATTTAAAATATGCTTGAATCTAAATGATTTGTCACATATCTCACACACATGAGGTTTCTCTCTTGTGTGAAGAAATATGTTTTTTGAAATAATGCTTTAGTCTAAATCATTTGCTACATATATGCACTCATGAGCTGAGCAGATGCTTTTTAATTTAGCCTTTTCTCTGAATGTCTTGTTACACACCTCACATATGAGGTTTTTCTTTTGTATTAATAAAATATAGTTCTTTAAATCAGTCCTTTTGTATACAATTTATCAAACACCTCACAGAGTTTGCATGCTCTACAAAAGCACATGCCTGTTTTAAACACTGTTGTGTTTAAATAACTTGTTATATGCCTCACACATATTAGGTTTTCCTTAAGTAAATAAGCATATCAATGTTTAATCTATTACATACCTTAGACATACATAGTTTCAGCTCCATCTGTGGATTTTTATATCACTTTTTCATCTACATGATTTATTACATAACACACAAATAAATTCTTTTCACATGCAGATAAGTATGCATTACCTTTTACGTAAATGATTTCTTATATATATATATATATATATTACATACCATGCGTGACACTGTTATGATGACTTTTTGCACACTTCACTAAAGTTTCCTGCATACAGAAACAAGTATGTGTGTATTTCATATAATGTGTTATAGATGTTATGGTGATGTCAATGTTCTGCATGAATAGAAATGATGTTAATTCTATTATAAGTTTTACCTAAATTATAGTCTAAATGCTATGATAGCTTTTTCCTCCCAATGCACAGATACATGGGCCTATCTTCGTAAAAATGTTAATATCCACTATGCATGAGTCTTATATCTTGTGTGATACAAGTAGTCAATCTCCATGAACACTTACTCAACGATTAACCTTTTTCCCCCTGCCATTTCTTTTCTGAGTCTATATATATAATTTTATATCTAAAGTACCACACTAATGCTGCATGACTTCAATTGTACTAGCAACTGTTACTCAGTGCTTGTTAATTTCAAATTGCTTCTTGCTATATTTACATAACTACCTGCGTTTATTTAATATGTAACAATTAAATATAATTTTCTACACAACTAAACATGTTGCTTTCCATATTTGCGCATACATATGCGTGTTTGTGTTTAAATTGCAGTTTTGTATGACGTATACTTGATACGTGTCTTCAATGGGTACTTCTTAAGTTTGCAAATAAACCCATATATACTTCATTTTCAGAATAGTGATACACTCAGGATTTTAATATAATATCATTAGGACTTCTTGAATAGAGTTCAATATAATCGAAAGAAGGACAGAATAGATTCCACATTTTGATGCAAGGCATACGCTAAGCAAGTTAAGTATTTTGCAATTGGGAACGGAAACATAATATTACTTTGTGATAAAACACGTCGTGTCCGTTGCTAACAACCAAAGAGGTTAGAATAGACTTCTTGCTAACAATTAGAGCTGGAGCAAACCGCATGTATTCGTTACTGAGTAACGGGTACATCGGTTAACTCGAAGTACCGATTCGGTACTCACAAATTCATTTCGTTACTCGCATCTGTCGTACGATGCGGTTTGTTCGAGTACGAATGATGCGGTTTCTATGCGCAAGGAGGTTAGAATAGATGGAGTGAGCCTTCCCCGTATGTTCCCATGCAATGAAAATGAAGCCATGATACGTCACGATGCGTGACGTCACGACTGATATGTGTTAGAGCTACTAGAGATACAGGCTGACTCGTCAGCCATTTTGAATCTAAGCTTTAGGGTTGCAATTTAGGTGTGGAGCGGCAACTTTGGCTCTTTAGCGCTGTCCGCTAAAATTTAACATTCTAGAGAATCCGAATTTCAGCTTTTTTCTGCACTCCTATAAAGATGTGTGGCTGTGGCTTTTTCCCCTCCTTTTGTCTGAAGTGCAGATTCTTTCTCGTATTTTTTTTTTTTTAAATTTCCAAATTTCTCGTATGATTCAAGTTATTTTAAAAGTTTCTAAAACATTTTCACATATCATATTTCAAATTTGTATTTTTAGTTAAAAATACTTTCTTTTTGAATTCCTTTATTGAATTTTCAATTTTTTCTTTTAAATACACGCATAATGTTATTCATCTCAAAATGTATTTTTTGACAAGAGCTTTCCCTCAACCACATTCTTAATATGGTTGACGGAAATCCCTCAACCTCCATTAATTTAGGACAAGATTTAATCTTTAATTCTTGTTTTTTATTTTTAATATGTTATTTGAATTTTGCTCACATGGAATCAAACGTCTATTACTGTAGCAAATTTGTTAAAAATGTTATTTTGTGTGTGTTTCCAGAAAAAGCTGCTAAACACATTATGATTTTAAATACTGATTCAGGATATACACCTTTAAATTATAATGCTTTTAGAATGAAGTGCAGAATGCTATAAAAATTACTTCAATGCTCAGATGACTGTGGGAATCATAGATTTAATAGAGTAAAAAATTCCATTAAATATATATATTTTTTTCTTTATTTAGTTAAAAACAATATTAAAATAATACACACACAAATAAATAAAAATAAAAATAATACCTTTACATACAGAATTTACAGATACTATTTACTTATAAGTTTATTTGTTGTTGATAGTTACTTTTTATTACACGTGGAAAAATTATACTTACATACATATGCTCTTAATATTACATGTATCTGAATATTTAAATGATAATTCCATAACATAATAAGATTCAATCTATATCACAGCAAAGACAATACTTAAATCACAGTTCTTTTTATTAATTAATTTGCATAAGTAAAAACATAAAAATATTATTTAGCTTTAAATCTATAAAATAAGTCCTCTAGTAACAAACATATGACAAACACATATAGTGAAAATAAAGATAAATAAATAAAAATGTTTTGCTTTTTTGTCTAATGTAGTGCAATTCAGTCTATTATATTCAAATTTTATTAAAACATACTGCAGTAATTGAATTTTTTCCATTATACATCAAACAGCTTTATATAGAATGATATTATATTAGTTTTACTTTTAAAACTAATATAATATAATTAATTGTCATTTATATGCAAGATGTCTGAATAAATGCAAAAAACCATCTGAATAAATCTTAGCCAACACTATTCAGATAGTATTCTTGTTTTCAAGGTATATCATTTTTATTTTGTTCTTTTTCCATTAAAGGAGCTAACCTAAGAGACTTATTTCATTTATATATATCTCATTGATATATTATAAATATAGCTTAAACATGTTTGATGTGCATACTCAAAGGGGGTGGGAAGTAAGCCTTGATTCAAAATCTGTTTTAAAGCAATAAGTAAATAAATAAAATACACTGGTTCTATTAGAATGTCAAAAAATACTGTTATGTATTCTATAAACAAATCCAAATTATCACATCATACTACATAACCCTGGTACAAAAGAAGAAATGTCGGATTAGGAACATACTCTATTTACTCTATTTATTTGGTAACAAAGAAGAGTAAAACATATGCAACATCACATTATGAAAAATCCTGCAAGCCATTACAATACTATAAGACATTGATTAGTAAAGTAAACATCAGTTGATCATTCTTTCACAACAGCAATAAATGTTTCATTCAAAATTCCTAATAACATGCCAAAACAGATTCACAATTGATGCCTCATTTAAGGTCACACAAAAGTAAATCCGATTTAGCTGACTATGAGATCTTCTATTGTAGAGGACTTTGTAAGGAGAACTGGCTTGTATTCACATTACACATGGGGGAAAACCACAAAAAAAACCAACCATGCAGCCAGCCTGTTCGGAAATAGAACAGAAGATGGAACTCCCAGCTTTAAGTAACTCTAACCATTCAGCTGTTGGTGGGCCTAATTATTATTCGAAGAGACAAGCAGCAATTTTTCAGTGACAACTACTCTACTTTTTTACAGACAGAACTGAACAGCAAAAACTTCTTAAACTCTTGATTAGATTCTAATTTACTTTCTTCCTTTTAAAAGCAGGAGATGCAAAACTTTGCCGCTGCTGCCTTTTATTTTGAAGAAGCTTCTTGAGACCAATTCCACGGGCAGTCAAATAATATTTTATTATCTTTGTTTTGATATTGCAACAGGAGGGAATATTTACCTCGCCTGCTTTCTTAGAAATCATATTAACAAATTCCACATCCATAGTTACATTTCCATGTATTATTTCGTCTCGAAAATTTTGAATTATTTTTTCACACAGAAGGCCCAATTTAAAAATTTCTGGAGAAGGACATTTAAGCCCACCTAAATTTGCAAAATTAATTATGTACTGCTTATTTTCATCAATGGAAGGAGTATTTTGCTCACAAACTAAGAGAAACTGTGAGCATGAATTACAAGCATTTTTCAAAACAGAATTTATTGCAGCTCCTGCAATATAACAGACGTTATTTTCCTCACTAAGGGTGAGATTCTGTAGAGATGCATCAGAAACTTCTGGTATGGTAACAGGCTCTAAAGCTTTTTTCTCCTTCAGAAATTCAAATTCACCTTTCGCATAGTTTAATAAATAAATATCTGAATCAGCAGCATAACTGGAGTTCTTAATGTCAGATATAAACTGAGATAAACAGATAAGCTTTAATGCTTTCAGAGCTTGCAAAGCACTTGGCCTCAAACCAGCTTTTCTGCGTATCTGAGAAAATAAATTTTCTAGAGCATCTTGTGTCAATCTGCTCGTCAAAATAAACTGAAAATCATTCAGAAAACATGCCTCTGCTAACTGTATGGCTGATAAAGTAGAGAGAATCAAACCAGTATGTAATGGTTTCCACCCTTTACCAATTTCTATAAGCTGTATAACATTAATAAATTCAAAAAGTAACTCAATTTTTTTGCTTTTATTTGTCACAGAAATTGAGTTCTTTCTACATCTAGAGGATAGCATTTGAAACCACTGACATATAAATCTTATCCACCATGCTGTTGTAAGAGCATTAGGGCTTATCTCTTTTAAAGCTACTGCCTTCTCCAATCCCACAACTGTTTTAATTTAAAAAAACTCACAGCAGAAGCAACATTCATTTTATCAAAATGTGAGGGGAAGAGGTCTTCTTTACTGAGATGATGCATAGTTCTCAAACCACAATTTTGGTTTGTTTCAGTAAACCAGATATCTTTTAATAAATCCTGCAGATACATGCAAAGTAACGAAATTTTCTTTACTGCAAACATAACTGGGCAGTTTTATACTATGATTAAGAGTTGCAGACCAGAGATTTTTTAAAAGATGTGGCACATCTGCAAATACATAAATAATTTTGCCCTTAATTTCAATAGTGAAATTATTTCTTTGGTTTCGAGAAACAGATATTCCCAAAGAATTCCACAGGCTTCTATTTACTGCTGCCATATCGCTAACAATACCAACAACATTAAATCCAACAGAAATGACAGCTTCGATAACATTGACAACAATTTGTTTCAGCTGGCATCCTGTTACCTGTCCAGTTATCTCATGGGCAACCACTTGCTTCCATTTCAGCTTCAGACCTCTTAGTAAAATAACTAAATAGTGATTTTCTGCATCCTTTTGATTTCCTAATGTACATTTACCAATAAATTTACATTTTGAAATATCAAAATCAGGATTGCCAGAAATCTCCATTTCATCCAATGATAAAATACAGTCTTTATCACTAGCATTCATTTTTTCTCCTTTAATTTTCAAAAATTCAATCATGTCACTGATGACTCCAAAATTCATTTCAAGACCTTGAAGTCTTTTATTTAAAGTGCTGTACGATGGCACAGGAAAACCTATTCTGTGCAAGTAATTATAACCATGCTTGCCCAAGGCAAATCTAACTTTGAGGCCTTTTATTATTCCCTCGTTAGACCATTTTGCAATGCTTCTACGAGGAATTTTCAACATTGCTATTTGTTCATCTGAATGAAATATTTTCACTCCTTTCAGCAATTCCTCATGCTGTACTTGAAGGTCATGAAGTTGAATTTCAGTGCTATGCCATTTTTTTAAAACATTAATTTCATTTTTTTTTTTTTTTTTTTTTTTTTTGTTGCTGTAAGTTCTTTCAGTAATATTTTGTTCTGGCATTGCAGAAGCGAGATCAATTCAGTCTGCTGTTTTATAAAATTCTTTAAAAGAACATCCTGGAATAAAGAAAAAATCTATATGAATAATCATCAAAGAAGGGGGGAACACAACAAACAAAAAAGATCTGAAAGGTTTCAGATTTTAAATTACACCCAAAGGGGCTTTTTTTAACATTTTGTGTTTTACCTTTATTTATTAAATATCAAGTTTTTCGCACTTAAACTATAAAATTCAGTTCAACAGCAATATTGCAAGATAATTTTAAAATGAGCATATCTTCAGAATTCCCGATTCATTGTCTCACGCGCTGGAGATAAAAGTGTCTTTTCTGTACAACACTGCCATTGCTCGCTTTGAAATACTCAAGTTTGTTAATCAAAAATTCGTTAAAGTTTTACAACATATAAAATCTATATTAAAACAAATTCCGAATTTCAAATTCGGGCTTCCAGATGTCCATATTCACAGTAGAATTAAGTCATTCAAAATTTGATGGCTCTAGGTACCGTTGTTTTATCAGAATGCGAAAACATACATGCATTTATGCAGATTCTTCACTATATAATTTCTATAAATATAGTACAGGGTGATAATATTTGGTGGCAACAATTTGAAAAGTGATGCAACCGTTTATAGTGTTTCAATACAAAACGAAAACAATAGTCCTTCAGGGACAAAGCCCCTTTGGATTAAATGCCAAACTTAAACAGATAATAAATCCGCAAAATAAAAATGAAACTTCCAGGTCTCTTTCCCTATACTGTGGTGGGTTTTTAAATTTGACTCTATTGTTTTCAGCCTTTTCTAGATTATTTTTGTTTTATTTTCTAATATTTAAAATTTATTTCACTTAAAAATAGATTTTTAAAATTTATTTCCAGCTTTTCAAGGGATCGATTATCTCCTGTAACAGCTTTAATATCGTTATTAATCTCTCGTGCATTTTAAATAGATAAATAATAAATAATGTACAGATTACTGGCAATATTGAAATGCAGGCTCAAGAGCTGCATGCATTTTCTCGCACGAAGCATGTAATTATTTTTTTTTAAAATAAGTTTATAGAATGTTTTCTCTTCTTGTTTGTATGTCGCCATTTTTTTTTAGTGTTAAATAAAAGTTATTGCTGTGTTCCATCATTGGAGTTGCTTCATTTCGCCAAAGAAGTATCACAGTCTTAATTATTTAATTATTTTGGAGGCACCGACCGAGATCGAATAATCGTGCATATTTTTATTTCATTAGTTCATCACTGAACATAATATTAGTGATACCAGATTATTACTTCCTGTTAATATTGAATTGCTTTATTTTATTAGTTCATCACTGAACGCAATATTAGCGATACCAGGTTATTACTTCCTGTTGATATTGAATTGCCTTATTTTATTAGTTCATCACTGAACGTAATATTAGTGATACCAGATTATTACTTCCTGTTGATATTAAATTGCCTTATTTTATTAGTTCATCACTGAACGTAACTTCCTGTTGATATTGAATTGTCTTATTTTATTAGTTCATCACTGAACATAATATTAGTGATACCAGGTTATTACTTCCTGTTAATATTGAATTGCCTTATTTTATTAGTTCATCACTGAACGTAATTAGTGATATCAGGTTATTACTTCCTGTTAACACTGAACTGCCTTATTTTATTAGTTTATCACTTGAACGTAAACTTAGTGATACCATTTTAATGCCGTTTCTACTAGAGCTCAAAGGAAAAGAAAAATAGCTGAAGAACAGATCTTGGAACCGATGAAGGAAGAAAATAAAGCATCCAGAGATGTATTTGAAGAAAAAGTTAAATCACCAGAATTAAACGTGGAAGATGTTCACGAAAATTTGAAAAACGATAAAGAAATTAATATTGAGAATCATTTTGCAATGCAGCATTATCATCATCTTTCGGCTTTTGATTTAATATCAAAGCCGATACTAATACACGAAGAAAACAATTGTCGAAAGCAAATGACAAATGAATATTATCCGAAAGGCACAGATGAACTGAGGAAAGGCTTTGCTGTGAATTATAGCCAAGGAACTGGTCCACTATGGAAGAGATCTAGGCGCCGTCAAGAAAAAAAAGGAAGACTAATTTGAACACTGTCCATTTTCTTATTTAAATGTGGTGTAAAAATATTTGTTTAAAACTTAAAATTTTCGGTCTGAAAATTTGGAAATTTATAAGAGAAATTACCTTTTCTCTTTAAGCATTTGAGCAAGCCGAGCTTATTAAACTGTCAAATTTTACAGAACTTTTCCCTTCGGAAAAAGTCTCTCCGTTGGGGGAGAGGTTGTAACAGCTTTAATATCGTTATTAATCTCTCGTGCATTTGAAATAGATAAATAATAAATAATGTACAGATTACTGGCAATATTGAAATGCAGGCTCGAGAGCTGCATGCATTTTCTCGCACGAAGCATGTAATTATTATTATTTTTTTTTAAAAAAGTTTATAGAATATGTTTTCTCTTCTTGTTTGTATGTCGCCATTTTTTTTTAGTGTTAAATAAAAGTTATTGCTGTGTTCCATCATTGGAGTTGTTTCATTTCGCCAAAGAAGTATCACAGTCTTAATTATTTTGGAGGCACCGACCGAGATCGAATAATCGTGCATATTTTTATTTCATTAGTTCATCACTGAACATAATATTAGGGATACCAGATTATTACTTCCTGTTAATATTGAATTGCTTTATTTTATTAGTTCATCACTGAATGCAATATTAGCGATACCAGGTTATTACTTCCTGTTGATATTGAATTGCCTTATTTTATTAGTTCCTCACTGAACGTAACTTCCTGTTGATATTGAATTGTCTTATTTTATTAGTTCATCACTGAACATAATATTAGTGATACCAGGTTATTACTTCCTGTTAATATTGAATTGCCTTATTTTATTAGTTCATCACTGAACGTAATTAGTGATATCAGGTTATTACTTCCTGTTAACACTGAACTGCCTTATTTTATTAGTTTATCACTTGAATGTAAACTTAGTGATACCATTTTAATGCCGTTTCTACTAGAGCTCAAAGGAAAAGAAAAATAGCTGAAGAGCAGATCTTGGAACCGATGAAGGAAGAAAATAAAGCATCCAGAGATGTATTTGAAGAAAAAGTTAAATCACCAGAATTAAACGTGGAAGATGTTCACGAAAATGTGAAAAACGATAAATTAATATTGAGAATCATTTTGCAATGCAGCGTTATCATCATCTTTCGGCTTTTGATTTAATATCAAAGCCGATACTAATACACGAAGAAAACAATTGTCGAAAGCAAATGACAAATGAATATTATCCGAAAGGCACAGATGAACTGAGGAAAGGCTTTGCTGTGAATTATAGCCAAGGAACTGGTCCACTATGGAAGAGATCTAGGCGCCGTCAAGAAAAAAAAGGAAGACTAATTTGAACACTGTCCATTTTCTTATTTAAATGTGGTGTAAAAATATTTGTTTAAAACTTAAAATTTTCGGTCTGAAAATTTGGAAATTTATAAGAGAAATTACCTTTTCTCTTTAAGCATTTGAGCAAGCCGAGCTTATTAAACTGTCAAATTTTACAGAACTTTTCCCTTCGGAAAAAGTCTCTCCGTTGGGGGAGAGGTTGTAACAGCTTTAATATCGTTATTAATCTCTCGTGCATTTGAAATAGATAAATAATAAATAATGTACAGATTACTGGCAATATTGAAATGCAGGCTCGAGAGCTGCATGCATTTTCTCGCACGAAGCATGTAATTATTATTATTTTTTTTTAAAAAAGTTTATAGAATATGTTTTCTCTTCTTGTTTGTATGTCGCCATTTTTTTTTAGTGTTAAATAAAAGTTATTGCTGTGTTCCATCATTGGAGTTGTTTCATTTCGCCAAAGAAGTATCACAGTCTTAATTATTTTGGAGGCACCGACCGAGATCGAATAATCGTGCATATTTTTATTTCATTAGTTCATCACTGAACATAATATTAGGGATACCAGATTATTACTTCCTGTTAATATTGAATTGCTTTATTTTATTAGTTCATCACTGAATGCAATATTAGCGATACCAGGTTATTACTTCCTGTTGATATTGAATTGCCTTATTTTATTAGTTCCTCACTGAACGTAACTTCCTGTTGATATTGAATTGTCTTATTTTATTAGTTCATCACTGAACATAATATTAGTGATACCAGGTTATTACTTCCTGTTAATATTGAATTGCCTTATTTTATTAGTTCATCACTGAACGTAATTAGTGATATCAGGTTATTACTTCCTGTTAACACTGAACTGCCTTATTTTATTAGTTTATCACTTGAATGTAAACTTAGTGATACCATTTTAATGCCGTTTCTACTAGAGCTCAAAGGAAAAGAAAAATAGCTGAAGAGCAGATCTTGGAACCGATGAAGGAAGAAAATAAAGCATCCAGAGATGTATTTGAAGAAAAAGTTAAATCACCAGAATTAAACGTGGAAGATGTTCACGAAAATGTGAAAAACGATAAAGAAATTAATATTGAGAATCATTTTGCAATGCAGCGTTATCATCATCTTTCGGCTTTTGATTTAATATCAAAGCCGATACTAATACACGAAGAAAACAATTGTCGAAAGCAAATGACAAATGAATATTATCCGAAAGGCACAGATGAACTGAGGAAAGGCTTTGCTGTGAATTATAGCCAAGGAACTGGTCCACTATGGAAGAGATCTAGGCGCCGTCAAGAAAAAAAAGGAAGACTAATTTGAACACTGTCCATTTTCTTATTTAAATGTGGTGTAAAAATATTTGTTTAAAACTTAAAATTTTCGGTCTGAAAATTTGGAAATTTATAAGAGAAATTACCTTTTCTCTTTAAGCATTTGAGCAAGCCGAGCTTATTAAACTGTCAAATTTTACAGAACTTTTCCCTTCGGAAAAAGTCTCTCCGTTGGGGGAGAGGTTGTAACAGCTTTAATATCGTTATTAATCTCTCGTGCATTTGAAATAGATAAATAATAAATAATGTACAGATTACTGGCAATATTGAAATGCAGGCTCGAGAGCTGCATGCATTTTCTCGCACGAAGCATGTAATTATTATTATTTTTTTTTAAAAAAGTTTATAGAATATGTTTTCTCTTCTTGTTTGTATGTCGCCATTTTTTTTTAGTGTTAAATAAAAGTTATTGCTGTGTTCCATCATTGGAGTTGTTTCATTTCGCCAAAGAAGTATCACAGTCTTAATTATTTTGGAGGCACCGACCGAGATCGAATAATCGTGCATATTTTTATTTCATTAGTTCATCACTGAACATAATATTAGGGATACCAGATTATTACTTCCTGTTAATATTGAATTGCTTTATTTTATTAGTTCATCACTGAATGCAATATTAGCGATACCAGGTTATTACTTCCTGTTGATATTGAATTGCCTTATTTTATTAGTTCCTCACTGAACGTAACTTCCTGTTGATATTGAATTGTCTTATTTTATTAGTTCATCACTGAACATAATATTAGTGATACCAGGTTATTACTTCCTGTTAATATTGAATTGCCTTATTTTATTAGTTCATCACTGAACGTAATTAGTGATATCAGGTTATTACTTCCTGTTAACACTGAACTGCCTTATTTTATTAGTTTATCACTTGAATGTAAACTTAGTGATACCATTTTAATGCCGTTTCTACTAGAGCTCAAAGGAAAAGAAAAATAGCTGAAGAGCAGATCTTGGAACCGATGAAGGAAGAAAATAAAGCATCCAGAGATGTATTTGAAGAAAAAGTTAAATCACCAGAATTAAACGTGGAAGATGTTCACGAAAATGTGAAAAACGATAAATTAATATTGAGAATCATTTTGCAATGCAGCGTTATCATCATCTTTCGGCTTTTGATTTAATATCAAAGCCGATACTAATACACGAAGAAAACAATTGTCGAAAGCAAATGACAAATGAATATTATCCGAAAGGCACAGATGAACTGAGGAAAGGCTTTGCTGTGAATTATAGCCAAGGAACTGGTCCACTATGGAAGAGATCTAGGCGCCGTCAAGAAAAAAAAGGAAGACTAATTTGAACACTGTCCATTTTCTTATTTAAATGTGGTGTAAAAATATTTGTTTAAAACTTAAAATTTTCGGTCTGAAAATTTGGAAATTTATAAGAGAAATTACCTTTTCTCTTTAAGCATTTGAGCAAGCCGAGCTTATTAAACTGTCAAATTTTACAGAACTTTTCCCTTCGGAAAAAGTCTCTCCGTTGGGGGAGAGGTTGTAACAGCTTTAATATCGTTATTAATCTCTCGTGCATTTGAAATAGATAAATAATAAATAATGTACAGATTACTGGCAATATTGAAATGCAGGCTCGAGAGCTGCATGCATTTTCTCGCACGAAGCATGTAATTATTATTATTTTTTTTTAAAAAAGTTTATAGAATATGTTTTCTCTTCTTGTTTGTATGTCGCCATTTTTTTTTAGTGTTAAATAAAAGTTATTGCTGTGTTCCATCATTGGAGTTGTTTCATTTCGCCAAAGAAGTATCACAGTCTTAATTATTTTGGAGGCACCGACCGAGATCGAATAATCGTGCATATTTTTATTTCATTAGTTCATCACTGAACATAATATTAGGGATACCAGATTATTACTTCCTGTTAATATTGAATTGCTTTATTTTATTAGTTCATCACTGAATGCAATATTAGCGATACCAGGTTATTACTTCCTGTTGATATTGAATTGCCTTATTTTATTAGTTCCTCACTGAACGTAACTTCCTGTTGATATTGAATTGTCTTATTTTATTAGTTCATCACTGAACATAATATTAGTGATACCAGGTTATTACTTCCTGTTAATATTGAATTGCCTTATTTTATTAGTTCATCACTGAACGTAATTAGTGATATCAGGTTATTACTTCCTGTTAACACTGAACTGCCTTATTTTATTAGTTTATCACTTGAATGTAAACTTAGTGATACCATTTTAATGCCGTTTCTACTAGAGCTCAAAGGAAAAGAAAAATAGCTGAAGAGCAGATCTTGGAACCGATGAAGGAAGAAAATAAAGCATCCAGAGATGTATTTGAAGAAAAAGTTAAATCACCAGAATTAAACGTGGAAGATGTTCACGAAAATGTGAAAAACGATAAAGAAATTAATATTGAGAATCATTTTGCAATGCAGCGTTATCATCATCTTTCGGCTTTTGATTTAATATCAAAGCCGATACTAATACACGAAGAAAACAATTGTCGAAAGCAAATGACAAATGAATATTATCCGAAAGGCACAGATGAACTGAGGAAAGGCTTTGCTGTGAATTATAGCCAAGGAACTGGTCCACTATGGAAGAGATCTAGGCGCCGTCAAGAAAAAAAAGGAAGACTAATTTGAACACTGTCCATTTTCTTATTTAAATGTGGTGTAAAAATATTTGTTTAAAACTTAAAATTTTCGGTCTGAAAATTTGGAAATTTATAAGAGAAATTACCTTTTCTCTTTAAGCATTTGAGCAAGCCGAGCTTATTAAACTGTCAAATTTTACAGAACTTTTCCCTTCGGAAAAAGTCTCTCCGTTGGGGGAGAGGTTGTAACAGCTTTAATATCGTTATTAATCTCTCGTGCATTTGAAATAGATAAATAATAAATAATGTACAGATTACTGGCAATATTGAAATGCAGGCTCGAGAGCTGCATGCATTTTCTCGCACGAAGCATGTAATTATTATTATTTTTTTTTTAAAAAGTTTATAGAATATGTTTTCTCTTCTTGTTTGTATGTCGCCTTTTTTTTTTTTTTTTTTTTTTTTTTTTTTTTTTTTTTTTTTTTTTAAGTGTTAAATAAAAGTTATTGCTGTGTTCCATCATTGGAGTTGCTTCATTTCGCCAAAGAAGTATTACACTCCATAATCATGAGCAATTTAATAACACAAATTATCAACTTATATCACAGCCTTCACAAATGCTGATGAAATTAATTAAAATTAATTACAATTTGGTTGCAAGATGAGACTAAAGGTTGTTTTTACAAACAAAACTGAAATTTACATAGAGAATTTGCAACTATTGATGAAATTAATTACATTCCTTTTACCAAAAAATTACTTTATAGAACATTTTAAATGTATATAAGAAAGCAATTTAATTATACATTAGTTATCAACTTACATCAGAGCTTTCACAAATAGATGGTATTTCATTGCAAAATGAGGCTAAAGGCTGTTCTTGCAAACAAACCTGAAATGTACACAAAGAATTTGTAAATGCTGATGAAATTAATTACATTCCTTTTACCCCCCCCCCAAAAAAAAAAGTTTATAGAAACGTTTTGTATAAGCAAGCAATTTAATAATACACTAATTATCTACTTACATGAGATCCTTCACAAATAGATGGCATTTTATCACAAGATGAAGTTGAAGCTTGTTCTTGCAAACAAACCTGAAATATATATATAAGAAATTTAGAAATACAGATAATATAAACTACATTCATTTTAAGAAATAATTATTTTACATAACATTTTATAATTCATAAATAGATAATAAATTGTTAACATTCAAAATTCAAAAATAATTCCATAGCACAACAGCCAGATATAGTACAGCTGTTTAGGAACCATAAGACAAACAATTTCATATTTCAGAAATCGTATAAAAATTCATCAATATATGTAAAACATATGACATTTAATAGCTGCTCAAATGATCACATAGCATAGATTCTTTACTAGCAGCTGTTATTTAATCAGAAGGTAATGCTAAATGTTGTTGCAAACACACCTGAGATGTACTGTAATGTACACATTTGCAACCACTGGTGAAATGAAACAAAGTGCATGATTATGAAGATGGAAACATTTAAAGAAACATAGTACAGTTTACGAATAGATGTTAAAAAACTATTAAAATTTTTTAGAAGTGCAAAATGGCAATTTACATCAAATACTTCGGCAGCAAAATTTATTTCTCCAAAATATGAAGCTGAAGGTTGTTGCAAATGAATCTAAAAGAAATTATAATACATGAAATATGTGGAAGTGAAAGAAATTATAAACTCTGATCGGATAAAAATAAATACAAATAATCATTACCATTTTAAAAGTAACTTATAAAAAGCATAAATACATTGGACTGTTCATAGCATTCATACTTCTTAAACATAAGTAAATATTACGTTAACATATTTTTAAATTTTAGAAACAGCGTTAATACTTTTTAGAAAAAGTTTATAATACTAAATATTTAATAACTGTTCAAATGAAGACTTACAACAGATGGTTCAGCAACAGAAATCGCTTCAGTTAATAAAGGTAAACTGTGCAGCAAGCCACCCTGAAGATGCAAAAATTATGAAACACATATAAGTAAGGATACCTGAAAATGCTGATAAATAAAATATACTTAACGTAATTTTAATAATAAATAATATAAATAATCCTAATAAGTTTTGTAAATCTTTAAACAAAAAATAACAACATTCAGACAAGACATATACGACATTAAAATATACATTTAAATCAATGTATTATAACTATATTATTGTATTACTCAAGATTAAAGTTATTAATTTCAATATTATTTCTTTTACTTATACATATTTCTCTCTATTTATCTGGAATACATATTTCTCTCTATTTATCTGGAATTTAAAATTAAGCAAAAAAGCAACTTTAGTTTAATACAAATTTTGATTTAAACTCTTTTGACTTTGAAGGCAATCAGATACAGGTTTCTTTCTTTTAGGAGCAAACTTGAAGAAACCAGACCCATGTATGACTGTCCTTGAAAAACTACAAAAACTTTATCCAAAAACTACATCAAATTGAGGTTTTATGCCTAATTTTCAATATATGATTATAATAAAAAAGTACATACTTAATTATATATATAACAACAGCAAAATTTTAATTTTTTAATCTAATCTTAGGGACTGTAATTACAGCTTTATCACATAATGCCTTAATTTCAGTATTTTGATTCTTTTATAAAGCAACTTAGTCCATTTTTAATAAAAACATATTTTTTTATGAAAACTATAAAAATAAAAAACACATACATTACAAAAATTGGATGTAACTGAACGGTGCTTTGGTAAACCAATGCCTTTTAGACGCTGTGGGGTCAACAGTTGTGGGGGATTAGGCACATTGAAAAGAGTTGGCACAGCATTGGGCTTGAGTTTTTTACGCCCATCTTGCCTAGAGCATTCAAATTGATTTTCTTCAAAATGTACCTGCATATTTAACACAAGCATGCATGAAATTTAACATTAAAATCAAAAGCACTAGTATTTAATTACAGTTACATATATTATATTAATTTAAGAATATAATTTTCTGATAAATTTAATTTTTTTTATGAAAATAAAACAAAATTTTTAAAAAGTAATCATGTTTGTAAAACTACTTAAAACATATTTCCTGCTCACACACTAAAAATAAATTTAAAGGACCTATAGTTAAAAATACATTAAGATTTACTACTACAATAAAGGATAATAATGGGATCAAAACGATTCATCGAATATTTAAATTAATATTTAGCTTCTTAAAAATGTCTAAAAATACAGAATATATTTACCTTACTATAAAGAAAAAACAAAATAATTTATTATTTGGATCATACCATCCAGTTTTTAACATTGGCGACAATACATCAGAATCAAAACATAGAATGCTATTTTAAATAACCAATCGTACAGTAAAATTAAAGAAAAGAAAAAGGCACATCACATTTCTAACTGAGCACAAAGTTTACATGAAATGTATGATACAAATTTTACAAACGGTATAAACTTTTCACGATAACAAAAGAAACAACGATATTTTACTGCACAAACACATACACATTCCGCAGTTGATTTTGTACTTATAAAATCAGTTGATCGTCAATAAGTGACAGTTAAATGAAAATAGATATTTTAAAGTACCAAGAAGAGTAATTTTTCTAACATTCTATGGAAAAATACGAAGCTGAACTTACCTCACAAAGATACGCTCCTGGGCCCGGGATCCATTGATCTCGACGAGAATTAACTATCCATTTTCTTCGTCTTTCTTCATTTCTAGGGAAACGAAACATCCTAAAGTTATTTTGAGACTGATTCGAACAATTTGGTGCAGCACAACCACCCATATTTCTGAAAATTAGGTCGGAATCGATCCACAAATATGTCAACAAATCAGTGCAAATCCAATAGCGAATACCAACAAGTTAGCTTCAAAATGGATGATGATTCAGCTCCCCTTTATAGTAGCCTTAATATGTGTGAGTCGTCAGCCATGTTTTTGCGACCCTTAGGGTTGCAATTTCGGTTGGGGGCCAATCTTTGGCTCTTTAGCCGTATTAGTTAAAACTTTAATTATTTAACATTTTAGAGGACCTTTTAGAGAATCTTAAGTTCCGATTTTTCGCACTCATATAGAGATGTGTGACTTCTCTCTCGTAGTTTTTTAAAATGACGAATTTCTCATATGATTCATGATACGTTTTTAAAACATTTTCACATATACTTCAAATTCATATATAAGTTACAAAAACTTTTTTGTCAACTTACTTCTGAATTTTCAGTTTATACTTTTACATACATGCATACAATACATGCATAATGTTAGACAACTCAAAATGTACTTTTTGACAAGAGATTTCCCGCAGCTGTATTCTTAATTTCCATGAGGTTATAATGGGTTTGAAATCACGTTTTCATATTTATGTAACTACTTTTCTTTTATAATTCAAGGTAGTTTCATGTATTATATAAAAATTATAAGCCTTTCATTACAGTACTTGTATGATAATTCTTAATATCTTAACTATACCATTTCAGTACTGATGGAGTTAAGCATATTACTTTTATTTACATTACATGTTAAATTATTTAGAGAACATTAAAGCTGTGGCTACAAATTTGTATGAAGAAAACTTCAGTAATTTTTAAGTTTCTAAAGCTTTTCTGAATCAAAAGTTACTTTTCTAAAATCGTAAGCAAATTTTATATGATAAATGGATAAATACATGCTGATGCTTTAATATATCTAGCAAGTTCGCATTTTAAACTTCTGAAAAATTTAATAGCTTGTCTGCATAATAATTCTTGTTTTTCATTTTTAATCTACTTCTTGTTTATCATTTTTAATATGCAGTTTGAAGTTTGCTCACATGGAATCGAATGTCTATTATTGCAACAATTTGGTTAAAAATGTTATTTTGTGTGCATATCCAGAAAAAGGTAGCTAAAAGCTTTATGATTTTAAATACTGATTTGAGATATACACCTTTAAATTTTGATGTTTTAGCAGAATGCTATAAAAACTATTTCAATGCTCTAATGGCTGTGGGAATCTATATTTAAAAAATATATTTTTATATAAATTTAGCAATGTAAAAATTCCATATCAAAAATACTATTTTTGTTCTTTATTTAGCTAAAAAGAAAATTTTAAAAATTAATAAATACACACATAAATAAATAAAAAATAAAAAGAATACCTTTCCACACAAAATTTACAGACACTATTTACCGATACATTTGCTATTGAGAAAATACTTTATACAGTACATAGAAAAACTGGTAAATTTATGAATTAAACAAGGGAAAAAACATACATAAAATTTAAAATTTTAATTTTATATTTGCTTTATACGAGTAGAGAATTTTATATTTGCTTTATACAAATAGTGAATATTTGTTAAATTCAAATTTCATTCCTTAAAGCAATGGCATAAGAAAATTATTAAAATTAATTTAATTTTACTATTTTCTCGTGAAACAATGTTGTTAATATATTATTATACATATCTGAATATTTAATGATAATTCAGTACTCTTCTGTTATCGGGATGGAAATCAAAAATGTATGTATACACACATACATATGCATGGTTCATATATACATACATTCAATATACATCCATATAGAAATTTCTGAATCCGGTCCCGATAACAGAAGAGTACCAATAACTCTATAATTAGTTAATATCCTTATTAATTAATTTGCATAAGTAAAAACAAAAGTATTATTTAGCTTTAAATCTACATCTTTTGCTAACAAACATATGCAAAATACTTGTACTTATAGTGAAAATGAAACAAAAATTGTTATTTTTCACTCTTTTTTTCTAACACAGTGCAAATCATTCCATTATAATCAAATTTTATTAAAACACAGTAACTGGATTTTTTCCATTAAAGTCAACACCAAAACAAAGTAAACAAACAAAGTTTATAGAATATACATAAAGTCAACAGCTCTGTATAGAATGATATAATGCTAGACCTACTTTACCTGAAATTTTACTTATATGAATTTATGGGGAAATGCCAGAATAAATGCAAAAAAACCAGCTTTGTATAGAATGATATAATGCTAGACCTACTTTACCTGAAATTTTATTTATATGAATTTATGGGGAAATGCCAGAATAAATGCAAAAAAAAACATCTGAATAAATCTTAGCCGACACTGTTATGATAGTATTTTTGTTTTCAATAAAATGTTTTTAAGGTATACCATTTTAGTTCAGTTTTACCCCCTATTAAAGGAGCTACCCTAAGAGACATATTTTATTTACATATATCTCATTAATATGTTAAAAATATAGCTTAAGTGAGTTTTATATGCATACTGTAAGGAAGGGCAAAGCCTTAATTCAAAACCTGTTTTAAAGCAGTAAGTAAATAAATAAAATACATTGCTTTTATTAGCATCTCAAAAAATAGTGTTTTGGCTTCTAAAAACAAATCCTAAGCATCATATCATGATAGATAATAATCTTACGTAAGAAGAAATATCTGATTAGGAATACATTCTTTATATTTATTTGATAAGATCAAAACATATATGCAACATCACATTATGAAAAATCCTGCAAATCATTACAACACTGTAAGACATTGATTAGTAAGGTAAACATCAGTTGATCATTCTTTCACAGTAGCAATAAATTTTTCATTCAAATTCTTAAAAATATGCCAAAACAAATTTACGATTGGTGCTTAAGATTTAAGGTCACACAAAAGTAAATTTGATTTAGCAGAGCTTGATATCTTCCATAACATAAAAGTAACTGCTACATGATGGAAGTTTTTGTGAACAAAATACAAACATTTTATAAATACTTAACTTTAATGACTAACTTCAAATTAATCCAATAATGATGGAAACAATAATGTAATTGAGTACTTCAAATTTACTTTGTATGATATTTCTATGTAAAATCTGAAATTTATAATAGGTGAAGGACTTTACATTATTTAAACAATGAAGCCCCACTTCTGAAAGCGAGGACTTAGACAAGACATATAGGACATTAAAACATACATTACCATATTATTATATTACTCAAAATTATTACTTTCAATAATACTGTTCTTTTGCTTACTTAATGCATATTCCTATATATATGTAAAATTTAAAATTAAGCAAAAAAGTTATTTTAGTTTAATCCTGATTTTGAACAAACCTCTGTGGACTTTGAAGACAATCAAATACAATGCCTGAATTTCAATATTTTGATTTATTTATAAAACAAATTAGTCCATTTTTAATATGAAATATTTTTTATGAAAACTATAAAACTTAAAAAAAAAACATACATTTTAAAAACTGGATATCATTGAATGGTAGTTTGGTAAACCCAATGCCTTTTATATGCTGTGGGGTCAACAGTTGTGTTGGATTAGGGCACATTAAACAAGGCTTTAGTTTTTTAAACCCATCTTTCCTAGAACATTCAAACTGGTTTTCTTCAAAATGCACCTTCAAATTTAACAAAAGCATGTATGAAGTTTAACATTAAAATCAAAAACACTAGTATTTAATTACAGTTGCATGTACTAAATGAATTTAATCACACTATTAAGAATGAAATTTTGTGAAAAATTTTAACTTTTATATGAAAATAGGACAAAATTAAGAATAAATAATTAAGTTTATGAAGCTTCCTGAAGGACACAGAATATATTTACCTTACTATACAGAATAACCTAAACAATTTATAATTTATGTTATACTTACCAATTTTTAAGACTGGCGCCAACTGATATATTTGGCGACAATACATCAGAATCAAAATACAGCATAGACCTTTAATACACTATTCGTACAGTAAAATTTAAATAAAAAAACGCCTTTTACAATCCCACCCGAGACAAAGTTTACATGAAATGTAGAATACAATTTTACAAACAGTATAAACTATTAGCAACAGTAAAAAACAATATTGGCGATATTTTGCTGCACAAATGCACACATATTCCACAATTGATTTTATATTTGTAAAATCATTTCAGCGTCAATAAGTGACAGCTAAATAAAAGTACACATTTTGAAAAAAAATAATAAGGGAATTTTTCTCATATGCTATGAAAAAATACGAAGCTGCACTTACTTCACAAAAACACGCTCCTGCGACCGAAATCCATTGATCTCGACCAGAAAGAATTACTTCTTCTTCGTCTTTTTTCATTTTTTGCGAAACAAAACATCCTAAAGTTATTTCTAGAATGATTTGACAATTTGGTGCAGCACATCTATCCATATTTCTCAAAATCAGGTCGAAACAATCAACAAAGCAATGCTGAACTAATAGCGAGTAGCATTAAAGTCAGAATAATAGAAATACTAAAATACCTGTTTATGGCATTTACTTATGAAATTAGCTGCGTAGCTGCGGGAATGATTGACATCCTTCACTACATTCACCAATTTTATCTGGCTGAGCAGTTTTAATACAATTATAAACAAAGCTTTCGTCTTATCCGTACGCTACAAGCTGGTTGATCAGTCGTGACGTCACGCTGTCGATCCTTCCTCGGCTTCAATTTTGTGACGTCATGCTTACTCCATCTATTCTAACCTCCTTGTCTATGCGAATACGAATGATGCGGTTGCTGTTCGAATACGAATGATACGGTTGCATCACAATGCGCTCATATTTTTCATAGATAATTTTGAATTTTTTTGGGCATCGGGCAAACTCTTGTTTACATTATGTGTTTTAGTTGAAATACTATTTAGTTGTTGATATTTAAGAAAATGAGCAATTTTGATAGCGTGAAGCGTTATTTTGTATTTGCTTTTTACTATTGCTATTTATGTTTGTAATTTGAAAATTTAGATGATTCATCTTTTTTTTTTTTTTTTTTTCCCTTGAGCGTGCCATAGTCAGATTTTATTGATTTGAAATATTTATATACTGCACTTAGGTATTGTTTATATAAGAATATGTAGGTTAATATAGGTTCTTTACTTCCTTGTATCAAATAAAATGGTAGTAATTATTGTAATCGAGAAACTTTTGGGTATGATATTTTAACGGAAATATCCGTTTTCGACGATTACGGAATCCATGTGAATTATTTTTTGGGCTGACGCCTGTACGTACGAACACAATGAAAGACTCTCTCTCTCTCTCTTTTTTTTTTTTTTTCAAAAAAACTTATTGTTAAATGTAATCCCATTTACTCTAAGCTGATACTTATGACTAATGATTATGACTTTAAGTTGATACTTGAAAGGGATTTTTTTCGTGATGTGTGAGTACGTATATATGCATTTTGCATAACTCAAAAACGGTTAGTTATAGAACGTTGAAATTTTGTATATGGGTCCGTGATAACATCTAGATGTGCATCTCCCTTTTTATTGCAATCGGTAATACTACCAAGATGAATAAATAAATAAATAAATAAAAATAAATAAAATAACTATTACAATAATAAAATAATTAGCAACTAGAATATTAAATGATTATTATTATAATTCAATAAAAATTTAAAGACAAATGAAAATTTAATTAATGAATAACTAAGTAATGAAATAAAATACCAAACATCGTCTTGTTTGGGGGCTGTGGCTAAAATTGCAATTTAAGAACTAAGCCGAACATAAGTTAAATTTAGGCTTTTGATGAGCAAATAATATACTGTTTACCAGAGTACAGATAGAAATTTGGTTATGTAGCCCATTCTTCTAAAACGACGTTTCGTAGCTGCCTTCCATCACCAATTCCTTTTTTTTTTTTTTTTTTCCGGTTTCGGTTTATTCGGTTACAGCAAAGCACACTACGGCTATTGCCTACGGGGAGGGAGGCCTTCGTGTAGGATTTTTTATAGGGAACTGACTCATATGCAAGTTACACACGGGAATAACAATGAAAACGCCCGTGCAGCTAGCCGTTAGCCGGGAACTGAACCCAGACCGAGCTATTAGTGCTCAGCGACTTTACCGCTCGAGCTCTGGTGGGCTCTTTTTTTCTTTTCATTCGCTGTTTGAAAAACGGGTGTTCACGATAAAGTAAGCACCTGTTTACTTGAATTAAAATGGGTTAGACGATGTGACTCTTCCTACTTTAATCTCACTTAGCTTTTGATTTCTAATATTGATTCAATGTTTTCTGTAGACAAAGTATTCTGATTAGAATAATAGATTTCAAACATGTTCAAAAGGTGTGTATCTGAATATAATTAGGTTTTTATAACATAGGGCCCATTTTATTAGTTTCACATAGTTCTAAAGCAATTGAACCACAGCATCGTTGTTTTGAAAGAAAGTAAAAATGTGAGAAATGTATAATGAACATTAATATACAAGCTTTATAGCTTTATTAAAAGTAGTCAGCCTTTTAAAACGTGACCGTCTATGCTTTTAGAGGATTTTTGGAGCTCTGTGCATTTGCTCTGGCATCTTAAAAAGTGATGTTCAATATCAACGTATGTTTATGTTCTCAAAAATACAGGTTTCTTTCAGAAAGCGACCTCTTAGATGTCGTCAATAAATGATTCAGTATAAATATTTTCTAATAGACCATAGAATAAATTTATTTTAACGTCAATTTAAAAATGGCTGCTTGTACTAAGAGTTAAGAGCAATAAGACTCTAATTTTTCTTTCGCAATTAGCTATCATACCAGCTGAATTGTTTTCTGCATAACCTTTGTGTATAATTGAAATATTTAGCTATGCATTCAACAAATATACAACAAATGTAAGACAAATCATTAAAAAATTAAAATTTGGAACATTAATGATAATTTTTTTGTTATACATAAAATATTATTAATGAAT
This sequence comes from Stegodyphus dumicola, assembly GCF_044657685.1. NCBI lineage: Eukaryota > Metazoa > Arthropoda > Arachnida > Araneae > Eresidae > Stegodyphus > Stegodyphus dumicola. The sequence goes on from NC_140768.1 coordinate 102,633,051, forward strand.
GATGAATTTATATCATATTATATATAAATCAAAATTTAAACTCCTATTCATTTATAATAAATTGAAGAAAAGCTATAAAGTGAATTAATTTTTAAAAACAAAACGAAAATTTAAAAAAAAATTTGTCATATACCTAGAATCTAAAAATGACGAATACTGAATTTTACGACTCAGGTGTGTATGGGTGCATTTAATTATGGCAAGGCACACTATAGCTATCTGCCTAAGCGGGGATGCCTTCGTGGAGGACTTTCTAAGGGAAACTGGCTCGTATACACGTTACACATGGGGAAAACCACGAAAACACCCATGTAGTCGGACCGTTCGCGGGATTCGAACCTCGGACCGAACTAACAGTGTTCAGCGACTTTACCGCTCGGCCGCTGGTGGGCCGTTTTACGACTCATATAATAATAAATGCATGTTCGTATTGTAACAGAAATTTTGTTAGAAGTCTAGCATATGTATAGTTATTTGTGATGTTTTAAAACTGTCGTAACATGATGCATATTTATCATTATCGTGAGCCAAAACAGTATGCTTTACATCCTTACAAATATACGTGATAGATTTTGATATTTATTTCTGCATATACTTACGTTTCCCAAAGACACGAAAGCAAGTCAAGCAGATTTTTGTTGTATTAAGCAGACTTAAGTTCTCTGTTAGCTAGTGTAACATAATTTCGGATGTTAGTGTAACATAATTTCGGACTCTATGAGCCTTCCAGAATTATTAGCAAAATAGTGGAAACGTCTTTACAAAGTGTTTATATAAGCAAACAACAGATGTACACTGAGCAGTGATCAACTGATATATTTTTTAAATGATTTGGTTTAGTTGATTATGACAAAACACACTGGGGCTATGTGCCTAAAAAGAAAAATGCCTTCGTAGAGCACTTTCTTAGGAAAGCTGGCTCGTATGGTACGTGGTAAGCTGGCTTGTAAGCTGGTACGGGAAAAAAAAACCACGAAACGCTTATGAAGCCAACCCGTTTGCCTGAGATCGAACTCAATACGAATCCCAAATAGATGAGAACCAATGAAAATAAATGAGATCGAACCAATACTTTCAGTATTTGTATTTGGGAAAGTTTTATGGTCATTATGAAAAAGTGAAAATTTGATATGGATTCCGCATGACTTCCTTCTACGACTATTTAAATTATGCTTTTTTTTTCTGCACTTCATTTAAACTTATTTCCTCGAATTATTCTAACTCAATTAAGCGATACCCAAAAGGCAAGTTACAAATGGCATCAAACATTGCAAATTTTGAAACTAAATTTCCTGGTCAATCTTTGTCCTACGGGACTCAAACTTCTTGTATTTTTCTTTTTCATAACGAGTATAAAGGTTTTCCAAATATAAATATAGAAACCAGAAGACGACATTAAAAGTTAAATTTCATAATTTGCCCAAAACTAATTCCTTTTTAAATTAGACATTGACAAAATATGAATATTTTGGTCATTTAAAATACTTCTGTATTTTTGTTGCACCGTATTTAAACTTGCTTCCTCGAGTTATTGACATTAAATTACATTAATTCCATTATCTATCGGAAAATAATTATAGCAAATCATCTATTTACGACATCTCTAAGAGGTCACCTTTTAAGAGATCTCTATTTTTGGGGACATAAACAAACATTGGTAGTGAACATCATCTTTTTAAGACCACCACATGTAAAATCCTCTAAAAGCATGAATGGTTGCATTTAATAAGGACCCATTACTTTTAATAAGGAATGTAACATTAATCTTAATTATACATGTTTTTGATGTGTGTGCCAAAATAGTGATAACGTACTTCTGTTGCTTTAGAAATGTGTGAAATTAAAAAAATGGATACTATACAACAAAAATGTTGTTATATTCAGATACACACCTTTTGAACACGTCTGTATCTGTATCTGTATCAATCTTGCTTTTTAAACAAGAAGAAAGAAGATGAGGACTTTGGCGAACGCCGTTTCCTCCAATCCGTGAGGGTTAATATTGAAATTAACAACAAACGTTTTTACCAATTTTTATTAAACATATACAAACATCCATGCCTTCTCCGGGATTCGAACCCGGACCCTTCGGCACGGTAGTCAGCAACGCTAACCACTATACCGGTTGGGCGGCAGGAACACGTCTGAAATTCATTATTCTGCTCAACATAATTTGTCTGCATAAAATATTAAATAATATTAAAAAATCAAAAGCTAAGTCGAAGTAGAAACAGTCATCTCTTCTAAAACATTTTAATTGAAGTAAACAGACGTTCGCCTTATCGTAAAGTAAACACCTATTTTTCAAACAGCGAATGAAACGGGAAAGAGGGAATTGGTGGGGGAAGGCAGCGAGCGAAATAACACTTTTTCGAGCTGGGGATTAAATGAGAAAGGACGAAACGATACTAAGCCAATAAGACAAGATCTGGTATTTTACTTTATTATTTAATTAGTCATCATAAATTTAAAAATTATTTTAATTTTTATTTGTTTTTACATTTTTATTAAATTGTACTTATAAGTATTTTATATTTCAGTTGCTAATTATTATGCTACTTTAATTATTCATTATTTTAATCACTATTTTTTGTTATTTTAATTATTAAGTTTTTTAATAATTTTTTTGTTATTTTAATTACTAATTAATGTTATTATTGTAATATTTATTTCCTTTCTTTCTTTATTTTTTATTTTATTTTTTTCTGTTTTCCTGACGGCCTTCCGTAGGCCCTTCTGACTTTAGAAACTAAGCCCTGACAGCAATAGAAAATTTAATAATGAACCATATCCAGTGCACCAAAAAATAATAGCCAAAATAAAGTGAATTATTTCTACCCAAAAAAAGGCGACGGAAAACTAGAATAGCTCACGTGATTCAATGCAATGCGACGTTTCAAAGCCCTTTTTGGGGCCGTAGACCGATAAAATAGGCTCAGTATACGGATACCGATCGATTTTACCGAAAGTAACGAGTAACGATACGATAGTAACGAGTACTGGTTCACCGAGTAACGAATACATACGGGTACACAATTTCTCGTTACTTCTACAGCACTAATATTTCGGAAACTGTCAGTGCTATTGCCAGATTTTAATGGTGCAAGAAAAGAAATTCGTCTGGAAGGAATAAAAAGGAACTAATGTAAGCCTTTGACTTCCAAATAATTTTAACATTCCTAATGATTAGAACCTCCTTAAAACTCCTAATCATTTTAAAAACTCCTAAATGCAAATTTGTGAACATGTTCCCTAGATACGTGCAAAGATGCATTCGCCCTTTTAAATGCCGTACAATCTGAATTTTCGTATGTTCTGTGGTATCACAGAATTTATTCACAGTTTTTATTTATTTTTTTCAAGAGACTTATAGATAAAAACAAGGCTTATCTTGTTTCCCATAATTTTGCAAAAATGCAGCGTATTTTTACTTCCTCCCTAGGAAACGCAACCCTCGACTGAATTTGGCGATTTATCAGGTCTTGGCAAGGAGGTTTGGCGAAATTGTGACACCGAGCGCATGCGCAAAAGGAAATAACGCTGTTTGTTTATGTTTGAAATTTGTGATGCCTGCCATTATGTCAAACAATGTGGAAAATGAATTTAATAAAATTTTATTTGATGGATATTGGTATGAAGTAGTGTCACCCAAGTTCGGAGGAAAATAGGATTTCGACTTTGAGATCAGATGTGATCTTAATAGTGAAGTTAGATGGTAGAATTGGGAAATACATTTTGAAGCTTTTCCCACTGGCATTGGATTATCTTCCAAAACAAAACAATGCAAATCGGAAACAGCAAAGTTTACTTTTAAGAAAGATTATGTGTGTCAACATGCAAGACTAAATAAGAAAGAGGCTATTTTCAGAAATAAAGAATGTTTAGCTGCTTAGCATGTCAGAAATAAAAAAAAAAAAATAATAATAAGTATACAAGATGTGATGAGAATGTAAAAAAGAATCTGTGCACTTTGATCAAAGTTTCATTTCGGCATACACATCGATGTGATGTTGCTGAAGCGTGGAATTGCTTACGCCCAAGGTGAAAGATTAGGTGAAAGAAGTGTTCATCAACCACTTTTGTGCCGATAAAATAACAATTAATAATATAATATTTTTATTCTGCTTTACATCCACAGAATTCACAGAATGACATCCACAGTGTTGGAGACGGCTGCTGCAGACAGACGATTACGTAACGGATCGGCGAAGGTCGACAGACAGAGCTCCGCATCTGATTGGACTATTTTTTATTATTCTTATATTTTCCTTTAACTGCGAACTAAGCGGGGAAATTCCCTTTTCACTCAGTTATATGTATGCAGTTCTTAGAGTAATGTAACGTTTTTCAGCTTGTGTGAGATATCCATATTAAATCTTTATATTAATAATCCCTGCTGTGATTATTTAATTTGTAAACTGCACGTTGTAGCCCTGAGAGTTGCAACATAGTAAATTTGGCGTCCGCTACTTTATATTTTTGATGAAATATGGATATAAAAGTTTTGAAAGCAAAACGAAAGTCGCTGAGAACAGCATTTACAGTATGCTGCAACGATATAGCTCAGAAGATCGAAAACAAAAGTTTAGGAAGTGACGAAGTCAGTACGTTGTTTCGGCAGATTCAAGACAAATTCACACGTTTGGACACAACTCAAGAAGTTTCGAATTTGTTGCTAAGTGATGATGCCTTTCAAGATGAATATTCTGAAGATTTTTTGCAAGCAGAAGAATACGTGACAGGTTCTGCTTGATCTGTTCGCTGTTAGAAAATGCAAAGAAGGCAAATTCGGCTACGGAAGGAACAACAACCGAGCAAAAAAGGAAATTCAAGCTTCCCAATCTTGAACTGAGGAAATTTAGTGAAGAACCGAAAGACTTTCTTGTTTTTTGGTACCAGTTTGAAAAAATTCACAACGACCTCTCCATTGTGGAACATGACAAATTTCAATATCTTTTGCAATGTGTGGTATCAGATTCTAAAGCGTCAAGGCTCGTAACCAGTTTTCCGCCAACTAAAGAAAACTATTCAAAGGTCATCACACAAGGAACTTAAAGAACGCTTCGGGAGAGATGAACTTTTGGTTCAGATTTATGTACGGGATCTACTTTCCATAGTAATGAAAAATGCTGTTGTCAGGATTAAAGTAGATTTAGCTGAACTTTACGATTTACTTGAGAGCAAGCTTATGGCTCTTGAAAGCCTCGGTAGAACTAAAGAAAAATTTGCAGAATTTTTAGAGCCACTTGTAGAGTCCTGTTTACCAGAGATAAGGCTCCTCTAAACCAGGTTGAATCACCAACTTTTCACTCTTGGCGAGGGAGTGAACGCGCTGCCAATTTTGGCGCGTTTATCGCACACGCTGGCTGAATGTTTAAAGATTTATTTTATAGACGCGCGGCATTCAGCGCATATAAACTTTTCGGATAATTTATTAATTCTCTAATAGTATATAGACGTTTTCACTTAAATAAAAATTCCGCGTATATTTTGTAAACATATTCAAAATAACTTATTCTTTAGATGTTTCAGTTTCGTTAGCAGACTAAAATAAATAAGATATGAATAAAAACTTTCAATAGTGTCAAATGGGGAAATAGTTAAAGCGTAGAGTGTGCAAATAAATTTATCTTAATGACATTTTAACAAAAATTTCCATAAAAACACTGTAAATTCATACTAAAAAAATAACTTAAGAATATGTTGTCATTTAAGTCTGAGGTATATGGAAATAATTGTGCAAGATTCTGAAGAAACACTTTCTTTTAAATGTGTGAAATATTTCATAACATATATGGAAGAAGAAAGTACAGCATTCTGTGTTTTGGATGCTTTTCATCAAATGTAATATAAATACGAACTAGAAACCGTAATAAAAAGTCCTTCCTCTTCAATCAGATCACCTTTGTGTTGCATTGTATTTGTAATACTTCTAAAAATCCAGTTTTTACCTAAATTAAAAAAACAGTTATTCCATAAAAGATAATAACTTTGAACGTATATAGAATGAATTTTGTAATTTGAGTTATGTTACAAAATAATTCATAGTTTATATATTTTATACTAATAATTTAGATAAAACCTGTCCAATTTAAGAATGTGTGTTAACCACATTCTTAAATTGTAAAAGGACGACTTAACCACATATTCATTTCAAAGCATAAAAGAAAGCTTATTTTTTATTTTACACAGCAACAGCATTTTCATGCAGTCAAGTTTTTTTAACTGCTAGTTATTATACATAATACTTAATTTTAAACCCATTCTTATTAGAAAGCATAACTAAGAAACTTCTTTTAAAAGCACCACAGTGATTGCAAAGAATGTCGTTAAATTTAAGTATTGAAGATATATTGAACACCATTATAACAAGAAAGTACTGTACAAAATATGTAAATTTAGCATAACTTCTTTTTTAGTATTTGCATAGTTTCCTCCAAATGAACTTTAATGGGAAGTTATCTTGCGAAAATTTAAAAGTATTAAAATGGCCTCTATTTAAGATGTAACTGCATTTATAATTATTTTGTAATTGCGAATAGATTATATTACTGCAATTAGATTATGCACTTACAACATAATTGCATAAAGTAATGAAATTAAGAGTTCACAGATACAATGTAATATAATTACAATGCAATTACCTAAATTGTAATTATAATCACTTATTTAATACCACAATATTGTTACAATCACAATGTAATTTAAATTGGGTACTATATTTGCATACCCTCCACTCAAAAGGTGTGTACATTACAGTACATCTCGGGTGTGTTTGCAACAACATTTAGCATTACCTTCTGATTAAATAACAGCTGCTAGTAAAGAATCTATGCTATGTGATCATTTGAGCAGCTATTAAATGTCATATGTTTTACATATATTGATGAATTTTTATACAATTTCTGAAATATGAAATTGTTTGTCTTATGGTTCCTAAACAGCTGTACTATATCTGGCTGTTGTGCTATGGAATTATTTTTGAATTTTGAGTGTTAGCAATTTATTATCTATTTATGAATTATAAAATGTTATGTAAAATAATTATTTCTTAAATGAATGTAGTTTATATTATCTGTATTTCTAAATTTCTTATATATATATATATTTCAGGTTTGTTTGCAAGAACAAGCTTCAACTTCATCTTGTGATAAAATGCCATCAATTTGTGAAGGATCTCATGTAAGTAGATAATTAGTGTATTATTAAATTGCTTGCTTATACAAAACGTTTCTATAAACTTTTTTTGGGGGGGGGGTAAAAGGAATGTAATTAATTTCATCAGCATTTACAAATTCTTTGTGTACATTTCAGGTTTGTTTGCAAGAACAGCCTTTAGCCTCATTTTGCAATGAAATACCATCTATTTGTGAAGGCTCTGATGTAAGATGACAACTAATGTATAATTAAATTGCTTCCTTATATACATTTAAAATGTTCTATAAAGTAATTTTTTGGTAAAAGGAATGTAATTAATTTCATCAATAGTTGCAAATTCTCTATGTAAATTTCAGTTTTGTTTGCAAAAACAACGTTTAGTCTCATCTTGCAACCAAATTGTAATTAATTTTAATTAATTTCATCAGCACTTGTGAAGGCTGTGATATAAGTTGATAATTTGTGTTATTAAATTGCTCATGATTATGGAGTGTAATACTTCTTTGGCGAAATGAAGCAACTCCAATGATGGAACACAGCAATAACTTTTATTTAACACTAAAAAAAAAAAAAAAAAAAAAAAAAAAAAAAAAAAAAATGGCGACATACAAACAAGAAGAGAAAACATATTCTATAAACTTTTTAAAAAAAAAATAATAATAATTACATGCTTCGTGCGAGAAAATGCATGCAGCTCTCAAGCCTGCATTTCAATATTGCCAGTAATCTGTACATTATTTATTATTTATCTATTTCAAATGCACGAGAGATTAATAACGATATTAAAGCTGTTACAACCTCTCCCCCAACGGAGAGACTTTTTCCGAAGGGAAAAGTTCTGTAAAATTTGACAGTTTAATAAGCTCGGCTTGCTCAAATGCTTAAAGAGAAAAGGTAATTTCTCTTATAAATTTCCAAATTTTCAGACCGAAAATTTTAAGTTTTAAACAAATATTTTTACACCACATTTAAATAAGAAAATGGACAGTGTTCAAATTAGTCTTCCTTTTTTTTCTTGACGGCGCCTAGATCTCTTCCATAGTGGACCAGTTCCTTGGCTATAATTCACAGCAAAGCCTTTCCTCAGTTCATCTGTGCCTTTCGGATAATATTCATTTGTCATTTGCTTTCGACAATTGTTTTCTTCGTGTATTAGTATCGGCTTTGATATTAAATCAAAAGCCGAAAGATGATGATAACGCTGCATTGCAAAATGATTCTCAATATTAATTTCTTTATCGTTTTTCAAATTTTCGTGAACATCTTCCACGTTTAATTCTGGTGATTTAACTTTTTCTTCAAATACATCTCTGGATGCTTTATTTTCTTCCTTCATCGGTTCCAAGATCTGCTCTTCAGCTATTTTTCTTTTCCTTTGAGCTCTAGTAGAAACGGCATTAAAATGGTATCACTAAGTTTACATTCAAGTGATAAACTAATAAAATAAGGCAGTTCAGTGTTAACAGGAAGTAATAACCTGATATCACTAATTACGTTCAGTGATGAACTAATAAAATAAGGCAATTCAATATTAACAGGAAGTAATAACCTGGTATCACTAATATTATGTTCAGTGATGAACTAATAAAATAAGACAATTCAATATCAACAGGAAGTTACGTTCAGTGAGGAACTAATAAAATAAGGCAATTCAATATCAACAGGAAGTAATAACCTGGTATCGCTAATATTGCATTCAGTGATGAACTAATAAAATAAAGCAATTCAATATTAACAGGAAGTAATAATCTGGTATCCCTAATATTATGTTCAGTGATGAACTAATGAAATAAAAATATGCACGATTATTCGATCTCGGTCGGTGCCTCCAAAATAATTAAGACTGTGATACTTCTTTGGCGAAATGAAACAACTCCAATGATGGAACACAGCAATAACTTTTATTTAACACTAAAAAAAAATGGCGACATACAAACAAGAAGAGAAAACATATTCTATAAACTTTTTAAAAAAAAAATAATAATAATTACATGCTTCGTGCGAGAAAATGCATGCAGCTCTCGAGCCTGCATTTCAATATTGCCAGTAATCTGTACATTATTTATTATTTATCTATTTCAAATGCACGAGAGATTAATAACGATATTAAAGCTGTTACAGGAGATAATCGATCCCTTGAAAAGCTGGAAATAAATTTTAAAAATCTATTTTTAAGTGAAATAAATTTTAAATATTAGAAAATAAAACAAAAATAATCTAGAAAATGCTGAAAACAATAGAGTCAAATTTAAAAACCCACCACAGTATAGGGAAAGAGACCTGGAAGTTTCATTTTTATTTTGTGGATTTATTATCTGTTTAAGTTTGGCATTTAATCCAAAGGGGCTTTGTCCCTGAAGGACTATTGTTTTCGTTTTGTATTGAAACACTATAAACGGTTGCATCACTTTTGAAATTATTGCCACCAAATATTATCACCCTGTACTATATTTAAAGAAATTATATAGTGAAGAATCTGCATAAATGCATGTATGTTTTCGCATTCTGATAAAACAACGGTACCTAGAGCCATCAAATTTTGAATGACTTAATTCTACTGTGAATATGGACATCTGGAAGCCCGAATTTGAAATTCGGAATTTGTTTTAATATAGATTTTATATGTTGTAAAACTTTAACGAATTTTTGATTAACAAACTTGAGTATTTCAAAGCGAGCAATGGCAGTGTTGTACAGAAAAGACACTTTTATCTCCAGCGCGGGAGACAATGAATCGGGAATTCTGAAGATATGCTCATTTTAAAATTATCTTGCAATATTGCTGTTGAACTGAATTTTATAGTTTAAGTGCGAAAAACTTGATATTTAATAAATAAAGGTAAAACACAAAATGTTAAAAAAAGCCCCTTTGGGTGTAATTTAAAATCTGAAACCTTTCAGATCTTTTTTGTTTGTTGTGTTCCCCCCTTCTTTGATGATTATTCATATAGATTTTTTCTTTATTCCAGGATGTTCTTTTAAAGAATTTTATAAAACAGCAGACTGAATTGATCTCGCTTCTGCAATGCCAGAACAAAATATTACTGAAAGAACTTACAGCAACAAAAAAAAAAAAAAAAAAAAAAAATGAAATTAATGTTTTAAAAAAATGGCATAGCACTGAAATTCAACTTCATGACCTTCAAGTACAGCATGAGGAATTGCTGAAAGGAGTGAAAATATTTCATTCAGATGAACAAATAGCAATGTTGAAAATTCCTCGTAGAAGCATTGCAAAATGGTCTAACGAGGGAATAATAAAAGGCCTCAAAGTTAGATTTGCCTTGGGCAAGCATGGTTATAATTACTTGCACAGAATAGGTTTTCCTGTGCCTTCATACAGCACTTTAAATAAAAGACTTCAAGGTCTTAAAATGAATTTTGGAGTCATCAGTGACATGATTGAACTTTTGAAAATTAAAGGAGAAAAAATGAATGCTAGTGATAAAGACTGTATTTTATCATTGGATGAAATGGAGATTTCTGGCAATCCTGATTTTGATATTTCAAAACGTAAATTTATTGGTAAATGTACATTAGGAAATCAAAAGGATGCAGGAAATCACTATTTAGTTATTTTACTAAGAGGTCTGAAGCTGAAATGGAAGCAAGTGGTTGCCCATGAGATAACTGGACAGGTAACAGGATGCCAGCTGAAACAACTTGTTGTCGATGTTATCGAAGCTGTCATTTCTGTTGGATTTAATGTTGTTGGTATTGTTAGCGATATGGCAGCAGTAAATAGAAGCCTGTGGAATTCTTTGGGAATATCTGTTTCTCGAAACCAAAGAAATAATTTCACTACTGAAATTAAGGGCAAAATTATTTATGTATTTGCAGATGTGCCACATCTTTTAAAAAATCTCTGGTCTGCAACTCTTAATCATAGTATAAAACTGCCCAGTTATGTTTGCAGTAAAGAAAATTTCGTTACTTTGCATGTATCTGCAGGATTTATTAAAAGATATCTGGTTTACTGAAACAAACCAAAATTGTGGTTTGAGAACTATGCATCATCTCAGTAAAGAAGACCTCTTCCCCTCACATTTTGATAAAATGAATGTTGCTTCTGCTGTGAGTTTTTTTTAATTAAAACAGCTGTGGGATTGGAGAAGGCAGTAGCATTAAAAGAGATAAGCCCTAATGCTCTTACAACAGCATGGTGGATAAGATTTATATGTCAGTGGTTTCAAATGCTATCCTCTAGATGTAGAAAGAACTCAATTTCTGTGAGAAATAAAAGCAAAAAAATTGAGTTACTTTTTGAATTATTAATGTTATACAGCTTATAGAAATTGGTAAAGGGTGGAAACCATTACATACTGGTTTGATTCTCTCTACTTTATCAGCCATACAGTTAGCAGAGGCATGTTTTCTGAATGATTTTCAGTTTATTTTGACGAGCAGATTGACACAAGATGCTCTAGAAAATGTATTTTCTCAGATACGCAGAAAAGCTGGTTTGAGGCCAAGTGCTTTGCAAGCTCTGAAAGCATTAAAGCTTATCTGTTTATCTCAGTTTATATCTGACATTAAGAACTCCAGTTATGCTGCTGATTCAGATATTTATTTATTAAACTATGCGAAAGATGAATTTGAATTTCTGAAGGAGAAAAAAGGTTTAGAGCCTTATACCATACCAAAAGTTTCTGATGCATCTCTACAGAATCTCATCCTTAGTGAGGAAAATAACGTCTGTTATATTGCAGGAGCTGCAATAAATTCTGTTTTGAAAAATGCTTGTAATTCATGCTCACAGTTTCTCTTAGTTTGTGAGCAAAATACTCCTTCCATTGATGAAAATAAGCAGTACATAATTAATTTTGCAAATTTAGGTGGGCTTAAATGTCCTTCTCCAGAAATTTTTAAATTGTGCCTTCTGTGTGAAAAAATAATTCAAAATTTTCGAGACGAAATAATACATGGAAATGTAACTATAGATGTGGAATTTGTTAATATGATTTGTAAGAAAGCAGGCGAGGTAAATATTCCCTCCTGTTGCAATATCAAAACAAGGATAATAAAATATTATTTGACTGCCCGTGGAATTGGTCTCAAGAAGCTTCTTCAAAATAAAAGGCAGCAGCGGCAAAGTTTTGCATCTCCTGCTTTTAAAAGGAAGAAAGTAAATTAGAATCTAATCAAGAGTTTAAGAAGTTTTTGCTGTTTAATTCTGTCTGTAAAAAAGTAGAGTAGTTGTCACTCAAAAATTGCTGCTTGTCTCTTCGAATAATAATTAGGCCCACCAACAGCTGAATAGTTAAAGTTACTTAATGCTGGGAGTTCCATCTTCTGTTCTATTTCCGAACAGGCTGGCTGCATGGTTGGTTTTTTTTTTGTGATTTTTCCCCATGTGTAATGTGAATACAAGCCAGTTCTCCTTACAAAGTCCTCTAGAATAGAAGATCTCATAGTCAGCTAAATCGGATTTACTTTTGTGTGACCTTAAATGAGGCATCAATTGTGAATCTGTTTTGGCATGTTATTAGGAATTTTGAATGAAACATTTATTGCTGTTGTGAAAGAATGATCAACTGATGTTTACTTTACTAATCAATGTCTTATAGTATTGTAATGGCTTGCAGGATTTTTCATAATGTGATGTTGCATATGTTTTACTCTTCTTTGTTACCAAATAAATAGAGTAAATAGAGTATGTTCCTAATCCGACATTTCTTCTTTTGTACCAGGGTTATGTAGTATGATGTGATAATTTGGATTTGTTTATAGAATACATAATAGTATTTTTTGACATTCTAATAGAACCAGTGTATTTTATTTATTTACTTATTGCTTTAAAACAGATTTTGAATCAAGGCTTACTTCCCACCCCCTTTGAGTATGCACATCAAACATGTTTAAGCTATATTTATAATATATCAATGAGATATATATAAATGAAATAAGTCTCTTAGGTTAGCTCCTTTAATGGAAAAAGAACAAAATAAAAATGATATACCTTGAAAACAAGAATACTATCTGAATAGTGTTGGCTAAGATTTATTCAGATGGTTTTTTGCATTTATTCAGACATCTTGCATATAAATGACAATTAATTATATTATATTAGTTTTAAAAGTAAAACTAATATAATATCATTCTATATAAAGCTGTTTGATGTATAATGGAAAAAATTCAATTACTGCAGTATGTTTTAATAAAATTTGAATATAATAGACTGAATTGCACTACATTAGACAAAAAAGCAAAACATTTTTATTTATTTATCTTTATTTTCACTATATGTGTTTGTCATATGTTTGTTACTAGAGGACTTATTTTATAGATTTAAAGCTAAATAATATCTTTATGTTTTTACTTATGCAAATTAATTAATAAAAAGAACTGTGATTTAAGTATTGTCTTTGCTGTGATATAGATTGAATCTTATTATGTTATGGAATTATCATTTAAATATTCAGATACATGTAATATTAAGAGCATATGTATGTAAGTATAATTTTTCCAAGTGTAATAAAAAGTAACTATCAACAACAAATAAACTTATAAGTAAATAGTATCTGTAAATTCTGTATGTAAAGGTATTATTTTTATTTTTATTTATTTGTGTGTGTATTATTTTAATATTGTTTTTAACTAAATAAAGAAAAAAATATATATATTTAATGGAATTTTTTACTCTATTAAATCTATGAATCCCACAGTCATCTGAGCATTGAAGTAATTTTTATAGCATTCTGCACTTCATTCTAAAAGCATTATAATTTAAAGGTATATATCCTGAATCAGTATTTAAAATCATAAAGTGTTTAGCAGCTTTTTCTGGAAACACATACAAAATAACATTTTTAACAAATTTGCTACAGTAATAGACGTTTGATTCCATGTGAGCAAAATTCAAATAACATATGAAAAATAAAAAACAAGAATTAAAGATTAAATCTTGTCCTAAATTAATGGAAGTTGAGGGATTTCCCTCAACCATATTAAGAATGTGGTTGAGGGAGAGCTCTTGTCAAAAAATACATTTTGAGATGAATAACATTATGCGTGTATTTAAAAGAAAAAATTGAAAATTCAATAAAGGAATTCAAAAAGAAAGTATTTTTAACTAAAAATACAAATTTGAAATATGATATGTGAAAATGTTTTAGAAACTTTTAAAATAACTTGAATCATACGAGAAATTTGGCAATTTAAAAAAAAAAAAATACGAGAAAGAATCTGCACTTCAGACAAAAGAAGGGGAAAAAGCCACAGCCACACATCTTTATAGGAGTGCAGAAAAAAGCTGAAATTCGGATTCTCTAGAATGTTAAATTTTAGCGGACAGCGCTAAAGAGCCAAAGTTGCCGCTCCACACCTAAATTGCAACCCTAAAGCTTAGATTCAAAATGGCTGACGAGTCAGCCTGTATCTCTAGTAGCTCTAGATGGAAGATACTGCGTCACAGCAAGATAGTGTGCGTTCGTTGGATAAATTTTTGTGATTGCACTATACCATTATGTGCTCAAATGGCGAACCTGTAAAACCAAATGAAACTGACAGTACTGTTATTTCAAGTAATGCATAGTCTAATCAGTCAACTGTTAATGAAAATGTGTATTTGCAAACACTTGTTTTAAAAATAGTATTTGAGGGTAGACAACAGAAAAGGTTACCGCGTTTTTCCAACTGCGTCCTAAATCGAAACAAACCATTATACAGGGTTTGTTTGGGGGGAGAGAGACAAGTCCTCATTCCATTTAGTGTTTAATGTTAATTTAAGAAATTTTGAGGGCACTTATGACCATAACTTTAAAGTACTTTCTCAGAACAAAATATGTGTATGTGTTCCAAAAGTAGTTGATCCCAATACCCTAAAAGAATTAAAAGAAAGAAATATTACTTTGTCTGATTTGCAAGCTAAGGAATATGACATTGAATTGCTTTTAGGAGCAGATGCCATTGGGGACATTATTACTGTTAGTTCTCTGAAACTGAACTCTGGTGTAACTGTAGTTGGGACTAAATTCGGATACAATGTGATTGGTAAAGTAAACAGCTTATCTAAAGAACCTATTTCAGCTACTATTCCAGCATTACTACAAAATAATTTGCGCAATAATGTAGTTTCGTTGCATTGTGCTAGTCTTAGCGTAACTGAACTCTGGAATTTAGATGCCATTGGCATAACAGATCCAATTGAAGGGGTTAAACGAATTAATGAGGAAAATCAGTTAGATGAATATAAGATAGTTTTTAAGCAATGGGAAAACCTAAAAATAGTAGAAAAGGTTCCTGAAACTGAAATTGATAATTTGAGTTATTATTTGCCCCATTGACTAGTTATAAAGCATACTAGCCAGACAATGAAGGTAAGGCCGGTGTTCGACGCTTCAGCCCGAGAGAGAAATCAGCCATCCCTTAATGACTGTTTAAATAGAGGGCCGAAATTAATTGAACTCATACCTGATATAATTGACAGGTTTAGATTGTATTCTGTTGGTTTATCATCGGACATAGAAAAAGCATTTCTTCAGCTCAGTATTATCCCAGAACATAGAGATTATTTGAGGTTTTTTTCTTCCAACTCTTGAAGAACCTAAGATTTACAGACACTGCAGAGTGGCGTTCGGCGTTTGTTCATCTCCGTTCAAACTCTCTGCATCGATAGAGCATCTCTTGGATAATTCCCCTGCAAAGTTTGACGATGTGACCCAAATATTAAAGCATTCGTTTTATGTTGACAATTGTGTGACTGGGGTTCACGACTTCAAACAGCAAGAAAATTTTATAGTTAAGGCGACAGAAGTAAAGTCTCGGGGATGTTTTAACCTACGGGGTTGGGAAAGTAATGTTCCAGGTCATTGTATTTCCCGTAGTTCAGGTATAACTTTTCTTCTTGGAATCTTATGGGATTTGGATAACGATACATTGAAATGTAATCTTAATTATTCAATGGATAATGAGGTGAGTAAACGTAATATTTTGGCTATGGTACGTAAAAGTTTTGATCTGCAAGGTTTTTTGAGTCCAACTACCTTGTTACCTAAGTTGCTATTACAAGAAGCTTGGACTATGAAATTAAAATGGGATGATCCCTTTCCAAATAACATTCAAAAACTTTTCAGAAGTGGCAGGATGAAATTAAATATCTTGAGAAAGTTAGTATTCCACGATATGTAGAGATAAATGAGAATTCAGAGCTGCATCTATTCGTTGATGCATGTAAGAGCTCCTATGGTGCATGTGTTTACATCAGACCTATAACGCCCGTGGGAGTCAAAATTCGATTGATCCAGGGTAGCGCCGTTAAAATCTTTGACAATACCCCGGTTAGAATTTATGGCCTGTTGCATTGGCGCGAGACTGGTTCACTCTGTATACGCCGCCTTAGACTTGCCTGATTTGAAAATTATTGCATGGAGTGATTCTATGGTAGCACTCTGGTGGATTAAGAACCATGGTGATTGGTAAGTTTTCGTTGCGAATAGGGTAAAAGAAATAAACAGTCTGGTTCCTTCTCAGTGCTGGCGCCATGTTCCAGGTGATTTAAACCCGGCAGATATGCTTTCAAGAGGCAGTTCCGCTCGTTCATTTTCAAATTCCCTCTGGTGGGAGAGGTTAGTTCGTATAGTAAAGAAACTGTTGAGAAGGATACTCAGTAATGCGGTTCTTACAACCGAGGAGTTGTACACAGTATTGTGCAACTGCGAGTCAATAATTAACTCTAGACCTCTTACCTATCTGTCGGAAAATCCGGATGATTTAATCCCACTTTCCTCAGCCATGTTTCTCATCGAGAATCGTAGATTAGGTGTTCCTGATGTTGATTTCTGCCATTCGAAAGGTCTTCGAAAAAGGGCTAGACATCGCCAAAAACTACTTAATGATTTAAGGCATAGATTTAGGAAAGAATATTTAGGCCTTCTTGTCCAAAATAAGAAGGATACATCGTCAGAGCTACGGTTGGGTGAAATTGTCCTAATAGGAGATGACATCAAAACACGGATGTATTGGCCCTTAGCTAAGGTCATTCGACTAATTCCTGGGAAAGATGGCAAGGTGAAAACTGTAGAAATAAAGACTCAAGCTGGTACGCTGCTTCGTCCCATTCAGCGAGTCTTTCCATTGGAAATGCAGTTAACGGACACACCCACTGATCCCATATAAGATAACTCTTTTACTAATCCTATTTCTTCTATTTCTAGTGATGAGCATTCAGATTCTAATGACTCTTCAAATGACTCTAGTAACATCCTGCAAGGTGCTAAAGTGTCAAGATTTGGATGTGTGATCAAGGTGCCTCAAAAATTGGATCTCTTCGACCAGGTACTGTATGTCTTTGAGCCAACCTGAAGTCGACTCAAAGAGGGGGAGAATGTTGGAGACGGCTGCTGCAGACAGACGATTACGTAACGGATCGGCGAAGGTCGACAGACGGAGCTCCGCATCTGATTGGACTATTTTTTTATTATTCTTATTTTTTCCTTTAACTGCGAACTAAGCGGGGAAATTCCCTTTTCACTCAGTTATATGTATGCAGTTCTTAGAGTAATGTAACGTTTTTCAGCTTGTGTGAGATATCCATATTAAATCTTTATATTAATAATCCCTGCTGTGATTATTTAATTTGTAACCTCCACTTTGTAGACCTGAGAGTTGCAACACACAGAATGGTGACGATAAAGGCAGTCTTATAAACATGTATCTGAAATAGAATTGTTCTACCTAATAAGCAATATGTTTTATTACTTTTCGTGATATTCAGTATCTCATATTTCGTACAATGAATTTTACTTAAGATATCGGCATTATTTTAATTGCCCTAGTTAAGAAGATTTGAAGGCATTTTTTGCAACAGCTGAAAGCACGTTAGATTACAATTGTTAAGCGTATTAATTCATCCTTTACATTATGGAATAATGAATAAATTTGTAGTTTCTATATGTATGAAATGACAGCTTCAGAATATAAAATTATTTAGACACGATAGAAGGAAAAACACCTAACTAATTTATTATTTAATAATAAATTAATTGAGTGTTGAAGTAATTAATAACACTTTTGATTTGACTTTTGATTTGACTTTTAACTAAACTTTTGATTTAGTTAAATTCTAAATATAATTACACACTCCTCTGATAGTAACATCAAAAATGTCTACGAAATCATTGACCAAGAGTGCATTCGGTTATGTCTGTCATTAATTTAAACCTTGGACACATTATAGGTTACAATATGAATTTTGCCCAGCTGTATCTCATTTTGAAACAATGACCAGAAGATAGATCCAAAGATCATCTACCCCTCTTCCGTTCCCATTAACTTTTGAAGACTTATTGTTCCATGCTATATACCACTGCTTAATTTCTAAAATAAAAGTGCCAGATCCCTATGGAAGACTGAGGAAGGAAAGAAAAAATAGATAAATAATTAAAATAGCTAATAATTAAATAATAAATTTTAAATTAATATCAATTAATTTGGTTAAATTAACTAATTTAATTAATTAAATTAAGAAAAATGCAAATGGAAATTTAATAAATTATTAAATTAATTTTGAATAGTTAAATAGAAAAAAAAGTATCTGACCTCGTCTTATTTGAGGCATTTTCCGGAATTACAATTCCACTTAGATACTAAGAAGCAGCTCAGCCAATCTCCGTCTGAGTTTAAGCTCTGATTATACATAAAATGTACTATTCCAAGGGATGACAAGTATCAGTCTTTTTTTGCAGCACACCAAGGAAAAAAGATAAAACGATTAAAGCTCCACTAAGGGGAATAGTGAGAATTCTAGAAAGAGTATGAGGGTATGGAAAGAAATTTAACTGAAAAGTGTAGCTTTCAAGATAAAGAGGGAAGAGTTCAAGACTACCTGATCGCGATGCCCTGTCGATATAATTCTAGCCATCAAGTAAAAATTTTCCCTGAATACAATGTGAGAATAAATATAAGACTTCTCAGTACAAGTGACAGCAGTGGTCCCCCCGTTTCGTTACATCACTAAGAAAATCTACAGCTCTGCAGAAGGAAGTCACTAGCATGGAACGTGCACGACCAGGGTATCACTATTAGTTCTTTGAGGAATACAAAATTTACCCGCTCTCATAAATTCATTGCATATTGTGGAGAATAAGCCTTTGACATATAATTGGGGGCTTTTCTTATCCTCAAAAGTCTCAAACTCTGTGCAAGGCTTGAGTGCGATAGAAAGACAGGCTAGCATTCAGAAGTTAGAATCAGATTTATAAGACATGTTTACTATTAAAACAAAATTTCTCTTTTAAAATTGTGGTTCACTTGCATAAAAAAAGTGCCTGAGTCTTTTATATAGGGCTCCGGCTGAAATTATAATTTATCTCGAAAACTGAAAAGTAGCGGAGCCAGGCTCTGACGCAATTTAAGCTCTGATTATACACAAAGGGAAGAGAAATTTAAATGCCACCAACCTGCACCCCTTTAATTCTCATTCTAAACTTTTCAAAATAAATACAGATTTATCATATGAATACAGTGCATCAAAACAAAAATACATGTGGTACTCAATTTTTCTTTTGTTCATTCTTCAAAAATCTCTTATGTGACCTCAATAATTTGAAAGAAAAAATGAAATTATATCTGAACAACGGCAAGTTCTGTATTTTAGTAGAAAGCCCACTCATGGAAATTTATTATTCCCGAATTATATGACTATAATAACTAAATCCTTTATGCCACTTCTCTTTTACAAAGGTCTTAAATTTACTCCCAGAAAGAACTAAGGGTTGTAAAAGAAAGCATGGATTTTCATTATTCTAGAATGAAAAAGTGAAATTATCATTTAATATTTTTATTTAATGTAATGACTGCAAAAATGTACGCATTAATTTTAAGAAAGTATACTGATCTAACACAATTTTTTCAAAATGCTTTGATCATGTATAAAACAAATTTTTGCTTATTGAATATATTAATTTTAATATTTTATGCTAACCATAACACAATATAAACCTGAATTTCCAGTGCTGTGAGCAAAGAGGCATAGAAATCATAGGAACAGTACACACTCAAGCAATGGTTAAGATACTACTCAGTGATTCTCGTTCTTCTTTCTGCATAAAAATATTGCATCTTTTACTATTAGATCTTTGACAACTCAGGATACCAAGCATAATCATTACTAAACCACCTGTAATTATAATGCACTTGCTGGCCTTTTAAATGCTAATTAATAATATATAAATTATTAATTAGACTATATATTTATCACATCTTTTTATATTTTAGTAATTTTAATTTGTTTAAATATTATTTGAAAGGTTTTTTTTTTTTTTTTTTTTTTTTTTTTTAATCGGAGAACCTTTTTCCATTTAAATTAATGGTAAATAGTTCTTTGATATATACCATTTTGTTTAAAAATGTTCAATGAAAGATTGCTTTCATTATATATTAAAAAATCTGATTTTAATTAAAATTTAAAAATTTTTCTGTAATTATATCAGCTTGACATTATTAATTAAAATAATTGTCATAATTTTCAAACTTTGAATTTCAAGATAGTTATTGCTTGTAAGTGCGTAGTGCATATTAATAACACATAACCTAAAATAGTAACAATACGCCAAACTTATGGTGTATATAATCCTTGCTGTATAACAAGAGTGGGAAAAATATTAAAAACAAATCTTAAAATATTTTCATGCTTTTAAAATGAGATATATTTCTTGCAAGAGAGGTAGCACATAAAATTGTCGTTTTGCTAATGTAATTAATATTTAAATGCTACAATTGTCAAATTACTTAGCTAACACATTAAAAATAACTTTCTCTTGCAGTAAATGCTTCTATATTGTAAATCTTATGTCGATTAAGAATTCTCTTAACCTGTTCAATGACCATGTGATTGCCATTAACTCCAATTTGCTGGCATGATAAATGCTTCTATATACTTTTTAACAATTTTCATAAAAATTAAAATTTGCAAGAAATAATTTCCAGCATTTAGGATTGTGCACTGTTGTAATTTAAATGAGAAATCAACTAGGATTTGATAAAATAACATTTATTAACAGACTTCAGAAACAAGCATGAGACATACCTAGATATAAAATGGTTAAAAAAATTTCCACATATAATTGTTCCAATCAACAACTGCATTACATATTAAAAACTCAACTGAGGTCAGTCCATGGTACCAATGGTACGTAAATTTTACAGCTCTACGGAAATTTAGATGCGATCCTTCAAACAAAGTGCAAGATCTGAGACTTTTTTCTGGGCAAGATCTAAGATTGAAACGTTATTTTGGTGTATCGCACTTGGTAAAACACATCATTTCATGATTATTTTTACAAAATTTTCAGCTATGAGGGATCCCTTTTTTTCTGTAGTAATTTCACAGCTTCTTCCTCTTTTTTTTTTTTTTTTTTTTCTGTAAATCCCAGAGGCAACTTTGCTATTGAACAAGAATTTCTATCTATAGAATGAAAGAGAAAGTGTTAGCACAAAAAATTAAACAAGTTACATTGAAATAAATGCTTAATAAAGAAAACAAATAAATGAACTTTTCTTTCTGTACATTTTGATTCCCTTTAAGTCATACATATTTTGGTATTTCATAAATCACCATTTCAAATTTTTAATTTTATAATTAACATCTTACTCGATTTAATCTTAAGATATAATATGCAGCAAAATCCCAAATCTGAAATTGCCAATGTCATGAATATTCTAGAACTTTGACTTTGTACTACTTGTATATCTCTAATAGCAGCCAGTATAAAGCCATGCTATACAGGATATAAAAAATTGCGGTGACAGTTTCTTTTCAAGGATGTTAATGGTCTGAATAACATTTTGTTGTTTCAGAAATGCTGCTTAGCACAGCCAAAAACAAGTCCAGCAGACAAAGTAAATCGATGGAAGATCGTGCATTTTTAGTCCAAAGGGATTTGAATCCCGAAGGACTATTAGTTTCGTTCTGGCATTTTGCGTCGGACTCATAAATGTCGGTTCACTTTTGAAACTGTTGCCACAAAATGTTAGAGTCCTGCATTATATTTGAAGAAATTAAATAATGAAAAATCTGCATAAATGTATGTATATTTCTCGTATTGTGATAAAACAACGGTACATAGAGTCATCGAATTTTGAATAACGTAATCCTCCAACGAATATGAGCATGTGGAAGACCAAATTTGAAATTTGAAATTTGTTTTATGATCGATTTCCTATTTTTTAAAACTTTGACGAATTTTTGATTAACAAACTCAAGGATTTCAAAGCGAGCAATGGCAACGTTGTGCAGAAAAAACATTTTTATCTCCAGCGCGTGAGTCTCTGTATCGGAAATTCTAAAGATATGCTCGTTTTAAAACTATTTTGCGATATTGCTGTTGCACTGGATCTTATGGTTTAAGTGCGAGGAACATGATATTTAATAAAGAAAGGTAACACACAATATGTTAAAAAAACGCCCCTTTGGACGTAATTTAAAATCTGAAACATTTCAGATTTTTTTTTTTTTTTTTTTTTTTCAATTTTTGTGGCATGTGCTCAGAATGAGAATGTTAAACAGGGCCCGATAAATAGGTTCTGCATGCTTTCACAGAGGACTTGGAAATGCATCTTCTGTTTTGAAATGACATCAAAAGGAACAATTTCTAAATTTCATTACAAATGCTTTATATATTGCAGT
Organism: Stegodyphus dumicola; assembly: GCF_044657685.1. Lineage (NCBI taxonomy): Eukaryota > Metazoa > Arthropoda > Arachnida > Araneae > Eresidae > Stegodyphus > Stegodyphus dumicola. Next base: position 102,655,834 of record NC_140768.1, read on the forward strand.
TCAATGAACAAAGAGTACGGTTAGTATTGGAAAAATGCACAACCCAAGCTGTACGGCATGTAAATTATATTTATTTAATGAGAATAAGAAAGTGTAATAAACATATAATAACACATAAATATTTGGCTCAGTTCACTCATAAAACCAAGATGACTTAGCTGATCACATTGTTGCTATCTTCAGCAAGTTATCACATATTTTAGCACTGTTTTTTTTAACAGAGTTTTGATATAACAGAAAAAAGTACCTACATTTCTAATAACAGTTTTTAAATGCAACACTATCATTATGAGTTATAAAATATACTTTTATGTCTTATTAGGGCAAGTTATTAAATTATAAATTATAGAATTTTTTAAAGTGTGAAAACTAACAGTATCTTAATGAAGAAAAAGTTACAGAAATGATAATTACTTGTGTCTAAGTAAGAAAAGATATATTTATAATTTATTTAAATCTGTTATTAAAGGGATAGTAATAATCAAATACTCAAGTATATGTTAAAATCTAAAATAAACCTAACACTTATAAATGTAATAATTACTTAACATGATCTTTCAAAATATACTACAGTCAAAAGTCGTTAATCCGGACTCGTCGGGACTTCGGCAATTCCGGATTATAGATCATCAGTTTAAATCTGGTAAGATGGCATGCTGAAGTTATAAAATAAAAAATATGAAACCGTATAGAACAATTTTGATCTAAAGGGTATCAAAGCTTACAAAAAAAAGCTTAATATTTATTTGTTTACTTTATTAAACATTTCTTTCAATGTAAGTTGTTTAAGTTGCTGCGTTTTATGTGATAATACTTTCTCTTTAATTCTATAAACAGACATAATTTCTTCTTCAGTTACAAAGTTCCGCTGTTCAAATCCTATAATTGCTGTGTCGAGAATACCGACTAATTTGTCAATCGAAATTTTTTCGTTTTCAATAACATCTGTGTCACTTTCTTCACTATCGAAAGAGAATTATTATGACGAGGAATTTGATTTAAATCATATCAAAGATGGAGTACATTGAGAGGAAGTACTACATTTAGTAAGGAATTATAAGCCAAATAAAATAAAAACATCTGCCCTGAAGATAAGGATAGTGCTGACAGATCAACTTCCAATTCATTGCGCGCTGTCCCCCCCCCACAGAGCAGCGTGAAATTGATAAACAGATTTCGGAATGGTTAGATAAACAAAGGATTATGCCTTTATCCATTTTTTGCAGCAATTCCACTTTTTGTTTAATGCACTTCGAAACATACTTTCGCTTTGTAGATCCTTTACATATTAGTAAATATATATCAGAAATTCTATTTGACATAATCGAAAGTTCAAGCTTACTTTTATAAAATTGCTCTAACAGTGTGCAAAAAATAATAAGCCGGATCCAATTCGAAGATTACGGAACAACGCAATCTGCAACATTAACTGAATTAGGTAATTTTAGCTTAGCTTATACCGTCCGTTATACATTAAAAGCGCATGCGTAAACATACTATGCGCATGCGCACACGCATATTCGTAGCCGTAAAGGTCTGCGTCAACGCGACGCATGCGTAGAAAGTTTGTAGCTTTGAGGTCCGGATTATAGATCATTCCGGATTATGGGTGTCCGAATTAACAACTTTTGAATCTATTACCTAACTAGGTTACTTCTGACTAACAATTCTTACATGATAAAATATTTCTCAGATTGAATTTTCCTTTAAAACTTAAATACATATTTTAAATATAAGTATAAATGCCACTCATGACATGTCCCCATATATATATATATATATATATATATACAGTGGCTCCCAAAAGTGTTCGTACACTTATGATTTTCATTGAAATAGCGCTCTATCCATTAATTAAAAGTAAACTATCTGAATTAGATTTAAATAATAAGATCTATGATCTATTCGTAACAAAATTACATGAAATATTTTTAAAATATAGCAAAACATTATTTTTAAGTAATTAATATTCAAAAAATGACAAACATTTTATTTCACAAAAATCTTCATACACTTCAAGAAAATCTTGATATAATAGTAAATATTTTCATTTTTCATTAAATTAATATTTAGTAGGATATCCTTTAGCATCCACAACAGCTTTTAAACGTCTGGGAACAGATTTTACTAGTTTTTTTGTAATTTCTGTATCAGTGTTCATCCATTCTTCCATTATGGCTGTTTTGAGTTCGCTTTTCGTTTGGATGTTGTGTTTTCGTACTCTAACCTCCATCTCTTTCCAAATATGTTCTGTGGGGTTTAAATCTGGTGACTGAGGTCGTGTTTTCAAAACCTGTGGACAATTATAGAGACACTACAGGCGAACATTGAGAGCCGTATACTTAGGATCTTTATCATGATTAAAAATAAAGTTGTTTCCAATACTCAAATTTTGGGCTGATAATTTTAAATTGTCTCTTCAAATATTTAAATAAAGAAATGATTCATTATGCCATCAATAAATAACAAATTACCTAATCTTGATGCTGTCATGCCCTCTCCCACACACAAGCACAACTCCACTGCCATGCTTAACATTTCCAAACTAAGTTCTTAGAATGAAGTTCCTCATTTTTTCTTCTCCATACAGTTATTCTACCATCGGAACCAAAAATGTTCAATTTGCTTTCGTCAGCAAATAGGATATTATTCCAGAACGTTTCGGGTGTATTTATCATTGATTTTGCGAATGAAAGCCTAAGTTTTCTGTTAACAAAAAAATTTTTACGGGCAGAACGCCCATGTAATCTAGCTTCTCCAAGACCGCGTCGAACAGTTTCAGGTGAAATTGAAATAGAAAACTTTGCATTAAATTCTGCAGAAACTTTTACAACACTCAAACGTGGGTTTTTCACAAATTTTCTAATAATAAATCTTTCATCATGTTTAGTTAACGTTCTCGGTCGACCTTTTCTTACCTTGTTTTCAATCCGATTTTCTTCTTTAAAGCGTTTTATCACATACTGTATTGTAGAATGGGATAAATTAACTAATTTAGCGATATTTCGAATTGATTTACCACTACTATGGTGAAAAATTATCAGTTTTCGAATGCTGTTTGTAATTTCTTTACGTCTGCGACCCATTTCCAATAATAAATAGAATATTATGAGGTAAACAATAAAAAAATAAAGCAAACGATTTTTTAAATGTCACCACAATGTAAAAATTTAAAAAAAAAAAAAAAAAAAAAAAAAAAAAAAAAAAAAAAACGGCAAATGATAATTCTGATTTTGATTTTATCCAAAAATATTTCAGTGTACGAAGACTTTTGTGAGATAAAATGTTTATCATTTTTTGATTATTAATTTCTTTAAAATAAAGTTTCGCTATATTTTAGAAATGTTTCATGTAATTTTGTTACGAATAGATTATAGATCTTATTATTAAAATCTCATTCAGAAAGTTTATTTTTAATTAATGGAGAGAGCCCTATTTGAATGAAAATCATACGTGCACAAACACTTTTCTGTACCACTGCATATATATATAAAGGAAAATATATCACAAATGGTAAGTGTTTGTATATGTTACAAACTAGGCAACAGAAGCAAAGGAAGGTGAAATGAGTTAAATAAAAACTGTTAAAAATGAAAAAATTATTAAATTTTTTACATCCACTTGATATTTTATAAAAAATAATACATATCTTAACAGAATTATTTAATAAGTAAATATATACATGTTATAGTTACAGAGTTATTAATACTCAACTATAGAGGCTAAACTAAGAATAGTCATTATTAATTAGAAAGAATCATTATTATTTTATTGTTCACTTTCAACCAAATATAATCACTATTTAATATCATGGTTTAATAAATCCCAAAAATTTACAGGAAGGATGTAATAACACATGTGCTGAGACATGGTACGTACAACTCCAGCATTCCATAAGCCGAAAAAAAAAAGCACTTCTACCTACATTGCTATCATATCATATGAGCTCATGCTCAGCTGAAAAAGGTTTTTTTTTGGGGGGGGGGCGGTATACCTAATATTTTTCTTTACTGTAATGCGACCACGCTAACTATATGCAGTGCTAGTAACTGCCAATAGCTCGACACGTAGTCAAGCCCTAAAAAAAGGCACCATGAGTACACTCTGTTAAAAATGAACCGCCATTTTTTTGTATTTAATAACCCCCACTAATCACATATGAAGTTTGATGCTTCAGTAATTATGTTTGACACCTGCACAATTACGAAATATCGACGATCAAGTATCACGCTGCAAAATACGACAAATCATCACGATAGTACGTCCATCTCTGCGCATGCGCTAGCCACACAATTTCGCCCGCGGGTTGCGTTCCCTAGGGAGGAAGTAAAAATACGCAACATGCAGGTGTACGTTTTGGAAGTGTGTTCTTTTGGTGGAAGTTGTTAAGATATTTTTCCAGATTACTTTACGTTCTTTAGCATACAGTGTTTAGCAAAATGGAGAATCTGTTTCGTGCTCTTCTCCATTAAGCTGAACTATAGTGAAAAAGACCAAATTGTGCTATATTTTCTGTCATTCAAATCGTGAGTTATCATTCTAAAGTGTTTTCCAAATGAGGTGTTTCCATGCAGTGCACAAATTTTCCACAGATGACACCTTTCAGTCATTTCAAGATATGTAATTTAAGTACACGTATTTTTATGCTATGCTAATGTGAATATTTTGAACAACATATTTAATTCTCACGAATAATTGAATTGAATATAAAGAGGCAGTTTATGTAAACGTAAGATTAAGAAGTAACACTATCAGGTTAAATGTTCCGTCTTACTTTCTTTGGGAACATACACAGACCTGACTCGGAACAGGGAGCTTACTAAAGCTATGTTCAATAAATGTGGGAAGTAGACAAGATACACAGGAAGGGTATACGAAACCCTTTATTTTTCACTCTTTACAATGATTTCCGTACTTCGGAATACAGAGACCAACTACTTCTGGTCTGAACGTAAGAATATAAAAATATAACTAAACTCTAACTTAAATTTGGAATAATAAACGTGGAAGATTGGCCTTATATTAACAGGAAGCCGTATGTAGTACAGAGAACTGTTAACACTACAATACGTTTAAAATTATCACGAGGATTAAACCTCTGGCCTAGAAGGCAACCAGCAACCGAGTAAAACTTCTAAGGCAAGCGGCCTGCTTCGACTAACTCCTTCATCTCTCTCGCTTGGCAAAAAGTCACAACTTAAGTACTTGGCGTTCGCCAGACAAATTTTGCATAAATAAGTTAAAGCTTTTAATTCTGGCCGGAAGTAGAAAATAAGAAGTGATAGTAAAGATTTAAAATAAAATAAACGTTAGTAAAACTTAAGTTCCTTACATACTTCCCGCCAGAGTTAATTAGTTTGAAACTGAGGTCTAAAACGACCTTGTTGAAAACTTTTAGCTCTAGAATCTAACGCGAGGCCAATCTTTTACAAACATTTCTTACTAGAAACTAGAAATTTAAAAAAAAAAAAAAAAAAAAGAAAAAAAAAAAAAAAAAAAGAAAAAAAAAAATGTTTTTACAATAGCAGCTCCAAGGACACCCAATTTTTCATCTGTACTGAATCTAAACAGGAGCTTTTATTCAAATCTGGTTCCTTCCAGAGATCTGGAAGGAAAACTAGTTTAATGAAATGTTACACAATGAAATGGCAAGTAACATGCATATTTATATTTCTCTTAACATTCTTATTTCATTCATGACTATTTTAATTATCTCTCCCCGTGCTCTCTGACATGTGTTGTAAAAGAACACCAAACACGAATGTGTTTATGTATACGTGTTCAACACTGCCTCCTACAATCAAAACACTAACGTGTTAAAATTCAACATGACAAGACCTCTTAACACACCCTATCTTCAACTCTAAACCCTGAGGTACTATTCTGAAAGTGGCTAACTCTGAAGTGTAGCGTCAGAGAGCCTAACTACATTCATTCAACCTTTAACACATATTCACCATAATTTGGTCTTTTTACAGTCACACGAATAAGTTTAAATATTTTGCCATTACTTTCACTTTTACCATATCACAGTATTTCTTAGCATTTAAAATAACAGTTCACATTGTATATAAGAACATATTAACATGCCATTAATTTCACGCATTTTAAAACATACATTAGTAGTACATTGTTAACTTCTATTCTTTTGAAAGCAAGTGCCAATTCTTCTACATTGAAATACTACATTTCAAAAAGTCTTTCAGACTAAAACTTCTTTCTTGCCAGAATGTTTTAAATAAAATTTATACAATAACTTTTACAATATTTAAGTATTTACACATTCCTATTCTACATCAACTTTAGTTTTACGCCCGAATAATTGAAAAACATAATACCAAAATCGGTAACAACTCATTTCTCGCCTTTTTGGCGATAAAGCTAGACCTCACATGAGGTAAAACTTCTTGAAATCTGCCACTTGCAGTAAGAATAAAAGATTAACTTACGTTTGCAAAGTAACATAAAATTTTACTTATCTTTGTGATATTCGGACATTTTTTCTGAGCCCAGTCCTGGAAGGTAGCGCAGATTCTCGTTTGATTTATCCTCCTTCTTGTGCGGGCTCGCCCTTCAGTGCCTTCTTCTAGAAGCTTTCTTTTTTCTCCAGTTCGGTCAACCTTGAATACCTTCTTTTTCGCCTCTGCCTGTGTTCTTGGCCGTTTGATGGCAGCTGGTCTTGGTGGAACCGGGACACTTTCGCGTTCCTGCTTGGACCTCGTTGCTGGCCGTTCAAATTTTCCTTGTATCTTTTCCACCGCCGCTGGTGGCCCTTCCGCAGTTCGGCGACATTTGCTGCGGAGAGTCCTGTCTGATGAGTAGATCTTCCGTTTGGTAGCCGGGTTATAGTTGCCATTATTTCTCCTGGCTTTCTTTTCATTTGTCGTACTTCTCCCTTCTTCATTCCGGGTGTGTTCGTGAGCTCTCTTTTCTGGACGGTGGAACAGCTTCTTTTTCTTGTTACCTTCAATTTTCCAACGGGGAAACTTTCTTTTCAAATGCTCCTGCCTCCTACTGGCTTGTCCTTGTGCTTGACGTTGTTCCACCTCTGGAGCTTGTGCCTGCCTTGTCTGCCGTGCCGGATCCTGCAAAAGATCTTTGGAAATTTTCATTTTATTACGATCATAGTAGGGTTTTATTTGATCAATGTTTGCGGAGCAGGTTTCACCATTTCTGGCTTTTAACACCACTACAGCGTGAGTTATTTTTTCTATGACATATGGTCCTTCAAATGGTGGAAAAAATTTGGCAGTTTATCTTCTGGTGCTGAAGAAAGTGAATGCTTAATTTTTAACACTTCATCCCCTACTTTATAAGTTACTCCCCGTCGTTTCAAATCATAATAAAGCTTCTGTTTTCTCTGTGCTACTTCAGTATTCTTTTTTGCTTCTTTAATTAATTTTTCTATATCACCCATTTTAAATTCTGGGGCTCTTTGTTGCACATAAAATAATTTATCTAACGGCGTTATAATCTTTCTGCCTAAAAATAATACAGCAGGAGTTTTGCCCGTTGTATCATGTTTTGCGGTCCTAAGGGCGAAAGCAAATTCATTGACATAGTTATCCCAGCTTTTATGAAAATTTTTAACATAACTACGGATAATTTTGACTATATTTCTATTGACCCGTTCCGCTATATTTGATTGCGGCCGTTACGAGACCATTTTTAAATGACGTATGCCCAGTTTTTGGCACATGTCTTCAAATACATTACTTACAAATTAGGGACCATTATCCGATATAACTTTTAGGGACGCCCCGTATTTTAAAATATATTTATTTAAAAGAGAATCAGTAACTAATTTCGCGGAGGATCGTTTTAAGGGAACAATTTCGGTCCACTTACTAAAATGATCAACCATAACAAGGAGATAACGATTTTTATTTAACTGACTTTTTGGGAAAGGGCCCAATAAATCGATGCCAATTATTTCATTTGGAAATTCGGATTTAATACTATTTAGAGACCCAGCCGGGCGGAAATTAATATAATTAACTGCTTGACATGTTGGGCAGGACTGGACATACGCCCTTGTTAACTTTTGCAGTTCAGGAAAATAGACTGCCTCGCGTACGCGTTGTATAGTTTTTAGAATACCAGCATGAGAAGCTAAAGGGCTGTCATGCAACTCCTGCAGGATATTTAATCTAAGACTAGCTGGGATAACAGGTCGAAACTCGTGTTTGGAATTCGTAGTTTTTGTATAAAATAATGCACCATCTATTAGTTCGTAATGGGCCGCCCTATTTCTTATCGCCACAATATCTTGGTGGCTAAAATTTTCAGGATCCATTAAATACTCATAAATGCTTCCAAACTCAGGATCCTTACCCAGTTCCGTTATTACAGTTTCTCGGGAATTTATTGTACATGCTGTGAGCATTGCCACCTTTACAGTATTACCTTCTTCATTTATTTTAATTCTGGATAGGCATCTGCTACGATATTTTCCTTTCCGGGGGTATGTTTGATTACTAGATTATATTCTTGTAGCTTGAGTGCCCATCTTATTAACCTTGGGGATAAGTTTTTCCCTGGGTACAATCTAGTTACCGCCGCATGATCAGAGTACACTGTTATTGGCGCCTTTCCAAAATAGACTCGGAACTTTTGCACTGCTAACAGAACTGCAAGTGCCTCTCTCTCGGTCGCGGAATAGTTTCTTTGTGTTTGATTTAAAGTTCGGCTAAAAAATGCCACGGGCTGCTGATTTTGTGAAAGTACCGCTCCTACCGCATAATCCGAAGCCTCCCCTGAAATTTCTAAATTCTCATCCTTTTCAGGAAATTTCAACACAAGGGCTTGCGTTAATGCTTGCTTTAATTTTTCGAACGCACTATTGGCTTCGGCCGTCCACGACAATCTTGCCTTTTTCCTTTTTAATTTTAACAATGGTTCAGCAATAGCTGCAAAATCTTTTATAAAGGACCTATAATATGAACAAAGTCCTAGAAAAGAAGAGAGCTTCTTCGCCATGTTTGGAGTCGGATACTTTTGTACAGCAATTATTTTTGATTCGTCTGTCTCGATTCCTTTCTGAGATATTTTGTAACCTAAATATTTTAATTCAGGGGCTGCAAATTTGCACTTTTCGACATCACTAGTAATAATGATATCTTCTAAATAGATAAATGTGGACTTTCCAAGAACAGGCCTTAACACAATGTCCATACATCGCTGAAATGTTGCCGGTGCCCCTGAAAGGCCAAACGGCATCCGCAGAAATGCATAAGTGCCAGACATGGTTATAAAAGCAGTCTTAGGCACGTCCTCAGGCCTAACCCCTTTTTTAAAATAAGCAGTCGTTAAGTCTAAAGTCGTCATATATTTGGTTGATGTTATGTTCCTTAGAATTTCTGCAATAATATATAACGGGTATACCGGATATTTAGTTATGGAGTTTAATTTACGATAGTCAATCGCGAATCTCCACCTTTTTGGATGTGTCAATGGATAGTCATTATTTTTCTTACATAAAGCCACCGGGCTAGCATAACTACTTGAGATGGGCGTTATGATCTTTTTACGTAACATATTGGTGATATGCCATTCTATAATTTTTTCCTTATTCTTATCATACCGGTATGCTTTGTGGCGAACTAGCATTGAATCTCCGGTGTCAATACTATGGTTAGTAACCTGAGTAAATCCTGGAATATCACTAAATAACGAAGCAAATTCAGTTACCACTTGTCGGATTCTTCGTTGCTCTTCATTAGGCAGGTAATCAAGGTTTAACATCGGCGGTTCAGCCTTTTCTTCTCGAACTGGTTTTATTGTCAGCTTAAGAGACGCTTCATTAAAATCCAGCGTTGCTTGTGCCTCTGAAAGAAAATCTATTCCTAAGATAATATGTGCTTGCAGATTCTTTACTATAAAAAACATAACCTTTACTTGTTCGTCTTTGATACGGATGTATAGTGGTAATTTACCTATGCACTTACATCTTTCTCCTTGCGCCGCTAACACCGTCGTATTATCCGAATTATATATGCGATATTTACGAAAATACTTCCTAAAAAATCTTCTCCCACACAGGAACACTGCGCGTCTGTATCCAGGAGTGCGGTGGCTGGGATATTATTCACCAACACTTCAATCTTCGGAAGAGTCAAATTTTTCACCATTACTGTATTTAACTTGAAGGAAGAGGGGTTTTCGTGGCCTTCGGATTTCCGCACCCTCACGTCAGCAGAAATCCGTTTTAGTTTAAATTATTTTTCATTTCCGTGCTTTCCTTCTTTTTCCACTGGCCTTGAGATTTTTTTCCAGGATTGCTATTGAACTGTCGACGTTCGCCGGCTGTTTTTGAATGCTCGGGTTTCCTTGCCCACTGATTCGCTTTGCTTCCGTAGCCGTGTGCTTGACTTTGCTGTGGTCTTGACGCACGAAATTGGTTTCGTTGTTGATATTGGCGTCTTCTTTCAATGTCCGCCGTTCTTCTACTTTCAAACTGGATTGCTAGGTCAAATAACTTTTCCAGTGTAGTCTGATTCCTTAATTCAAAAAAGTCTTGCACTTGGGGAAGTAACCTCGGCTAAATCACTTGAATTATCTCAGGATCCGGACGGTTTCCATACAAGAGTTTGAAGACGTGAATTTTTCTTAAAATAAAGTTTGAGAGATTTTCGATTCTTTGCTGATATATGCTGAAAAGTTCCGTTTCTAATTTCGCACGATCCCTTACGACAGGGAAGGCTTTTAGTAGGGCAGTCTTGAAATTTTCGTAAGTATAGGTGGGACTTCCTGCTTGACACAAGAGACTTCTGCCTATACATTTGAACCAATTAAGCGCTTGGCCCCTCAAAGCGCTGGCAGCTAAGTTAACTTTTTGAAATTCGTGCACGGGGTAGAGCATGAAGTGGTCATCCAATTTTTCCAAAAAACTGGTTACCGGTGAGTTTCCATTAAATGTTTCTTCTGGTTTCATCGAAGCGCGCATGGTATGGACGATGTAACCAAATCCTTCCAGGGCGGCAGCTGGCATTTCTGGATTCTGAGCCGCTTCTGCAGGCAGCACAGGTTCTTCTTGAAACTCGGCCATGGTTATTCTTCTTCGTTGGGCGCCACTATCAGGTTCAATGTTCCGTCTTACTTTCTTTGGGAACATGCACAGACCTGACTCGGAACAGGGAGCTTACTAAAGCTATGTTCAATAAATGTGGGAAGTAGACAAGATACACAGGAAGGGTATAGGAAAACCTTTATTTTTCACTCTTTACAATAATTTCCGTACTTCGGAATACAGAGACCAACTACTTGTGGTCTGATCGTAAGAATATAAAAATATAACTAAACTCTAGCTTAAATTTGGAATAATAAACGTGGAAGATTGGCCTTATATTAACAGGAAGCCGTATGTAGTACAGAGAACTGATAACACTACAATACATTTAAAATTATCACGAGGATTAAACTTCTGGCCTTGAAGGCAACCAGCAACCGAGTAAAACTTCTAAGGCAAGCGGCCTGCTTCGACTAACTCCTTCCTCTCTCTCGCTTGGCAAAAAGCCACAACTTAAGTACTTGGCGTTCGCCAGACAAATTTTGCAAGTTTAAGTTAACGCTTTTAATTCTGGCCGGAAGTAGAAAATAAGAAGTGATAGTAAAGATTTAAAATAAAATAAACGTTAGTAAAATTTAAGATCCTTACAACACTTATTAATATAATCAAAACTTCACATAGTGTAGCTGATGTAACAGATCAGTGCACTAATTCATATAAAAAAACTATACATACTCAAATGCGAAGTCGTAGTTTTCAAAATTGTGACAGATTATTAATTTTTGATGATGTGTTGCTGGAGGTCGAAATGTATTTATATCATACCAAACTTGAAACTAATGCTTAATGTGATTTGATATTTTTATGAAGATATTCATATATAATTCTTCAATGGAAAAAATGAGCTATTATGCTGAGTGTGATGGCTATCATACCAGTAGAGGGTATTCATGGAAGAAAGTTCAGCTATAATTCCATGTCGCATGATGGGAAATAAAATGTTTCAGCATGGCCATTAATGTCAACTGACGTCTTTATAGCTGCGGTTTAAAATAGTCATAGTCAAAAATCATAAGGTATAACTTTGGTGTCTATTCGTGCAGGTTAGAGCAATTCAGGGCGTTAACATTTTCAGGTGTCGATTATAGAAGATGCTGGACATATGGCTTATTTTGGCAATAAAATTTTTGTTATTTAAAAAGGTCCATTATCAGAAATGTTATTGAATTTGTTTCTTCCTAAATATATTAAATATATATATATATATATATATATATATATATATATTTAGGTTCCTGCTAATGCTGAGAAAAAAAACGCTCGCAGACAGTTTCATCTAAAATGTTTTCACTTGGACATATTGCTTCTTCCTCTTACTTCTGTGTGGTTGCAGAAAATGAAACTTTAAGTGTCTCAAAAGATTTTATTTCGGCTGTTGCGTTATTGCTACGTTATTACTACACTATTGATATAAGCTATCCAAAAGAAATATCTTGTACTCCTAAATTTTTACAGCATTATTTGTTTTTAAATCAGTGGTAAAATACCTAGCAAAGTTATGAATCTTCATAATAAGATGGCATTAAAGTAGAATATTTTGCTTTCATGTTGTTATAGATTTTCTGTGCAAAATTCAAAAATTTTAATTTCAAGCCCACTTTTATCACGTTTTCCTGAATTTGAATGATATTGCAAATTAGTTCGCAGCAATAATGAATCTTTTATTTATATACAATTAAATTTTCATGATTTTTTAAATTTAAATTAGCTTTATACGAATGATAGAATATTTGTTAAATTCAAATATATATATATGTAATAATAAAATTCCATAGTCAAGAACACACTTAAAATTCTAACTGTATGTTATTTTCATTTTTTAATGGCGACGTTCTCTTATTTGAAAGTACGTGGAATTAAATCCACAGCCCCGTAGTCAAGTTGTTTTTCCCGCCTTTTCTACACGTATAGTTACAGAATTTTCTCGAAATATTTAAAGTGAACTGGATTGGCTGACGAGGCTGACGTCATTTCTTGGAAACTCCGCCTTTCCAGAAGCTATAAAAGGACTCGCAATAGGAATATTGGGGCTTTTTTCGTAAATGTCACGATGAAGTAAACGTCATACAAAAAGTTATTAGTAATTTTTTTTATTTACTCCGGATATCTGATTTTTGTAACTGCTATTTTCTCCTGAATAATAAGAAATGGATCCTGTTTTTTAAACTTATCGTCTGATTATTTAAACTACGACTAAAGCTGATACATCACAAGGAGTCGGCAGGATAGGTGTACCCAAAAGGAAAATAATTCCAATGGAAGAGAAAGAATTTTTTAAGTGCAAGTTGCGTCTGTTTTTTACAACTGAAGAATTGTGAATTGTGATACCGCTTTGTCTTCGAATTTTGAGCGTTAGAACCGCATGATTTGGATATCGTCTGCTGGAAAGAAGTGAAGAATTTCAATCATTTATGCTTTTTTTTTTTTTTTTCAATTGAAGAATTGTGAATTGTGATGCAGCTTTGTTGTCGTATTTTGAGCGCGTCTCATAGTTAGAATAACACGATTTGATATCGTCTGCTGGAAAGAAGCTGAAGAATTTCAATCATTTATGCTGTGCTTTTTTTAACAGCATACAAACGAGCCGGATTAAATAGTGTACTACACAGCCAAGTAAGAACATAATTTAAGAAATTATTTTTTCTCAGTGTGTGAACTAAGATGCTACGACAAAATATATTATGTTAAACTAATTACGAGTTTATTTAAATTTCAAGTCTTATTCTAATTAATAGTGTTGTTCTAAGTAAAATTTGATAATAACCTGAAATGTGTAGTGATAATCATAAAATTTGAGAATATAAAATTTTTATTTAAGTCTATTATTCTATAAAGTGTTGATAATACTCTAAAGAGTTTTTGGTTTAAAAAAAATATTTTAACTATTGTAAAAATATTTTGAGAAAAGTGCACATTTTTTGTTCTTAAGAAAATTTTAAAGTTTTCAGTTACAATATCGACAAATCAGGAACCCGTTAATCTTGACGATTCACTGAACGTGAATCAAGATACAATAGATTTAAATATTATTCCATTTGAAGATTCTAAGGACAGTGGCATAATTTCTTGGTTAGGTTATTTTAACAGTCTGCCAAAATAAGGACGAAAATTGCAAACTTCAAAATATTTCTCGTTATATTAGGGGAAAAGCCCTCTGGCTCTATATTAAAAATTGCCATGAGCTAAAAACTTGCTCAGAATTTGAACAAATATTAAAGAAAACTTTATTGATTCCACCTTAACTACTTTCGGCGACTTCGCTAATTTAAAATCTAACGCCAGAGAAGACATCACGAATTACTTTCGAAAGAAAATGGAAGTGGGTAAGCGGCTTAATTTGGATAAATCCATGATTTTAGAAGGTTGGACAGATGGTTTGCCAACGAACTTAAAGTCTTCGATGATTGTTCAAAGTCCCGCTGATCCGATAACTTGGCTAGAACAAGCCCACAAACTTCGACAAATTCATGAATTTAAAGATGAAAATTCGCAAAATTATAACAGAGATAGGAATATTCAACAAATCAGACAAGCTAATTTCCGAAATAATAATCGTCAGTTTGCTGATAATCGACCCAATGCATCTAATTACAAACCTCATAGTTTTCAACAAATTGGAAATAAACCTAACAGCAATTTCAACAACGGAAAGAAAGTTGTAAGTCACCATACTAATAGTAATTTTGACGGTATAGCCCCATCACCTTGTAGAATATGTACCAAAAAAGGGATACCAAATTGTTAAAATTGTTATCACTGGGCTCAAATCTTCCCATTCCGAAAACAACGAAACTGAAACTAATTCTAACGTGGAAAACAAAAATTCGGGGTCTGATTCTTCGGAAATTTGACAAAGAATTAAGGGATTTTTATCCCATGGCAGATCAGTCGACTGTATCGTGGACACTGACGCGACATTCTCTATTATCTCAGAAAAATCTGCAAACAATTTACAGTTAAAAATTCAAAAGGTAAAAGGTATTAAAATTAAGCAAACTAAAGGAAATTTTTCTATTGATAAAATGTGTAGATTACAAATAAAAATTGGAAATATTATTAAACTAATTAACTTGTTAGTGTTAGATACAAATTTAGATTATGTTCTTTTGGGTTTAAATGAATGTAAATTATTTGAATTAAAAATTGATTGTAGTAATTTAGTGGTAACTCAAATGAAAACATTTCAGATTCTGTGAATGTAAATAACAGAGTTTCTATGCATGTACAACTTGATAAAGTACTTGAAAAAACAATAATGTAATACCATCAATTAAGACAAAACCTAGAAGTAATATCTCTGAGGTAATAATGTAAGGATCTTAAGTTTTAATAACGTTTATTTTATTTTAAATCTTTACTATCACTTCTTATTTTCTACTTCCCGCCAGAATTAAAAGCGTTAACTTATTTATGCAAAATTTGTCTGGCGAACGCCAAGTACTTAAGTTGTGGCTTTTTGCCAAGCGAGAGAGAGGAAGGAGTTAGTCGAAGCAGGCCGCTTACCTTAGAAGTTTTACTCAGTTGCTAGTTGCCTTCCAGGCCAGAGGTTTAATCCTCGTGATAATTTTAAACGTATTGTAGTGTTAACAGTTCTCTGTACTACATACGGCTTCCTGTTAATATAAGGCCAATCTTCCACGTTTATTATTCCAAATTTAAGTTAGAGTTTAGTTATATTTTTTATATTCTTACGTTCAGACCACAAGTAGTTGGTCTCTGTATTCCGAAGTACGGAAATTATTGTAAAGAGTGAAAAATAAAGGGTTTTGTGTACCCTTCCTGTGTATCCTGTCTACTTCCCACATTTATTGAACATAGCTTTAGTAAGCTCCCTGTTCCGAGTCAGGTCCTTGCATGTTCCCAAAGAAAGTAAGGCGGAACATTGAACCTGATAATAAGTGTTTATGAAAATAATATATCTAATGGAAATAATGTGTCTAAAGTTACTGGAAGTCTAAAGTTACTGGTGTCTAAAGTAAATGAAGGTAATAAGTCTAAATATTATGAAATTTAATGATGATAAGATGTCTAAGGTAACAAGAGATAATGTAAATAATGAAAGTAATGTAAAACTAAAAATTCAAAAAAGTGATGTGAAAAAACAAAATAGTGAAATAACAACTGATTCAGAGAGTATGTAGGAAGAAAACCTTGAATTAATTAAATTGTTAAATAAATATAAGAATGTGTTTTCAAAAAATAAATATGATGTAGGTAAAATAAACACTGAACCACAACTAATTAACTTGACTTCTGATTTGCCTGTCACTTTAAGACCTTATCAAGCTCCCCTAAGGAAGAAGAAGAAATTAGACGACAAATTGATCAATTAATTAAAAAATGGAATTATTAAAGAAAGTAGTAGTTCTTATGCATCCCCAGTAACTTTAGTATTAAAACGCTATGAGGGCAAAAAAACTAGAACGTGTATTGATTATCGTAATTTGAATGCTTTAGCAAAGACTGATGCTCATCCCCTGCCCCGGATAGACTTTTTATTAGACAAATAAAGTAATGCAAATGTTTTTTCTACAATAGATCTAAGATCAGGTTTTTGGCACATTCCTATTCACCCTGATGACACCGAAAAATTGGCTTTTATTACAAATTTTGGACTGTATGAATGGCTAAGACTTCCTTTTGGCTTCAAAAATGCACCGGCTATCTTTAACAGAGTTATTAAACGTATCCTCACTAAAAATAAAATCCAATTTGCTTGTAGTTATTTTGATGACATAATTGTTTACTCTTCTTCCAAAGAACATCTAAAGCATTTGAGTGAATTATTTGAAATATTTATTCAGGAAGGTATTAAATTGAGCCAGAGTAAATGTGTCTTTGCCAAAGATAAAATCAATTTTCTAGGTTATGAAATTAGAAAGGGTAAAGTTACCCCAGATAACCAAAATATTGAAAGTATTAAAAATTTGAAATATCCAAGTAATGTAAAAGAACTACAAAGAGTGTTAGGCAGTGTAAATGTTTATCATAGATTCATACCTAATTATGCTAAATTAAGATCTCCTCTAAATAAATTATTGAAAAAAGATGTACCATGGCATTGGGATGATCAATGTCAAACTGCTTTTGACGAACTGAAAAATATTCTTATTTCAAAACCAGTCTTACAATTGTATGATCCAAATAAACCTTGTCATGTTTTTGTTGATGCATCGCAGATTGCTATAGGAGCTGTTTTGAAGCAGCCAGATGAAAGTAATGTATTACACCCAGTTTCCTACCATTCTAGAGTTTTAAAAGATTACGAAAAAAATTATGCAATTACAGAACTTGAATGTTTAGCTATTGTTGATGCATTAGATAAATTTTATTACTATCTTCACGGTCAAAAATTTACAATCCATACCGATCATGCAGCCCTTGTTTGACTTAAAAATGTTAAGAATTTAAGAGGCAGATTATTCCGTTGGTCACTACGACTCAGTATGTTTGATTACGAAGTTTATCAAAAAAGCTCTACAAACGTTGAAGCTGATATGCTTTCTAGACAACTTGTTTCTCACCAGCTCCAACATTCTGTGTATTTACTTAATCGTGATGAAATTATACAACAGCAAAAGAGTGACAATGTGTGTGATAAAAAATATGTAGAAATAAATGATTTGATGGTAATTAAGAAGAAAAAAGGTTATAAAATTGTGGTACCAAAATCCTTAAGATTAAAATTATTAACCGAAACTCATGAAAAATTCGGACACCCAGGTATTCATGTTATGTTAAATTTAATCACCTCACAATATTATTGGCCCTACATTAGTAAAGATATTGGAAATTTCGTGAAACATTGCCATGTTTGTCAAATTAATAAAAAGAAAAAAAACCAAAAAATTTGGACTTATGCAAGAAGTACCCGCAACTGATAAATCTTTTGAATGTCTTTCTATTTATACAGTCGGCGGTTTTAATTATTATAATTCTACAAAAAAATATTTACATCTTGTGATCGATCATGCCACAAGATACGTCTGGGCTTTTCCATCTAAAAGTGCAACTACAGAAACTTATGCTAATATTTTGAAACAAATTTTCCAAATTCAAGTCCCCGAAAAAATCCTTAGTGACCGCAATGCCGCATTCACCTGCAATAGATTCAAAAAATTTCTTAGAAATTATAATGTAAAACAACTTCTAACTACTGCCAATCACCCCCAGACAAATGGGAAAGTAGAGCGTGTGAACCAAACCCTAGTAACTCGTTTAAGATGTAAAGTAAATTCTACATCATCGAAAATTCCTTGGACGAAAATTTCGGATAAAGTTATTAGTGAATATAATAATTCTCCTCATTCGGTAATTAAATTCACCCCTGCATATCTTTTACTCGGAAAACTTCCTTTCGATTCTCCTCTAGATCAAAATACTTACCCTCCGGTTGACATTAGCGAGAAAATTAGCGAGAAAATAGCGAGAAAATTAGCTAAAGAGAGAACTATTGAATATCATAAAAGGAATAAAAGTCGTTATGACACAAAATTTGCAGATGTAGATTTTCAACCTGGTGATCTAGTTTTATTTGATGAATTTGAATTTCCGAATACAGGTAAATTGACAGCACCCTATTCTGGACCATACCAAATTGTCAAAAAATTATCTGAGGTTAATTATGAAATTGATAAAAAGAATTACCATACAAAGAAACCTACTGATATTGTCCATGTTTCCAGACTACGACACTACCAAGAACCAGAAAATTTTAAACTACATCACCAATAAATAGACACACCTTTTGGTAAACGCTCAACTGGGGTTGCTACTAAAGGTAATTAGAGCACCTCTAATTATTTAATGTCTAATTTTCTGTGTTGTAAATTTTTGGTGTGTAGTTTTGTATCTTTGTATTTATTTTGTATTTATGTGTCAATTTTTTTTGGCAACGACATTAATAGTAATTATAAAATACTATTGAAGTTGAAAGTTGTGTTGAACGACAATGCAGTATATGACATAATTGTCATTGTCGATAGTAAAAGGTAAAATACGAGTAAAATTATTGTATAAAATGATTATTATCAAAATAAGTGTTTTATATGAATAAGTAGTCAAAATAAAATATTGTAAACAAACTAAAAGTCAAAAGGAAATGTTAAGAAATTTGTCAAGTATTGCAATTGTCAGTGATATGAAGAAAAAAATAGAGGAACACCTCACCTCAAATAGAAATTTTTAATATTAAAGCCACGGCGAACTGGAAATGAAAGATTTGTAAAATAAGAACTGCTCTAATGTTTTGCAGCAATGTCTAAAGACCTGGATCCAGACCTGAAACTGTTCTCGAGAAATGTTTTTCCCAATACTGCATGCATAATGTTATTTTTCTTTATTTTCTATAAATGTCAATATATTAAGATATATTATTTACAATTTATATATTGATATTATTATTGACTGTGTTATAGTGAGAGTGTCTTTTTAAGGTTAATATTATTGTAACTCGAATTATGGATGCGAGTTCTTCAAACAAATTAAACAATTATTTAAAATATTTTTTTTATTTGGAATGTCTTGTGGTCGAGGCGCCCGGCTTCAAGCCTCTTCAGATGGGGCGAATATTTGTAATAATAAAATTCCATAGTCAAGAACACACTTAAAATTCTACCTGTATGTTCTTTTCATTTTTTAATGGCGACGTACTCTTATTTGAAAGTACGTGGAATTAAATCCACAGCCCCGTAGTCAAGTTGTTTTTCCCGCCTTTTCTACATGTATAGTTACAGAATGTTCTCGAAATATTTAAAGCGAACTGGATTGGCTGACGTCATTTCTTGGAAACTCCGCCTTTCCAGAGGCTATACAAGGACTCGCAATAGGAATATCGGGGCTTTTTTCTTAAATGTCACGATGCAGTAAACTTCATACAAAAAGTTATTAGTAATTCTTTTTATTTACTCCGGATATCTGATTTTTGTAACTGCTATTTCTCCTGAATAATAAGAAATGGATCCTGTTTTTTAAACTTACCGTCTGATTATTTAAACTACGACTAAAGCTGATACATCACATATATATATACACATATAAACAAACATAATACTTGCAGCAATGAATGTAAAATATTTCTTGAGTTATTAATATTCTTGTGTAACAGCTGTGCATTATTTCAGTCTATGATTATTTCAATATGTTTAATGCTTTGCAATGATTTTTTTAGTATTTTTTTATTATCTTATATTTCTACATTTATGTTATCGAGAGAAACATTTAATCTATAAAAAAATAAAACCTGCTTTTAAGTAAAAAATATCATTTGAATCCTTGTAAAATTTACTTTGTGTCATAGGTATGCATGTTACATTTTAATATACCTATATAATACATTTTAACCTATACTATAAATGAAGTTTTTAAGGTCTGGACTAAAAGAATTTTTAAAGTAATATTCGTAAATCTCCAGTTTAATCAGCTTATAAATGCCATGGATCCAACAATTCCATGGCATTTAAAATCATCACACAAATCTATGACTTTCTACCAACGTTTTGGTAGTTTTTCAAAGCCTTCTGCCCAGAAACTTGGTGGCCGCGAGTTCAAAAATAGATCAACCTCATATTGAAAGTCCTGTGCAGAACGGAACATAGCACCAGCAAGATATGAAAAAAGGTAGAAGTCCAAAGGAACGATGTCCGGGCTGCATATAAGCAAAATGTACAATGCTAGGACAACAGCTTGAATTTGGCTAATGACAGTCCAGATAAGGGTCACCATTAACACCGCCCACATGAGTGATGTCACATTTCTGACGTTTGTTTACATTCTGCTGTTCGGCGTTACGAAGGGCGTTCTTTGAATGTGCGTTTAGTTTTTCGGAATGAAAGTGTTTATATGTATATATGCGTATATATCAAATAATTTATTTACTAAAGAATAACCATTTAATGTTTGTTTCGGAATATTAAGGATTACTCTATTGTTCCAATACAAAATTAAATCTAGTTGGATGGAAGTTACTGATGGCTGGAAGATGCATGTAAAGTGTGGTTTACAAATTATTCTGCATATTAATAATCAGAGACTTTTAAGTGATAATGAGTTAAATCAGCTAATATATATAATGTACGTGCGGTAATTAAACCAAGTGAAATTATCTTTCCTTGGTTAAAAATGCTAATTTGGGTCAGCAATTAAGCCACCAGTTACCATTGCAGTGAATTAACATAGAGTGTGTCAGGAAATCCTTAAAATACATTTCATATATATATATCTGAGTATTTGCCGCATTATTAATTGTGATTTGATTCCTTTTCTGGATTCAATATCTTTTCTTAGAAATAAACTTCATTTTATTATTAGAACGTAAAGAGCATATAGATGAAAACGTGTGACCACTCAAATGAACATATTGAAATGTAATTTAGCTGTGAAATTACTGAAGTTAAATTATAAACACGTTATTTAATAAGAACTGAATATATTTAAGATATGCTACCAGCTCTGATATTTCAAGACTATTGGATATGCATGTGTATAAAGATTAAATGACTATTAACTGACAAATTATGGTTCTGGTAAAGCATATATCATATTTGGAATTTTCATTGTTCAGTATCATTCTTAGAAAGGAAGTTCATTGTTTTGCTGAAATGCAAAGAAAATAATACTGAATAACTGTAAGTGCTTAGTGTAATAGACCCACTGAAATCTAATTTAGCTATAAAACTGCAAATGCTAAATGATGCTGAACATAATTGTTACCAGTTATGATATTTCAGAACTATCAAAAATGCCTAACAATGAGGTATCTGTTCTAAGGTTCTAAGGTGTAACACTGAATTGAATCCAATAAGTATAGTACTTTTATTTCTCGGAAACATACCTTCAAGTGAATTGTGTGAATGTGTGATTATAGTCCTTTACATCTGGTTAAATACAATAAAGCTTACATAAGCTAAAACTGAATGGATTAAAAAAAAATTTAACATTTCAAATTTTACATATTAAAGATACTGATTACCTGGAGTTCTACCGATGATTGGACTCAATAAAATATGTCTTGAACCGACAATTTTTTTTGAGAAAAAGCATTTAATATTGTTTTTCTTACATTAGTATGTATTTTCAACTGTGAAGCTTGTGCATTTATAAAATGTAATGAATGCAGATATTTTCATTTATTTCCAAATTCATTGAAAGTCTTTTTTTTTTTTTTTTTTTTTTTTTTTTTTTTTTTTTTTACAATTTACTGCTTGATTTTATACATTATGTGTATGAGTAATAAATAATTTTTGTAAATATGCTATGTAACTAACTATGTCTTTATATTGAAACATCTTATTTATATATATGTGTGAGTCATGAATCAACTCGTGGCAATTGAAATTGAATTGCTGGTCAGAAATTAATGATAATAAGATGCATTACTGATGTATCTAATAATATGTATGTAAGTTGTATTTTTTTTTTTTTTCAACCTCCGATCGCACAGTATGATGGCCAGGTATGCGGCAGGGGTTTGGTGTGCGTAGTAGGCGACTACGCATCTCCCCCTCCACACGCTCTGTCACTGGCGTATTCAACACGCCATTTTCTGTTGAGTTGCAGTCACGTAAACATGGCTGTCGCTATTGATTCTCCCGCCAAGTGTGAATTGCGAGCTGTTATTCGTTTCTTGTAGGCAGAAGGGAAACAGTGCAGCGGAAATTCATCGAAGAATAAGTCGAGTGTATGGAAACAGCTTTATGAGTGATGGTGTTGTTCGTGAATGGTGTTGAAAGTTTAAAGATGGCCAAACTGATGTGCTTGATGAAGGGGGTCAAGGACGCAAGTCTGTCGCTACAGACGACATTGTTCAACGAGTTGACCAAGCGGTTAAGCAAAATCGAAGGTTCAATATAAGGTGAATTATCGATGAAATTTCCGGAAGTTTCAAGATCTTCCCTGTACTCTATCGTTACAGAACAGTTGCGCTACAGAAAAGTTTGCGTTCGCTGGGTCCCACAGATTTTGACTGACGACCACAAAAACTCGCCGAATGGTTGCAGCGTTTGAGTTTCGTGACCGTTACAATACTGACGGAGAAGAGTTTTTGAAATCCATTGTGACAGATGATGAGACATGGGTTCAATATGACACGCCCGAAACGAAACGACAATCACAACTATGGATGCACACAAATTCTCCAAAAAGACCCACAAAATTCAAACGAAACTTTAAAAACCGTAAGGTCATGGCAGCTGTTTTTTGGACCAAAAAGGTGTGTTGCTTGTGAAGTTTATACAGACTGGAACAACAATTAATGCAGATTCATATTGTGAAACTTTGCGACACTTACGGAGAGCTATTCAAAACAAACGAAGAGGCATGCTGACTTCTGGAATTGTTCTGATCCACGACAATGCCCGTCCTCACAGCGCTCGTGTAACCCAACGGCTCCTTCAGCAATTTCAATGGGACATTTTCGAACATCCACCATATAGTGCCGACCTAGCGCCGAGTGACTTTCATCTGTTCCCTGAACTGAAGCAGTGGCTTGGCGGGAAGCGCGTCCAAAATGACGTGGAGCTGAAAGAAACCGTCACAACTCACTTCCAGTCATTGGCGGGGACATTTTATGAAGAGGGTATTGCAAAGCTTGTTCACAGATGTGACAAATGCCTCAATCGTCAAAGTGATTATGTAGAGAAATAACCTGTATTGTACATTACTTTTGGTAATAAAATCTTTTTTGTATATTCATCCGTCTTTTCTTTATAGCCCATCGGAGGTTGAAAAAAAAATAGCCCTCGTATTATTGATGGCAGTACATAAAATTAATCAAAACTGTAAGATATATGGTTAAAAAATACTATTTTCGGGATCAAATTCAGAAATGTACGTATGTATTCATGTACACTGCTCAAAAAAAAAAAAAAAAAAAAAAAAAAAAAAAAATGGGGCAGTGCTACAGGGATAAATAGAAGAGCTAGGTCATTCCTTTGTTCGACTCCTCGCCGACGCGAGTCTCATAGAGGGGGGGAACCGGGAGTAATCTGACGTATCTCTGTTGCACCTGCTCTGATTTCGCGCCTTTAAAACTGTAGTTTCATTCAGTTGCGAGACGATTTTTTGGAGATCGCATATCCCAAATTCATTTTAATCATACATATTTGTTTTCTAATAATGCAAATATTTAAAATAATTTGTGTATATATAGTTTTAGTCAGTTTTCCTTTTAAATTCTATATTTAAAGTATCCTTTATGTAATATGGCTTCTTGTGCTGTAGCAACGTGCCGTAACACTTATAGAAATACGAAAGGAAGAGATATTGTATTTCATGCTTTCCCCAAGGACAATTTGCTTTTGACGAAAGAATGGATACATAAATGTCGAAGACAGGATTCTATTAATGTGAAAAAAGCAAGAATTTGCAGCGAACATTTTCTGTGCAGTGATTATGAAGATAACATGAGAAATCGCTTGCTTGGATTGCCGCAAAAGAAACTGTTGAAATGCAATGCTGTGCCGAAAGTAAATTTATCGTGTGCAGTAAACAAAATAACACAAAGAAATCGGAGAGATTTGAAAAAACTAATGCAGAGTGCTTTTGAAAGACTACAGGAATTAAGCCCAAAGAAAATTTATTTTGAGGCCGAGAACGAAATTGAAGCTGACAATAATAAATCAAATGTGAATGATTTTGAAATAAAACTCACAAGTGACAATGCCCTATGTGACAATATCCCTGAGTGCCCTAAGTGTAAAGATAAACAAGAATGTATTGATAATTTGAAGAACAAAATAATATCCTTAGAAAATTGTAATAAAATATTGACAAATAGAGAAAAGAAAGATTTTAGAATGTTTGCTCAGCGACAAAGAAGGTGGACGACATTTAGAAAGAAATTTGTATCGGAAATTCAGAAATTAAAATTCCAAACAGCGAAATTTAGGAAAAAACAGAACAGATCGGAGAATTTGGAAAAACGTCTAAAGCATATTTTTATAAAGACGCAGATTAACGCATTGCTAGAAAAGAAGGAAGAAATCCGGTGGACTAGTGAAGATATTTCACGTTGCATTGTCATAAGAGCTCTGTCATCTAAAAGCTACGATTTTTGGAAAGAAAAAATGGGAATTCCTTTACCTAGCACTAGCACATTTATATGCGGATATTTAGGACTGCACTAAATTTTCATGTAGTCCAGGAATTCAGAGTGATGTTCTTGCTGTAATGAAGGAAAGATGCCAATATTTGAATTCTGTAGAAAAAATATGCGTTCTCAGTTTCGACGAAATGCACATAGATTCTAAACTCTGCTATGACTCTAAACTGGACCAAAATCGGTCCTTTTCAAAAAGTGCAGTTTGTTTTAATAAGAGGTCTCATTTCGCAGTGGAAACAACCAATATTTTTTGATTTTAACACTCCAATGAAGAAAAAACTTCTTTTTTCACTCATAAGACATATTCAATCATCTAGAGTAGAAGTGAAAGCAATAGTGTCTGATTTAGGAGGATCTACTACTTTGTGGAAAGAGTTACAGATTTCGATTAATAGTTCTCATTTTCCAAATCCAGTATTCCAAACGAAAAAAATATGGGTTTTTTCAGATTTAGCGCACTGCCTCAAATTACTGAGTGTTGGTGTATTTAATTATGACAAAGCACACTAGGGCTATCTGCCTAAGGGGAGGGATGCCTTCGTGGAGGACTTTCTAAGGGAAACTGGCTCGTATACACGTTACACATGGGGAAAACCACGAAAACGCCCATGCAGCCAGCCCGTTCGCGGGATTCGAACCTCGGACCGAACTACCAGTGTTCAGCGACTTTACCGCTCGGCCTCTGGTGGGCTCAAATTACTGAGAAACCACTTTTTAGATAAAGGATTTGTTTTAGAAGATGGAACTGTTTGAAATGTTGATATTATTAAAGAGAATTAAATTGTGTCACAAACTAAAACCAAATTATTTAATGGTCAAGGGAAACGAGAGACAAAAAGTAAGTATATATAATATGTTTTGATTTGAAATATTTCTAGATTGCATTTTAGAAGTTAATAGCGTAAAGCATATTTCAAATGAGAACTAATTTTGTTAAGATATTGCTACAGTTATTTTTATTGTATCCTCTGTTATTATTGATTCAATTTTGTGCTAGCTTAGCATTCTAGATAAAATATATATAAAGTATAATATTAAAGTAATTGGCATAAGAAGACCTGCCCCCTTAACCCCCCCACTTTTGAAAAAATAAATAATTATTTTAGGTACTGTGAATAAAGTTGTTTTGTCTAAATTAAGATAACAATCTTACATGTATTTATTTAAATGAAATATTGATGTAAGCCTAAGTTACAAAATTATTTTTTAAAAAATATATGTTATTATAATGAATCGGGAGAAAAATATGCTAATGTAAAATCTACAATTAGGCTGAAACTCAAACTTAGATTAGCAGAAATTTTGCCATATATAACCATACACGTTTAAAACTATATCAATTTAAGGTTATTATTTTGATTAATTTTAAATAGCTGTTATTATAGTTATCTTAGCAGTAGTACAGTTCTCTTAGTTAACATGCAGATAAAGAAATGATTAGAAACAAACAGGCATTTAAAGAAAAAAAAAAAAAAATCCCTGCAAATAAAAAAAGGAACTTTATGCTAAGAGTAGCGCATTTTATCTATTATTTTAAAATTGAGTAAGTACTATTAAATTTTGTAATGTTCAGTGTAAAATGCATACCGCAGTAACATTGTCTCTTCCAAATTATAGCTACCTTTCACACACAGCTCATTTTAAACGCTGATTCTTCAAATTTAAAACGCTAATTTCTATGTTGTCAATTGCATCTCCGCGCTCAGTGCCATCATTGCTACGTCATCACTCCTCACTGCCTGTTTCAGGGGGAAACGCTCTATGAGCTAGCCCTTCTCTTTA
This sequence comes from Stegodyphus dumicola, assembly GCF_044657685.1. Lineage (NCBI taxonomy): Eukaryota > Metazoa > Arthropoda > Arachnida > Araneae > Eresidae > Stegodyphus > Stegodyphus dumicola. The sequence goes on from NC_140768.1 coordinate 102,682,782, forward strand.
GTCCTGGCAGTGCTATATCTCCCGTTCTACTGGGCCGATTGACAAAATTCAAACTGCGTTCTTCATGTCTCGAAAGCGCGACTTAGGATATATATTAGATTTATATATAGCACTATTCTAACATAGGTATTTTGACACAAAATTGGACTTTTTCTGATATAACATAAAAAATTTTTTCCATATTTCGATTCTACGACTCAAATTATGCCAGAATACCAAGTTTTGTAAAAATCGTACGACTAGTTTTTAAAATATTAGCTCTCAAAATTTTAGCTCCTCAATGTTAATTGAATTTGGCAAATGTTTATTAATATCTCTTTTTTTATTAAACTTTTTTTGATTTTTTCCTCTCACATTTCGAAATTTAGGTTCATTCCAAATAAAATTTACCCATTTTTTGTGTTTTACTTTTTAAATTTCTATTTTTAAATAATTTTTATAAATTTTACGAAAAAAATTTTGAATTATAACCTATAAAATGTTTACCATCATCATAAAGTAGGTGTATTTTTAAGCATATCTGCAAAAAATTAGACTTTTTTATTCAAAATTTTCTAAGATATACACGAATTTACATATTTTCGCGTTTTGAAATTTGGCATCTTTTTTTTGAGCGATAATAGCGCCAAATGTGGTCTATGGATTTTTGTTACAATGAATTGCCACAGCTATTTTTAACCTTAAGTTTCAAGTAAAATTTTACGGAGAATTAATTATACGATTTTTTCCTCTCAATAAGGCGTAATAAATATTTATTAATACTATATGAAAATCTATTTTTTAAATTATAGATGATATTACTCAAATTTTTAACAATTTTTTAAAATTTCTCTCTTTCTTCCTTTTTTTAAAAAAATAAGAGCACATTTTTCTAAGAGTAAATTTTTACCTTCGGCGTTTTATCGTCTGCTACTTTACTTCGTTTAAATCCAATTGTCTAAAACTGAGAATTTTCGTTTAATGTTTATTTGAATTTTATGACATTAACTGCATAATTTATTTCTAAACAAACTGTTGCTTTTGAAGCGGCTGAAAGAGCGGCAGATACTACCATCCATATTTTTAAAGCACAGTATATTTTTATAGAAACATAAGATTTAGAATAATCATTTATATAAGTCAAATTATGATATAAACATACAACCCTCTAGAGACTGAATTAGTGGAAGTTCAATGGTTATGTAGAAATGATCTGCGGCTACTTAATGGCTGGATAAGTCAGCAGCTTCTGTGGACAAGTAAGAATAATTATATAAACGACACACAACATTCTGGATTCAATTAACAACGAGGATACGATGTTTATTAAATGAATTTAAGAAGTTTTAACACATAAAAAAACCAACTCATTTTTTATCCTAAAATGTATTTTTGTTCGCAGCGTATTTTCATTATATCCTTAAAATTCAAATTTGGAATGCAATTGTGAAGAACTGATTCCTAATCATCAGTAATATAATAAGTAATCATTACGGTTATTAATAATCCTTCTTATAAAGTAATTGCAAATATTTCAAAAAACTTTCTGTCTGAATGCAAATATTTTTCTATGCAAAATTTTTAATTTTATATTAATCAAGATTGCACACGATATTATTTATTTGCACTTCAATTTTTACCGTCAGCTCTAGTAGAAGTTACAAATCAATTATATTTAATTAAGGAATGAATTGAATTATTTAATTATGGCAAAGCACACGAGGGCTATAAGCCTAAATGGAGGGATGCCTTCGTGGAAGACTTTCTAAGGTAAACTGGCTCGTAGACACGTTACACATGGGAAAAACCACGAAAACGCCCAAGCAGCCAGCCCGGTCGCGGGATTCGAACTTCAGACCGAACTACCAGTGCTCAGCGTCTTTACCGCTCGGCCGCTTGTGGGCTATTTAATTAAGGAATGACCATCTGAATTTAGAAACAGCGTACCGTAAAAGCAATTCAAGTATTGGCGCCGTATCTTTCATGTTACTCCCGATTGGCAAGCTACATGATTTTTAATGTAGTGGTGTGTATTTAATTATGGCAAAGCAAACTAGGGCTATCTGCCTAAGGGGAGGGATGCCTTTCGTAGAGGACTTTCTAAGGGAAACTGGCTCGTATACACGTTACACATGGGGAAAACCACGAAAACACCCATGCAGCCAGCCCGTTCGCGGGATTCGAACCTCGGACCGAACTACCATTGTTCAGCGACTTTACCGCTCGGCCGCTGGTGGGCCCCATGATTTTTAATGAGTATTCGGGTTTTGCTAGTAACTTCATTTGGAAATCGCGCTTAAACTAGGTTAGTTGGTTATTTGAACATAGAAAGAACATGGGAGCTATTTGATTAAGATGCTTTCATAGAGAACCTTTGTAAAGAGAACCTAGAAAACTACGAAAACCAACCATGCAGCCTGGGTTAGACTTCGCAACAAACAATTCGTATTTAACAATCTTCAAATGCTAGGCAACTGGTGAGGCTCCAATTGAATCTCCAATTTAATATTTTATTTGTATATATTTAAAATATTGTTGCATACTTAGACACAAAAAGCAGAATTTAAGTTTTGTTAACTCGTTAATAAACTACCAAGCCATAGTGCAAATGAATATTCAATTTCTTTTGCAATAATTGTATTCACTTAATATTCTTGGAATATGAGCTAAAGAAGGAACGTTCTCGGAAGATTAAAGAAGTGTTTAAATCCAGTGATATAAGGTTTGTTTTAGAAGCTCAGGATCAAAACGATTCTGCAATTGCCCCAATAGTTGACTTGTAAATGGCTGTGAATTAAGCAGATGACTTTTAATCTTACGTTTTCAATCAGACAACGTATTCCAAATGTTTTGTATTGCATGATAATGCATCTTTTCATTATTCAATAACCAGTCGGAGAACCGCTTGTGTTCCGAAAATAAGTATATGTACTCAATCTTCCTGCATGTTTTTCAAATTTGTCTTCTTGTGATTTTTTTTCTTTCCCCCAAACTAAAGTTGACTCTCAAAGGAAAGTTTTTTGATATTGAAGAGACAAAAGGAGTATGACATCTACTTTTAGAGGCATGTCAAAAACAAATCTCTACAAGCCTTCTCTTCCATTACATGTTGTGCAGTCAGACAAAAAGTTGCATCAGCGTAAATTCTATAATCTATTTTTATTACACTCTGATTACTTTACTAACATACAGTGAATATATACTAAATCTTTTACTTCAGCTTAAGTAATTCGGAATTTTTGACGGAATTCTTGTCGGAACTAGGACTTAGAAGATAAGTCAAATTAAATATTTCGATAACCCAATAAATTCAAGGTCAAATTTCAAAATTTTATTTTCCAAGGAAGAGGAAATTTTTTCAGTTTTGGTCCATTATCCTAAGTATATTTGTTTCGATTCTTTATTTTTCCATAAAAGCGAAAAATTTACGTATGGTATACATATAACGCATAGCTTCAAATGAAAATTTAATAATATACGGGGTGGTTATAATTAAAGTTCCACATTGAAACGGTCATAAAACGAAAACTACTGGATCAAATGTTATCAAGCTTGGTAATCGTGTAAAGGAGGTCATAGGAATTTATTTTCCGGGAAAAAAAGGAAGTTCGAAACCTCACCACCAGGGAGAAAAATGGCGCTGTATGCAATATTGTTAAACGAAATATGGGTCGGAATCTAACTTAACCGTTTGTTACACGGGTTTAATATGTTGTATACCCTTAAGAAACTTTGAAGTAAGCAAATTACCATTTAAAGGCGTTAAATTCGATAAACGTTGAGTGCGCCATCCGTGTAAGTGAGAAATTCGTCCGTGAAAACCACGAATTAGCGATTAGGAAATGTGAGATCGCAAATCACTCGCACAAGTCCGTACAATCTGGAAATCATTTTCTTACAGATCGCTAATTTGTAATTTTTGAAGCCTGAATTCGGCCCTAAAACATAAAGATACTGATTCAAAACGCTTTTAATCGATTTGGGCCAAAGAAATCCCTCATGTTATCTATCTAGTTCCATTGCATTCTCCTACTGCATTCGATTGCATAGCAGTCATTCCACACCGTTTAGTGTTGAATGACAGCTACTTTTATAACTGAACCATTTTTCTCTGAAGAGCAGTCGACAGCTGGACCACTGTGATTGCAGCTCACTTAGAGTCAATGTTAAAATGTTTCGTGATACATGAACTGCAGTAACATGGCATTTTAGATACTACGATTTTTATGCAGGGCTGGGTCCCACCTGACGTGTGTCGCACAGTTACTTAGGCAAGATTTCACGAATGAATGTCTTCTAGGCCAACACTTCCCCTCTTCCCACCAGTCCTCAACCTCTGTGACTTTTAGCTATGGGGTTTTCTCAAAAGCACTGTTTATGGTGATAATCTAAACAATTTGGCAGAAATGAAAAATGTGATACACTGACATGTCCGTAACATTCCTCCTGATATGCTAAGAGCTGCTGTTGAGAATGCAGTAACGGGATTTAACTTGCTTTCGGAAAATGCTGGACGCTATACATTGAACATGCTTTGTAACACGTTTCGGAAAATATTAAACATATTTTAAACAGATGTCCTCGTGTCTTATTTCATTTATCAATCTTGTATACAGCGCCATTTTCCCCCTGATGGTGAGTTTTTGAACTCTTTTTTTTTATTTTCCGCGGAAAATAAATTCCCGTAACCTCCTTTACACGATTCCCAAGTTTGACAATATTTGGTACGGTAATTTTCCTTTTATGACCATTTCAAATTTGAACTTTAATTATAACCACCATGTAAATTAAACTTTAAAAATTTGACAGTTTGGTTCAAGTCCCAGCTTTAAAAATATATATATAAATATAATCTTTTATATTAATTCTCTTAGAAAGAATGTTTTAAGAAGCTAATTTTTCTCTCGCGTTATAGATTGTATAAAAAAACATGATCTTTAATATGATTTAGATTGTTTCAGCCGATATAAGAATCGAGTTACTCGGTGGTACAGAATAAACCCTGCTGGACTGTTTTATTTCTTTGTCATTTAGCAAAAATCTTTTAATTAAAATATTTATCCTTTGGACTTCGCTTTAAACTTTATTTATAGTTAAAATGACTAGAAAATGAAAAGCTGTCTTATGCTGAAACGCAATTCATGTAATTGATATTTTTAAAAATTGACAAGAATGCAAAATTTATGGAAGTCGAAAAATCTTAATTTTCTTGTGTGTGCACTGAAAATAACTGTAGAAGGAAAGAAGAAAATTAGGGAGAAAAGTAAGCAAAAATTTGCAGGGAAATTTGGCTGTCAGACATACCAAGATGTTTCAAAATGTTGGACGCTTTTGAATATACTTTCAGGATATTTCAAAGAATTTAGGTGTTTAAAGAAAAACCACTTGGACGTGTACACCAGCAAATACCATCAATTGAGCTTGTGGTTAACAGAAAAGACAGAAACGATATCATTGCAGATTAAAGTGAAGAGCGACTGGTTTTAGACTATATGGTTGTATAAATTTAAATTACGTTATAGAACATCATATCATATCATAAATTGAGAATCCTATGATTTTCTCATTCGAATTTTTTGAATATTCAGGATTTTATCCAGTGATGTATGTGGATGTCACCTAAAGACGTTTTTTTTTTCCTCCTGATGAAAGAGCGGCCGAGCGGTAAAGTCGCTGAACGCTGGTAGTTCTGTCCGAGGTCCGAATCCCGCGAACGGGCTGGCCCAAGGCGTTTGTCTTCCGGAGTACCTTTGCAACTTAATGCAATTACCTCCACAACTTCGATAAGGAAACTGAAGTGGTTAAGAAAAAGCATTGGCTAAAGGAAAAATGAACAAACCGTTAAGGGTTTACTGTGAAAGAAATGAATAAGCAGTCCGCGTATGGGACGAGTAATTCTTTCTGCTTTCAACTTGTTATCCAAGATTGAAAGAGAGAGAGGTGATGATTTGAAGATTCAGGAGTTTATCCAGTATTGTATGTGAATGTCACCTAAAGGCGTTTTTTTTCCCTCCTGATGAAACAGCGGCCGAGCGGTAAAGTCGCTGAACTCTGGTAGTTCGGTCCAAGGTTCAAATCCCGCGAACGGGCTGGCTGCATGGGCATTTTCGTGGTTTTCCCCATGTGTAACGTGTATGCGAGCCAGTTTCCTTTAGAAAGTCCTCCACGAAGGCATCCCTCCCCTTAGGCAGATAGCCCTAGTGTGCTTTGTCATAATTAAATAAACCAAAACCTCTTTATGAAACCAGTCTTTCCTTTCATCTCATACCTTCAAAATGTTTAGCCTCTAAAGACTGATAAAGGCTCTGACCAAATATTGATGAAATGGATTGAATTGGATTATTAAGTTACGTCAAAGCAGGGCTATCTGCCTAAAAGGAAGGATGCCTTTGTGAAGAACTTTCTAAGGGAAACCAGCTGGCATACACGGTACACATGAGAAAATACACGAAAACGCCCATGCAACCAGCCAGTTTACCGGGATTCGAACCCCGGAGTGAACTACCAGTGTTCAGCGACTTTACTGCTCGGCCGTTTGTGGGCCTTTATGAAATGGAAGGCGATAACTTTATTTAAAATGATTGTCAAAAATATCAAGATATTTCGAAAATTTGGATGCTTTTTAATATAGTTGCGGAATGCCTAAAGAAAAAGAGCAAGAATAAAGTAGAATGCCTAAAGAAAAAGAGAAGAAAAAATAAATTTTTGGGTAAAATTTAGTATTTGTATTTTTTTTTTAATTTAAAACTTTTTAATCTTATGATATTTGATTCTTACGATTTCAAAAATAAAATATTTGACTAAAATATGAATAATTGTATTTAAGAAGCCAAATGTAGGATAAAATTGTGTAAAGCAATGGGCACAATGATAAAACTGTTTAAAGCAGTGTATGCAATTCATCCTAAGTTAAAATGTCGGTTATACATCTCTCTTATTTATATATATCTTTTCTGAACAGAACATTGAAAGCCGTGTTAATTGTGCTTTACTGTATTTTCTCTTTTAATATATGCAGTTTTCAAACGCATCGTAGTCCGGGTTACAAAGTATTCCCCCGAAAGAAACGCAATTCAAATAAATAAAGTCAACTGGAAAATTTATAATAATAAATATTTTTAAAATGCTCAGTTCGAAGGAATAAATAGAAAATTTTAAAACAATTATCTGAAGAGACAATGCAACACAAACAATTAAAATAAAAGTGTAAGAATTTAAAAATTACCTAAAATAATAATTATGACAAAAAATATATACAAAGAAAACTATTTGAAAAAAAATAAACGCTGCACCTTTATTTACGCAGTTCGAATAGGTAAATAGAAATTTTTAAAACAGTTATTCGAAAAAAAAAAAAAACCATGCAACTTAAACATTTAAAATGAAATTCGAAAAAGAAAAAATACTTAAAATAATAAGTTATAATTAAAAATATAATATAAAGAACATTATTTGGAAAAAAAGGAACGATGGTGACTTTTTTTCCTCTCACGGGAAAGGAAACTAGGTTGCCATATATTAAGAAGTTCGCCAAGTGAACTATTCTTGGCGCAAACTAACAAAAAGGTGCCAACATAAATTTGTGAATTTCTCCGTAAATTTCGCTCCAAAATTTACAAAATTTCATATTTAGGCGTAATTTGAGTCGTAGAATCCAAATATGTAAAAAAATTGGTATGTTATTTCAGAAAAAGTCGGATTTTGTGTCAAAATACCTATGTTAGAATAGTGTTATATATAAATCTAATATATATCCTAAGTCGCGCTTTCGAGACATGAAGAACGCAATTTGAATTTTGTCAATCGGCCCAGTAGAATGGGAGATATAGGACTGTCCCATTCTTTTTTTTTTTTTTTTTTTTTTTTTTGAGCAGTGTACATGTGTGCACATAACACACACACTTATACATATGTGCACAGGCCCACCCAGTGGCCAAGTGGTAAAATCTTTGAACACAGAGTTCAAATCCAGGCAAATTGCCTGGCTACATGGGCGTTTTCATAGTTTTTCCCCATTTGTAAAGTGTATACCAGCCAGTTTCCTTTAGAAAGTCCTCCACAAAAGCATCCCTTCTCACAGGCAGATAGTCCTAGTGTGCTTTACTAAATTAAAATGAAACCCAAACCACTCGTGTATATATACATTACATCTCTGAATCCTGTTCCAATAACAAAAGAGTACTGGTTAAAATTGGGCTTTTAAAGATATATGAAAAGAGTTTTGAATTAAAATCCAGACTATATTTCGTTATCTTGTAATAAATAGATTGGACTTAAGATCACACTGTAACTATTTAATACGAATTCCACTAAGCTGTTAAGGCTTTATATTTACATTAAGTATCGAAATCAAGCTCAGAATGTTATGAATTAATATTATTGTTCATATAAGTGCTTCACATTTAGAAGTCCATTCTATTATCCATAATTTAATATCCACTTTTAACAAATAAGAACAATATGATGCTAATTATCGCATTTATTTATTTACGAGTTCTATGAATTGCAATAATTCCCTTTTTTGATATCTTCTGTTACAAAATACTTTCAGTCTATAATTCATTTTTTAAACATTAATTTCTCTTCATCAAGCTCATCAATAATGTGTATAAAATATATACACACATTATTGATGAAAAATTATTTAATTAAAATGTTCAAAGTATATGTTACAGAAAACAAACGTATTGACATCTATAATACATTTATTAAAACTTATTTGGTACTTTTCCGTTTCGCCGGCGCAATTCTCGCCAAGCAGACTTTATTGACAACAACATACAGAATACACATAAAAAAGACTAACAAATGTTAGTTCTAAGAATGTTTTATTTTGAAGGCATAAACATTTTAATATCGTATTAAATTTTGTAAAAAATCCAATAAATAAAGACAATAAATTTATAAAAAGCTATTAATTTAAGAATTTATTATGCTTTCATGGTTCAACATCCCGATTCGCCTTTTCATATCACGTGACCCCAAGTGATTTCATTTCATGTAAACTACGCTACAAAAATCTAATTCTCTACGTTAATTTCAAGTTAAATCTTAATTTGAATACAAGTTTAAATGCAAGAATTATTTCAGTTCGTCGTTACTCAGAACTTACATAAAATCGCAGTGCTTTACTCCGTAGTGCATTCTCATTAGAATGGATGAATTTAACCCTTGACTTTGACTTTTCTATACTTTCGCCTTCTGGTGAGCTGTGTGATTGCATCCTAATTGACTTAATTATAACGAATGGCTATAGGGCATAAAATTAAACAATCTGGTAAAAATTCTGTGTAACTGTATGCTAGCATTGAAAGAAACAATCAATGTGATAAGAAATGGCTGCTAATTGTTTTGAAAATGAGGCGTAAAAGTTTGCCAGCGAGGATATTACGTTTGGCATCAGTTGTATCATCATTGGCGACTTTAACGCCTGCGCCGGCAAAACGGAAAAGTACCACTTATTTATTTATTATAGTGAAATAATCAAATTCCCAGATTAATAGATAGAGTTTAAACAGCAGAGGTCTAAGACAGGGTGTTTATGTGAGTATCGTTTGCTTTATTTTATTGTTGCAAACAGCGTAAATTCCTTTTGTTTTTCTTCTTTTAGTTTTGAACTTTATGTGTGGTAACAAGATAAATGATTGAGAGAATTGTGTTTGTGACAGCCATGTAGAATGGCTCGCTTATTTTGTATCAATTATTTCGCATCGCTGACATATTATTTATAATTAGTGTAATCAAATAAAAGTGTAGGAATACAGTCCATTTGTTGATTGATTATTGTTTGTGAAACATATTAAGTGTAAAAACATAAATTGTTGGTCAAAAGTCTAGCCGGAGAGCTAGTGAAGATAGTGACTGTTCTAAGTGTATTCTAACAACGCAAATATGCATATGGTTGGTGAAAATTATCCACTTTGTGAGGTAAGTGGATTTTGAACAAAAATTCGTTTAATTTGTTGTTAAATTTTAAGAACAATGTTGTAATACAACATAGAATTCGATTTCATTTTAATAATAGTGTTAAGTGATTTAAGAACAATTTCTGTTTTTGAATTGATCAATTATGAGTGAACTTATAACTTTTAAAACAAAAAGAGCGGTCTTACGCAGGAGTGTTACTAATTATGTAAAGAAAATTGAAACTATTTTAACTGCAGATGAAATTAATTTAATAGAACTAGAGGAATGTGTTGAATTATTGAAACAAAAAGAAACTGAGTTAAGGAAGCTTGATTCTGAAATCGAAAGTTTAATTACAGATACTAAAGAATTAGAAAACGAAATAGATAATGTTCAGGAGTACACAGATAAAATTTATTTGTGGAAATTTAAAGGTGAAAAAATATTAAAAAATCAAAATAGTAAAAATAATTCTAATAGTGTAATTTCAGAACAGGTTCTTGACAATATTAAATTACCCAAGTTAACATTACCGACTTTTGGTGGTAATATTACAGAATGGATAGCCTTTAAAGATCTTTTCAGTGCTTGTGTAAGAAATAATACAAATTTATCTAATGCTCAAAAATTGCAGTATTTGAAGGCTTCGTTGAAAGGTGAAGCATATCGCATTATTCAAACCATTCAAATTTCGGATTGTAATTTTGAAATAGCATGGAATCTGTTAGACGAAAGATATTCAAATAAGAGAGAACAAATTTTTGCATATATTAAACGTTTTTTAAGTTTACCAACTATTCAAAATGAATCAGCATTTGCTATTTTAAATTTAGTTGACAATATTAATGAAGTAATTCGTTCTTTAGAAGTATTGAATCAAACGATTGATAATTTTGGTGACACTTTAATGACTTATTTAATTTTGCAAAAATTAGACCCTTCTACAAAATTATGGTGGGAACGTCAGTTAAAATCTAATGAAATTCCAAAACTTACGACTTTAATTGAATTCCTAAAAAACTATGCAAGAACACTTCAAAATAGCAAATCAACAAGTAATAAGGTACCTAAATCTGTGTTTCAAAATAAGAATAATGTTCTGGTTGCTACTTTGGGTTGTGGTTATTGTAAAGAAGATCACAGTTTAGCCAAATGTTCGAAATTTCTAAATTTATCGGTTCAGCAAAGGATAGAATTTGTAAAATCTAATCGTTACTGTTTTAATTGTTTATCTAATTAATATGCACTTGCTCAAAAAATGCAAGAGTTTAAATACATGTCAACATTGCTTTAAGAAGCATCACAGTATTTTGCGCACATTGTAAATAATTCAAAAAATAAAACTCAGTTAAACAGTATATCTCCGCCTACGCAATCTATCCCTAAAAAAGATGAATTAACGAGTCCTAAGGACGTTTCAGCCACAGTTTGTGCCTCTCATTATGATTCGAATGCAAAAGGTAATCAAACCAGTCACATTTTATTGTGTACTGCTTTAATAAAAGTTCAAAATTCTGAACAGCAGTTTGTGAAGTGTAGATGTTTATGTGATACTGGATCTCAGAGATCATTTATTTCAAGGGATTGTGTGAAGAAATTGGGATTACGAGTGAAAGATAATTCCATTTCTGTATCATGTCTAGGAGAATTTAATACTATAAGTAATGGGGAAGTCGATTTAGTATTCACTTCTTATTTTAAAAGTGACATTCGTGTATCAACATCAGCGTTTGTACTGGACAAGGTGACAGATAACATTCCCTATGTATCTTTGCCATCAATCATCTTCGATAACTTCAGTGATTTACAATTAGCTGATCCATTATTTTACAAGTCACAACCAGTTGACATTTTATTTGGAGTAAATGTATTTCTGCATTTAATGACGGGAGAAATTGTCAAGCGTGGTCCTGATCTACCATTTGCTCTAAATTCGAGGTTGGGATGGATAATTTCGGGTACTACAAATTTTGAATCTACAAATTTTGAGCCAGTATATGTAAATCATTTGAATACAAACACAGATGAGTTAGTAAATTCTTTCTGGGAGTTAGAAAAGTTTCCAAATGTACAACCTTTAACAAATGAAGAAAAACTTTGTGAAGAACATTTTAAAAACTCGCATTTTAGAGACACATCAGGTCGTTATTCAGTTGCATTACCATTCAAACATAATAGAGATATTCTAGGTGACTCCCGTGAAATGGCGTACAGAAGATTTCAATACTTGGAGAAGAGACTGTTATCTATGAAAGAAATTTACAACCAGTATATTCAGTTTATGAAAGAGTACTTTTCACTAGAACACGTAGAATTAGTGCCAGACACAGATTATGAATTAGAGAATAAACACTATTATATCCCACATCACTTCGTGTTGAAGGACTCTAGCTTAACAACAAAATTGAGAGTTGTTTTCGATGCGAGCGCCAAAACAACCACAGGTGTTTCTTTAAATGATACACTAATGATAGGCCCAAAAATACAAGATGACTTAATTTGTATTTTACTAAGATTTAGACTTCATAACATTGCAATAACCGCTGATATTAAAATGATGTACAGACAGATAAAGGTTCATGAAAAAGATAGAGATTTTCAGAGAATATTATGGAGAGATAGCCCGTATAAACAAATACAAGTTTGTCGTTTGAAAACAGTTATATATGGAACTGCAGCTGCTCCATATCTTGCAACCAAAGTTTTGAGTCAGTTAGCGATTGATGAAGGATTGAACTTTCCAAAGGCAAAGAATATAGTTTTAAGAGATTTTTATGTTGATGATATGTTAACTGGTGTAAAAGATAGTTCGGAAGGTATTGCATTGATAGACGAATTGCAACATCTGCTAAAAAGTGGTGGCTTTGAGCTTCACAAATGGTCGACAAGTGAACCGTCGTTGTTAAAAACCTCTGGCTTAACAAACACAGATAGTGACAATATTCATCGTGTAATAGAAGACAAAACATTGAAAGTTCTGGGATTGGAATGGCATCCGGACAATGATGAATTCAAATGCAATGCCGGTGTAATAGAGTATCAAAGTGTTCCGACTAAAAGAATTATTTTGTCATTCGTAGCAAAACTATTCGATCCATTGGGGTGAATAGCTCCGTTTGTAATTCTCGCTAAAATGATCCTTCAGCAATTGTGGAAATTACAATTATCATGGGATGATCCTGTAACAGAAGAGATTGATCGAAATTGGAGAAATCTATGTAGAGAAGTTAAACTTTTGAATTCTATAAATATACCTAGGAAAATTCTGCTACCTGATTATTTTCGATGTGAACTTCACGGATTATGTGATGCGTCTGAAAGAGGTTATGCAGCAGTTATTTATATCAAAACTTGCAATAACTCTGACATTAATGTTAAACTCGTAACAGCTAAAACTCGTGTAGCACCATTAAAATCTATTACGATTCCAAGACTGGAATTATGTGCAGCAGTGTTATTGGCACGCTTGATTCAGTCTGTAAAAGCTGCATTAGTTATAAATTTTGATTTAGTGCAAGCTTGGAGTGATTCACAAATCGTGTTGTCATGGCTAAAAAAATCGTGTTGTCAGATCCTAAAAAATGGCAAGTATTCGTATCCAATAGAGTTTCTGAAATACAATCCATCTTACCACCTGAGAACTGGAGTCATGTTGATGGAAAGGAAAATCCAGCTGATTGTGCTTCACGTGGATTATTTCCTGCAGAACTATTATCTCATCAATTGTGGTGGAATGGTCCTTCTTGGTTAAAGTGCAGTGAGATTGCCTTGTCTAAAAATATTCTTATAGATGAAGAGGCATTACCAGATGCACGTAAAACAGTCTCATTTGTAGTTTCTGAACCTGTACAGGAACTTGCTATTATATCAAATATATCTTCATTTCCAAAGTTACAACGCATATTTGCTTGGATATTAAGATTCATATCGAATTCTAAAGTAGCATATCTAGAAAGAAATACGTCTTTTTTATCTAGTAATAAAATTCGAGCTGCAACTTTCTGTATTGTCCGAATAATACAGCGATTTCACTTTTTTAAAGAAATTCAATGTTTGGAGTTGGGAAAGGACTTACCTACAAACAGCAGCCTCCTTAGCTTGTGTCCAATTTTAGATGACAACAAAGTGTTACGTGTAGAAGGAAGACTGAAAAATGCGCAACTATCAGAAAATGAAAAACATCCAATCTTATTACCTTCAAAACACAATCTGACAGAAATCATAATTAGACACTTTCATGTCAAATATCTGCATGCAGTACCGAACTTCTTCTATCTTTAATTAGACAGCAATTTTTTATCATAGCTGCTAGATCTGCTATCCGAAAAGTAGTAAGATCTTGTATCACGTGTTGCAAAATTAGAGCTAAAACCGCAAGTCAAATAATGGCTGATCTACCGGAATCTAGAGTAACACAATCGCGACCATTTCATCGAACTGGAATAGATTTTTCTGGACCGTTCATGATTAAACATCGTGCAGGACGTGGACAAAAATCATTTAAATATTACGTATGCTTATTTGTGTGTTTTGTAATCAAGGCAGTACATCTTGAAGTGGTAGAAGATTTGTCAACAAAGGCATTTTTAAGTGCATTGAAACGATTTATTGCAAGAAGAGGGAAACCATTTGAGATTTATAGTGACTTCGGTACTAACTTTAAAGGTGCAGACAAAGAAATCAGAAAATGTTTTTTGCAATGTAAGCAAAATCAAGAAATTCACAAATTTTTGTCTTTAGAGGAAATAAAATGGATATTCAACCCACCATCATCTCCCCATTTTGGTGGACTATGGGGATCGGCAGTAAAGTCAATGAAATTACATCTAAAAAGGACTGTTGGTGATACTGTGCTGACCTATCCGGAATTTCAGACCTTGATAGCGCAGGTTGAGGCTTGTCTCAACTCTAGGCCATTGTGTCCAACTTCGGCTGATCCAAATGATTTAACTGCATTAACACCTGGTCATTTCCTAATAGGAACGTCTTTAACTGCCATACCTGAACCAGATCTAAATTATAGTTCCTTCAATCACATTGACAGATGGCATGTGAGACAGTTTATTTTTCAGCTCTTCTGGAAAAGATGGAGTCGAGAATACCTGTCTCAGCTTCAACAAAGACCTAAATGGCAAAAATGTCAAAACAATTTAGAAGTCAATGACTTAGTCCTCATCAAAGAAGACAACCTTCCGCCTCTTAAATGGAGGTTAGTGAGAATAATTGCTGTTCATCCGGGCTCAGATCAAAGAGTCAGAGTTGCTAGTATTAAAACTGGTGATGGTGTCATTAAACGACCAGTCGTAAAATTGTGTCCTCTTCCTATTCAGACTAAAAAACTATGAACTGCTTCGCATATAATATTTTGTATTATTTTTCTTATGTTTATCTTTATTACAGGCTAAGAAGTTTCAAAATGCTCCAACTGTTGAAATCCCCTGGGATTTCAACGAGGGCCAGGATGTTTATGTGAGTATCGTTTGCTTCATTTTATTGTTGCAAACAGCGTAAATTCCTTTTGTTTTTCTTCTTTTAGTTTTGAACTTTATGTGTGGTAACAAGATAATTGATTGAGAGAATTGTGTTTGTGACAGCCATGTAGAATGGCTCGCTTATTTTGTATAATAGTGTAATCAAATACAAATCAAGTGTAGGAATACAGTCCATTTTTTGATTGATTATTGTTTGTGAAACATATTAAGTTTAAGAACACAGGTTTCTTAAACTTTTTTCAGTATCTACCTCTTTTTATCACTGAGATTTTTTCGCGACCCCCAGGACCCCATAATATTTACGAAAATTTTGTGGGATCCCATAAGCATCGCGCAAATCCGACACATACGTGAGTGAAACTGTCAATTTTTTCACTTGTAATATACTATTGCAGTTTTAGGTCATTAACTTTAATTTCTAATTTTAAGACATAGAACAATGTGAAAAGTTTTAAGTAAGTAACAGACGAAATGACAGCGCCATGTGCAAAGCAAATAAACTGAACGTTTATATTATAAAAGAACGCATCGAAGAGCTTTCGTTTTTTTCATTGTCTATATTGTATTATCTTATCTATTTTCAGATATTGTATAAAAATATTTGGTAATTATTTGGTATTATAATAAGTTAAAGAAATATCAAAACTGGTAAAAGTTTTGGCGACCCCCTGCTGCAGGTCCTGCGACCCCTTTGGGAGTCGCAACCCACAGTTTAAGAAACGCCGGTCTGATATCATGTAACATTTATTTACATAAGAATAACTGTATAAACATAATGATCACAAGTTATCTTTTACTCAGACATTTCATGGTAACCTGTTTTTATTGCATTAGAGTTTTAAAAAATAAGTATTTTTAAGGATTTTTCTACTACTGTTTCAAAATTCTGATTTTAAAGCCAGTCAGAAATGATTTTCTTCAAGTATATAGAATTAAATTATTTATTTCTGGACTAGTCATCAAGTAATTTAAAATATAATACTTAGTATTGTTACCAAATTTAAAAACTCCAAAATATTCGTCTTAAAGTTTTTAATGTGCTGCTTTTTATCACATAAAAAAATTAACCAAAATGTAAACTTGTAATATTGAAAAATTTCTGTCTTAAGTAAAATTATTGTCACTATATAATTTCAGCACAAACTAAATATTACAGTATATAAAAGAATATTGTGTATATTGTGTACCGCCTATAAAATTAATGAGACTTGCGTATTAACACAACCACCTTGGCTCAATCTGGATTTAAAACATGAAAAGGTAAAAGTTGTTGCAACTCTCAGGGCTACAACGTGCAGGTTACAAATTAAATAATCATAACAGGGATTATTAATATAAAGATTTAATATGGATATCTCACACAAGCTGAAAACGTTACATTACTCTATTAAGTGCATACATATAACTGAGTGAAAAGGGAATTTCCCCCGCTTAGTTCGCAGTTAAAGAAAAAATAAGAATAATAAAAAATAGTCCAATCAGATGCGGCGCTCCTTCTGTTGACTTTCTCTGAGCCGTTATGTAATCCTCTGTCTGCAGCAGCCGTCTCCAATAAAAGTTATTCATTGGCTACAAGATGATGGTTTTCACAAATTTTCTTAAATAGATACCCAAATTATTGATATCTATCATAAGTTGGCTAACATTATCAAATGATGAAAAGAAAACATATTTTAGCAATTTGAAATATAAATTTTAATTATTAAATAAGGAAATAAAACACATTCATATCCAAAATTTTCTGTAATTGTTTTGCCCTATTCTTTTCCCCAAGCGGTTTAAAAAAAAAATTAAAGAATTTCAGAGACTCGGCATCGCACAAACCTCAGCAGCATTGGCTACCTACCAAATGCATTTCCTTTTTGTTTCTTTCAGAAATGTTTTGGCAAAATTTTGTATTCCTGTAGAATTCTCACTGTAGTTTTTTCTTTTTTTTCCATTGTTGATAAATTCCAGAGTGCATATTTTAAAATTAAGGCACAAAATATCACAAATTGTTCATAAAAAAAAGTTGAAACTTGAAATACAACAAAACAACAAAAAGAATGTATACAATATAACAAAAAGAATGTATACAAAAAAGGCGACATTGCCCTATTAAAGGATTGTTATGAGCATAATTGCCAGAGTTTGGCACATTTTAAAAATCTGATGAGTTCTGCTGAGTTGGTTGCAAATAATAAATTAATAACATTCTAATATGTGTATTTTTACTTATAATAAATATCTGAACATGCTAATTTTTTATTTGCCCTCTTATGTAATTTTGATAAATTAGCCACTATTTATTTTACATCAGTAATCTTCAGACTAATTTTAAATTTAGTTTCAGTGTGAATTTCTTTTGTTCTCTGCTTTCTTATGTTTAAATTGACGTCATGTAAAGCAACATAAAAAATAAAACTATTAAAAATATATGAAAAGCAAACAAATGAACAGATATAAAAATTTATCAGTTCAGTTTCATAGATATTCTGTACAGTAATACTCCTAAGTTTCTTAATAGGTTGGACTAATGAAAAGTACAACTTCACATACAGGATCTGTCAGAAAAATACATCTAGACTTTAACAGATGATATCTATATATTGGATTCAAAGTTGAATTATCTTTATAATATGTAGTATGATATTTCCTTAACATGTTGGTACTCTCACATATATGTGACACTACAATATACCAAAATGGATTTGGAGGACTTTGAGGGATGTTGTGTAGTACAAGAAATCAGTTAGGCTAGAGGTTCTTTATTAAAAAATTATAGCAAAATGCGCAGAAGTCCCCTCAGACACATCGACTAAACATTGTTCAAATAACTGCTCAGTATTGTGCTATATGGCTAGCTGTTAATGGTTACCACTGTAACACTTTGAGCAATCTAAGTAACTGTACAGGTACATATTTATGAATATTATATTAAACCTAGCCTAGCCTCTCATATGTATGATTTAATTAACTTATAATTAAGTTCAATACTAAAGCACAAGAATTTTCTTTTTATTAAAGTGTATGCATTTTTCTGATAGGCCCTTTATAAATATAGATGAATTTTAGTTTAATAAGACCGAGGGCCAGACCACCAGCACCCAAGTGTTGAAGTCTCTGAATACTAGATATTCAGTCCAGGGTTCAAATGTTGCCGAATGCGCTGGCTGCATGGGCGTTTTCATGGTTTTCAGCATGTGTAATGTGTATAAGAGCCAGTTTCCCTTTCAAAGACCTCCACGAAAGCATCCCTCCTGTTAAGCAAATAGCACTCGAGTGCTTTGCATAATTATATAAACCAAACCAAGGGCAAACAAAATTTTTAGTAGAAAGGTATATGATAAAAAATTTTGTTTTCATTCGTGTCAATATAAATTAGGATACTTATGTATTATCCCACCAATCATTTGTAGGAATTTGGGCTATGGTAACCAAGCATCAATCATTTCTATGGAATTACTAAAGGGCACAGTCATCCATAATTGGCACTAAATCATGCTACTTGGCCGGTGAAAGGGATAATATGTAAGAACCTAAAACAGTATTAAAATTAATATAGTGCACTTTTGTGGATGCCGATGGCCTCGTATTTAGCACACATTTCTAATTTGCATTTATGTTCTCCAAAGCCTTTTATCATTTGAGCATCTTTTGTCAAACTTGCGACTATCATACATTTTTGTGGTGGATTTGAAACTGTGTAACTTCACGTTCCCTTAAGTAAGGGATGAATATTCCATAACATGTGAAGAAAACATATATTTATTTTCTCATATGTTTTAACATATTTCAGTATTATACTCAAATATAAGACTTCATGCTATATTTAAAGTTTATATATATATATTTCAATATACCAGAGCCTGATCCTTACATTAAAAAAAAATCACATCACAGGAAACTAAATTTGAGATTAACATTACACGCATGGTATTCAAATTTATATAATTTTAATTTCAGCTTCAACATTATTCATTTCCTAGATGAAATCTTAACATGGACTATTTAGACTGATATGTTATGTCCTACACTTAGAAAACACTTCCTTCCCTGGAAAGAAACGAGACCCACCATTGGCGAGTCTCTGAACACTAGTAGTTCGGTCTGAGGTTTGAATCCTGCAAAAAAGTTAGGAACAGATTATCATTTTAACACAGTAAACCATTTCTTTGTGATCACCTCTGAAACTGACTACTTCTCCTCAATATATAAACAAATTCTGGTACCGAACATCTTCTCTTTGAGATGACAAGCTCTACACAACTGCTGGTGGTCATCTTAGAGAGGGTTCACTGTATTTATGGAAGGTCAGAAAATTATTCAACTATTTCTAAAAATGTAAATTAATCAACAAAATCTGGTATTAAGTACTTTGTTTCTGTAAGCATAATTAATAATAACTTCCGAGTTTGATTTAGTGTGTATCATGACAATTTATTACATTAATAAATGTCTTTTGCTTATTTGATTACGGAAAGCATGCAAGGTCTATGTGGGAGGGATATCTTTGTGGAGGATTTTCTAAGGGGGAAAACTCTCATATCGATGTTACAATTGTGGAAAACCAGTTTAGTTCTCATGCAGCCAGCCTGTCCACCTGGAATCAAACTCAAATCAAACTATCAGCCTTCCAGTCACTTTATCGCTCAGCCACAGTTAGGCTGTGTGTGGAGGGCCGTGAAGGAGAATAATTACATGCACTGAAAACTGAATTCTAAACTAAATGTATAAAGAAAGCTATGGAAATTCACTTATCAAAACTAGTTCTTATTAAATTAAAATACTGCATAAAATAAATTTATAAAGCTATTGAATGAAATTTTTTTGTTAACATATTTAAGATATATATAAGAAGTGATATATTAATTATTTCTAATATTATTAAGTAATTTTCTTTTAAAGGAATTAAAAAATAAAAACGAACAAAAGCTTCTTTAGAGAAATTATTCTATTATTAAAAATCATATGCTACTGGAATTCACATCCTACTTTATCCAAAATTAAATAAATGCATTCTTAAGTGATAAATCAAGTTGTGCAGAAATATTAAATATGCATACAATCATCTTAATTATTTAAAAAAACTGAATGTGAAAATTAAGATAAAAAAGCTTTCTAGATTATTTGCTAGAAATCCGACATTCTTAAAAATTAATACACGCACACTCACTCATAATTATATGTATACACACACATATTGATAGATATAATTCACATACGATTATATATTGAAAATATATGTATATACACACGCACGCATATTATATACAGTCAAAAGTCTTTAATCCGTACTCGTCGGGACTTCGGCGATTCGGGATTATCGATTTTTCCGGATTATAGATCATCAGTTTAAATCTGGTAAGATGGCATGCAGAAATTATAAAATTAAAAATATGAAACCGTAATTTATAAAATAATGAGGAATTATGATCTAAAGAGTATCAAAATTTACAAAAAAAAAAAGAAGCTTAATATTTATTTGTTTACTTTATTAAACATTTCTTTCAACGCGCGCATGCGTAAAGCATACATTACGCATAGCCGAAATTAGAAAATTGCAACCAGAAAACTATTTGATTTGTATTCGTGATATTTATAATGACGAGGAATTTGATTTAAATCATATCAAAGACGGAGTACATCGAGATGAAATACTACATTTAGTAAGGAATTATAAGCCGAATAAAATAAAATCATCTGCCCTAAAGATAACGATAGTGCTGACAGATCAACTTCCAGTTCATTGCGCGCCGCGACGTCCCCCCCCCGCACAGAGTAGCGTGAAATTGATAAACAGATTTCGGAACGGTTAGATAAACAAAGGATATGCCTTTATCCATTTTTTCTAGCAATTCCACTCTTTGTTTGATGGTCATCGAAACATACTTTCGTTTTGTAGATCCTTTGGGAACTCCAGCATCGGAAATTCTATTTGACATAATCGAAAGGTCAAGCTTACTTTTTTATAAAATTGCTCTTACAGTCTGCAAAAAATAATAAGCCGGATCCAATTCGAAGATTAAGGAACAACGCAATCATCAACATTAACTGAAACAGATAATTAGATAATTTTAACTTATACCGTCCGTTATACATTAAACGCGCACGCGAAAACGTATTCTGCGCTTGCGCACACGCATATGCGCAGTCATAAAGGTCTTGCGCGCACGCGTAAACGCCTATGCGTATGCGTCAACGCGGCGCATGCGCAGAAAGATTTTAGCTTTGAGGTCCGGATTATAGATCATTCCGGATTATGGGTGTCCGAATTAACGACTTTTGACTGTATACACACACACGCAATATAGAGAGAAATTTTGTAAAGTTTGAGACATAAATTTATATTCCTTATGGAAGTAAGAATATAATACTTTGGAACAGCTTTAGTATTGGTCCTTCTGGCGATTTTTTGATTTGGCGACAAACTTTGGTCGCCAAGGTAGACCCGGCTTTGAAGATCGGAAAAAAAATGGCGGATTGCCAACAAAACTGAACTAGACTAAATAACAATCCTAAAAAATAAGCGCTTGATCAGAATAAACAGCTTTTCTCTAATTTTCAACATTTCTAGTACTGCTATGATAAATTCTTGAAACACTACCGTAAATGAATTTATGGCAGTGATTATGTTATGAGCAATGAAATTTACAAAAGGCTAATATTTTAAATTACAAAATATAATATTAATGTATTAAACATTAATATTTCAAGTAGTTAGCTAATATTTATATTATATTAGTACTTAGCTAATATTTTAAATTTACAAAAGGTTAATTTTTATGTTATGAATAATGAAATTTACAAAAGGTTAATAAATGCATTTCAAACTAGTACATATATGTTACTTTAGTTTCTTAGATTTCAAAGTGAAGGAAATCAAATTAAATTATAATGGGCAAGTTTCTTACCAGTGTTAGAAATACTTTTTATGATTAAATTTTGTAAATGGTAAAAATATTAAGAAGTGTGTATTTTTTAATCCCTGAATTTATTACAAGTAATTTATGATTATAATTTAAAAGCTAAAATTAAGTTATCATAATGAGTAAATTTTGTACCAATGGTAATAATACAATCATCTTAAATGATGATTTCTGTGAAAAATTCGAACAGTCATTGGAATTCACTAGTGGTGGAGTGATAAACCACAGAACAGTGGTAGTTCAGGCTGGCTATATGGAAGTTTTTGTGGTTTTCCGTACATGTAATGTGAATCTGAGCCAGTTTCTCTTAAAAAGTACCTTATGAAGGCATCCTTCTTCTGCTAGCCAGCATATATATTTATTTTCTATTCATAATTCTCTCTTATTTTCTTATTTCTTAATTCTAAATCTTATTTCTGAAGTGAAGAAGTGTTGCATCTATAGGTCGAAAAATATGGTCAATATGTTTGCAAAATCCTGTTCAGTTTCGGACAGCATTTAAATAAAATAAATAATTTGTATACAGTGTCTCAAAAAAGTGATGGGACACTTATGCTTTACAAAAGGAAACTGCAATAAAATAAATTTAAAAAACATGTAAAATTTTTTGTGGGTGTGTTTCATACTTAAATTTAGTAGCAATTATTACATAACATACATTTTCTCAAAATATTAAAATATTAATTTAATAAAAATACAGTTGTTTAGAACGGAGCAGAAAATGGCTCACTTAAGTGATGGGACACTTACTTTTCCATCAAATATTTATCCAAAAATTTTACTTTTTAAAAGGTTTTAATATTTTGTTGGATTTCCTTTTACTTTTAAAACATGATTTAATCTTCTTGGGATGGATTCGACTAATTTTTTTGTGATTTCTGGAGTGATTTTACCCCATTCTTCTTGAAGCACCGATTTTAATTGTTGTTTTGAAGAAATGGTGTGTTTGCGAATTCTTGATTCCAATTCTTACCAAATATTCTCTATGGGATTTAATTGTGGAGATTGTGGGGGTGTTTTTATTATTTCAGGACAGTTATACAGCAGCCAGAGTCTAACGTTCAAAGCACTGTGCTTGGGGTCATTGTCCTGGTTGAATTTAATCAATTTTCGTTCTGAAGATTTCAAATTTTGATTTAAAATGTCAATATACTTGTACTGATCCATTATACTGTCAATAAAAACGAGATTACCAACTCCAGCGGACGACATACACCCCCATACCATAACTCCTCCTCCACCATGTTTTACTGTTGGCACCGAGTCCTGTTTGCGAAATTCTTCCCTTATTTTTCTCCACACCAAGATTCTACCGTCAGAACCAATCAGCAAATATAACTTCATTCCAGCAATCAGAATTCTTATTTATGTTGGATTTTGCGAAAGCCAGTCTGAGTTTTCTATTCTTTTCACTTACGAAGAATTTTTTTCCTGGCTGCTCTACCGTGATATACAGTAGATCGAATTACTCATCTAATAGTCTCAGAATTAACAATTACTCCATATAATGCTTGTAAATCAGCAGCAACTTTAGGAGCACTCATTCTTGGATTTTTTTTTAATATTTCGAACGATAATTCGCTTTATTTCATTGGATAGCTTTGATGGTCGGCCAGGTCTTCTTTTATGCTGAATCATATTATTCTTTTTATATCGTTTAATGATATTGAAAACTGTTGAATGACTGAAGTTAACTGTTTCAGTAGTTTCTCTAATAGATTTTCCACGTTCAATATGCAAATTAATAACTAATTTTCGAATTCCAGGCAAAGTTTCTTTTCGTTTAGCATTCATGGCTGCACAGAGCTAAAAAACACAAAAATTCCAAACCAAACTGGAGAGAAATACTGCAAACGATTTTATAAACTATTGGTAATTGCTTTTGAGTAAAAATAAATACCCCAAAAGATATTTTTATTGCTTACTTCAGACGATTTTTGTTGCATAGTACGTAGTGTCCCATCACTTAAGTGAGCCATTTTCTACTCCGTTCTAAACAAGTGTATTTTTATTAAATTAATATTTTAATATTTTGAGAAAATGTATGTTATGTAATAATTGTTACTAAATTTAAGTATGAAACACACAAAAAATTTTACATTTTTTTAAAATTTATTTTATTGCAGTTTCCTTTTGTAAAGCACAAGTGTCCCATCACTTTTTTGAGACACTGTATGACGCAAACAAAAATGCATTACACTATTTCATGTAGTGAATAATTAATCAGGGAACAAAGTATATTGTAACGTTCCTTTATTTTGTAACCAGAGTTATTTTATGCTTGGGATCTTTACTGTCAATTTCCTCCATCCATTTTCTCACCAGAATCCAAATGAAGTTTTTAGTTTGTAAAACAAACCGTGTTTTACCTTTCGAGGACACGTTACTAGGTCGCTAGATAAGATAAGATGTGTAGTCTTCAGTCTTGCATTATAATTGCTGATCGTTGAATTCCATGCCGGTTAACGTTTTAACCAACTTTGCATTAAACTGATTTGTGTAGCCTTTGGCTACAAATTTATTTGAATTTAAATTTTACATTTGAACTTAATTCTTATCATAAGTTATCTTGCCACAAGTGGTTAACTGAGTCGTAAGCACAAAGTGTGCCTTCTGTTCTGCACATCTAAACTTTATAACATAATAAAAGTATATCTTAATAAGAATATATCTAAATTTTATAATGATAACATTTAAAGGCATTGAAATCGGTATCTAACAGCTTGCCATGTAGTCAAATTTTTATATAATTGTACTCTTACTTTTATTACAGTTTTTATTACAAAACATTCAGATTTCTGTTAGGTAAAATGTTTAAGTAATATAGAAAATTTGCATAAAATTTAAAATAAAAAGTCCACTGTTATGTCAACATACTGTTAAATCGCTACTGCACCAATGTTCTGTTTCTGAGAGAGAAAACCTATGTTTTGTTACCATACCTTGCCTAAAAATCATGGGCACCAATGCTGTGTTACAACTTCCTCTTAGGAAGGAAACAAATGCAGAAACAGACAGGTGAAACCGCAACTAACTAAATATCAACTGAGAAACTAAACTCTTAAGGGGACTCGTACACCTTAAACTCCTTATGATCTTCGAATATGTGACTGTTGCAGGAATTGGGATATTTTATTTTTTTTAAAAGCAATTACTTCCAACTTTTTACATCTGACTACATAATAAAGCTGCTTTGGAAAATAGTAACCAGAAAGTTTGTGTTGCCACAAATATTTTTGTAATTTAATCCTCTTTGTGACAAAATATTTCACCATGTTTCCACCTTGCGCGCATGATATTTTAAAAATGACTAATTGTACATACTTGAAATTTGATGGAATTCTTTATATGGGCTCTACTTTCTAACTGAACCAAGTATCTGATGAATATTTTAATATTGAAAAATTTTATGGACAAAAACATTAAAAAAAAATTTTAATAAAATATATTTTACAAACTTAACTCAAAATAAAATAAAAATTTAACATGAAATTTTTAGAATTTTAGGTTCACAGTAGTTTCCAAATGTTATAAAAGCTATATATTAAATATGGAATTAAATTATCAAACAGAATGTTTTAAACTGTACGCGCAAGTTGGAAACATGACGAAAAATGTTGTCACAAAGGGGATTAAATTATAAAAATATTTGTGGCAACACAATCGTTCTGATTACTATTTCAGAAAGCAACTATATTATGTAATCAGCTGTAAAAAGTTGGTAGTAATTGCTTTTAAAATAAATAAGTTATCCCAATTCTTGCAACAGTCTACTATTCGAACATCTTATGGGTTTTAAGGTGTATGAGTCCCCTTAAGCGTTTGCTAATTACCAAACTTTTAGTGATCGTATAAGTGAATTTTTAATGCATTGCGTTGTGAAAATGCATCCGGGACCGCGCCGTGAGAGAATCGAATAAATAACATGTAAAATCAATATATATATATATATATATATATATATATATATATATATATATATATGAAAAACACATAAAGGATATAAAGAAAACATAAGTAATAGGTTTCCAGATTAAATACCAGTTTATTCAAAATCCTCACCATTAAAAATTAATTTTATCCTAATCAGGGAGTCAAACTTCTTATTTTTGTTAGTTTCAATTTACTTATTTTAGACACAGGTGAAGTCTTCAATTTGTAATTTTTTGTTACATTTAAATTCATGATTTGCAAAATCTATTACATGACTCTTTTAATTTAACGGGTACCCGTTCTATAATTTCTAGGAGGTTAAGGAAAACATATTAATTGCAATTCATATCTGTTCTAAGGAACATTACACAAACAACTTAAATTATTACATCCTAATTCATATAAAGACCTTAAGGTTTGTCTCGGTCAATTAAGAAGGGGAAAAGGAAACAATTGAAAGCCTGAAAATTAATTTAAGATTCGACGTTGTTATTTTACATTCCAAGGAAGTCGTTGAAACCTTACTTAAAGTTCAAACACAAAAAATAGATCTTATCTTGTAAGGACGTCTTGAAGTGGAGGACTCGTATCCTAATAAGCGTTGACGTCGGCGGGGCTGATTTTTACGGTCACAAATGGAAGTTTCAGAGGACATCGTCCTGTCCTGGCACTATTGGTGAAACACACACGCAGGTAACCGGTTTTCATAACGACGAAGCTATTTTCACTCTGGAAAACAGAAACAGGAGCACTGCTGCCCAGCACGGCTGTCCGCCTGGTCTTGAAAGTCTTAAGTCAATCGCCCGGTTCAATTTCGCCTTTTAACCAGAACGCCGCAGGGGAGCATGTTTGCAGCTCCCGGCCGGAAACGTCTCTCTAGGCAATTACAGCTTGCCTTTTCTTGCTCATCCCAAGAGCAAGCTCGAAGTTACAGTCTTAGGCCAAAAGTAAGCAAGTCCACCCAGTAAGTGATTCCAAGAGTAAGAAGAGTAGGTGAGTAAAGTCTCTCGCCTCTTAGTCAAAACGCGGCCGGGGAGCATCTCTCTTCGTAAATTACATCGTTTAGAAAGCTCAACCCCAGAGCAAGTTTCAAGAATGACGTCCAAAGTAAGCTCCGCAAGCAAGTCTCGCCAAGTCTCGCACGAAAAGTCTCACCCGAAAAGTGATTCAAACTCGAATTTTCTTCCTCTCCTCCACAAACGCGGGCTCCCACTATGGTTTCAATTATAGCCCCCTTAATTTTGGCAAAATTTGCGTTTTCAACCTCTGAATGCGGAAATAAGGGTGATCGCGCATGCGCGCCCTTCTTCACTTAGCCAACAACTGGACCCTTACTCGCCAAAACCTGAATGACTTACATCGAAAGTCAAGTGGCAACCTCTGGCCCTTCTGTCACGTACTTCCTGTCCTAAGGTCAACTGCACAATGAAATTCCTTCTAGAACATTCTAAAGGACAAAGCGCGCGAAATCATGAGTTAGCAAAATTGCCTCCCTTTCCCTGCTTCTTTTCACAATGAATCAAAGATTGTACAAAAATTGCAAGTAAAAGGAAAATAAATAATATTCTTTTAAACTAAATAATATTCCCAGAAGCATCTGTTTTTCCCCAAAATTATAGCATTAAAATAAATAATTCAGAATCAAATAAAATTAAGATTTCCATAAATCAGAAAATCATTCACCTAGTTTTTATAACTCTATCAGACAAATTCTCTACACAACAATACTATTAATGAAAGTAATAATACTTTAGTGAAGGTTATTCATATACAGCTATTAGGTTGTCAGATTTACAAAATTTGAGAACTCTAAATTATAAGCAATATATTCCATAATCTAAGCAACATTATATTTTTTATAGTCAGACAAATTATAAAAATGTTATAAAAGCAATAATGAAACCTGGTTTTGGTCCTGATTTGAACCTATGAATTCATGCAATTACACATCCCTATAATTCTAATATGAGGCAAATAAATATTTTTAGGCCATGGTAATTTTGATCTCCTTAGCAAAAGAAACACCAAGAGTTTACCTCATGCTACTGAAAATGTTTTTTTTCCCTTGGGGGGTGGAGTTTATAATAATATCAGAGGTGACATATGAAAAAATGTAAAGACTCATGTGATGCAATATTAAAAGCACCAGGTTTAACTATCAAATTTTGGCTTTTTAAAAAATATTTTAAATGTTGTGCTTTCCTAACACAAAAGTAACTTTAAGAAAAACATGCAATTTATCCATCCCGCCATGAAAGCTCTGATAGCTACCAAATTCGTTAAGATTACGTGGACAGAAATGGCGGCATGTTTTTAAGCTCAGTATTTAGGGTTATCAAGGTTATCATAATTTTTCATTTATCGCTCCAAAATGTTGCCAAACAAATTTCTCGCCAAAAAGGACTAATACTAAAGCTGTGCCAATACTTTAAAAGAAAATATAAAAAATAGTATCACTAGAACAAATATACATTGCAGAGTAAAAATGTTTTTCATTCAAACAACGCACTTCGTAACGCCGAAGAGCATAATGTAAACAAACGTCAGAAATGTTACATCACTCATGTGGGCGGAGTTAATGGTGACCCTTATCTGGATTGTCATTGGCCAAACTCAAGCCGTTGTCCTAGCAGTGTACATTTTGCTTATATGCGTCCGGGCTATATACTGGGCGCGGCAAAAAATTCCATTCGAGTCCGTACAGAGTCCAGCCTGTCAATGCCGACACATGTGGTTTTGCATTATCTTGATGAAGCATTACCTTTTTGTGCCGGAACTCAGTTTGAAGTTTTCCTAGATAGCAACGACAACACGGACTAGCACGTTGCTGTACACATTGCTGTCCACACATTGCACGTTGCTGTCGAGGGTTTCAAATTTTTCCACATACTCTTTGTGGATAATACCACGGCAATCCCACCAGATACAAAGCATAATTTTTTGGTTAGTCAAATTGCGCTCTGCCACGCTGCCGACGGGCTCACCGGTCGCAGAACAACCCTTTTCGGCCTTCGTTGTAATCCACTTTTCATCACAAGTGACGATCCACTCCACAATTTTACCCTTGCGTTGATATTCGAGCCGATTGGTGCAGAACAGAGCACGTCTGTTCTTATCTGCTTGAGTCAACTCGTGCGGCACCAAACGATTTAACTTGAACATCAAGTTCGTGTGATGCATAGCACGACTAATGCACATGGCACTAACGTCGAACTGCTTAGCAAACTATCGAGTGGTTGCATAGTGATCTTCCACAAATTCTCGCAGGCGGGTCATATCAGTAGACCGGTCACAGCGCTCTGCTTCTTCAATGTCATAGTTTTTGTTTCTGAACTTTCAGTACCAAACTTCCACAGTGTCACATGATACTATAGTACCTAAAGATGTACACGGTGACATTCTGTGGCTGACGTTTTGCAACAGAACTGGAAGTCAATGATGGTTCTAATCTGGTAGCGTGATAGTTCCATTTCAGACACCTTTTGGACTTAATGATAACGATATCTCTTTACAAGTTCCACAACATAGTGTTCTAAAGCAGGGGCGAGCAACTTTAGCTTTTAACGAGCTAAGCTTTTTAATCAACGGGGCAATTTAAATTTTAAAATTTTTCGGCGGGCCGCACATAAAGTAACACTTTTTAATAATTTACAAAACTTTATTTATAATAAACATTAGAATAAAAAAATATAAATTTTTTTAAAAAGTAAAGATTTCATATACAAATTTTAATGCAAAATAAAAACAAACAAGAAAAGAACAGAAAAACGAATTTATTTGAAATTTTTAATGAGAAATTCGGCACTGTTTTTTCGATACAAGCTGATCAATATCAGCCGGAATTGATGAGGTAGCTCTATACGTGCGCAGCTTTCTAATAGTGCATCACTCAATCTTGATCGGTGGTCATTTTTGATTAATTTCATGGTTGAAAATAATTGTTCTCAAACATACGTACTTCCGAACAGAGACATCATTTGCTTTGCATTTTTCGTCAAAAGCGGAAATTTCTCAGGACTCACATAAGATTTATAAAAATCTTCGATGTTTACTGAGCAAAACACATTTTTTAAATCGGTATTATTCTGCATGTCAATCACTTCCATTTGAAAGTATTCGGGAACTGTATCCACATCGATATTAAATGGCGAGGAAAACATTGTCATGGAAATCGCTGTCTTCTCAGCTTTGAACATTTGGAATCGTAATTGAAATTCGTTGATTAAAATGTCTACATATTGTGCGTATTTTTGAGAAGTAGTAACGTTTTCGTTTTCTAAATGTGGAACGTGAGACACATTATTCTGCAAAAGATGCTGTTTGCACAATTTTAATTTGCGCTAAAGCCCTGAATTTTATCATACAAATTGTCAATAAACTGTCCTTTTCCTTGAAGTTCCACATTAAGATGCTGAGTCATGTCGAACAGAAACCCAAAATCGCACATACATTCTTTATTACCAAAATGAGGAAAGGGACATCCCTTCATATCCAAGAACAATAGTATTCTGCTTTTTAAATTGTATACTCTTTTTACCATTGCACCTCTACTAATCCAACGTACTTCGGTATTAAAACCCACGTCGCCATATTCAGTTTCTAAATCTTTCAGGAATTCTTTAAATTCACGGTGATTTAACGCGCGCGACTTTATAAAATCGATTGGTTTAATTATTGGTACTGTGACATTTGGCAAACTCAATCTTTTCGCACACAAATTTTCCTGATGAATTATGCAGTGATTAACGAATATTTCCCTTCCTGTGACCTTCTTAACGTCTTGAAATAGCCTTCCTGATACTCCTACCTTCATGCTTGACATTGCTCGTACTCCATCTGTCGATATATCAATAATCTTTTCTAATGAAATTGAAAAATTTCCAACACAGACTTTAGTTCATCGTACAGGTCTTTGCCGGTTGTAGTCCCTTGCATTGGAATCAGTAAACACAATTCTTCAGTAATATTAAATTTGGTGTCAATACCACGTAAAAATATAGCCAGTTGTGCTGTATCGCTAATATCGCAACTCTCAACAAGTGCCAAAGAACAGTATTCGAATTTTGCAATGCGTTCACGATGCGTTGTTGCTATGTTCTTGGACAAGTCTTCAATTCTCATTGCAATGGTGAATCTTGATAAACTAATGTTTGAAATAATATTTATCAGGAAATGTTATTTCTGCAACAGCAGTCAGACATTTTTACAGGGTTCGTACACATTTCCTTACATGAAAATTAAGGACTTTTAAGGACCATCAAAGAAAAAATTAAGGACCTATCAGCAAACAAAAAAAAAAAAAAAAAAAAAAAAAAAAAAAAAAAAAAATAGAATAAAGCAATTATTCATACAAACCGACTTCATGCTTGTAATTTCACTTTAAGAAACTAACAGAAGTGTGTATTATGCACTATTATTAAATTCACTTTAATACTTACCATAAAACAATTTTGAAAATTAAACTAACTCCCTACAAATTATGAAGTAGATAACATTAAATTAGGAACATAATTTCTTTAAAAACATGTATAAGTGTATTTTACACTAATAACAGTCACTATTTTAGAGATTTACATGATTATTATTAACTTATTTGATATTTATTTAAACACAGTCAACTACTATTATAATCACAATGTAAGAATATTTTGCAGATTAAAATAACTGATTTGTAAACATACAATTTATTTCCTTGGTTTTTTGAAAGATACTAGAATAATAAACTGTACAATAAAAGATACAAAACATTTGTGTTTTTTTAAATCTGAAATCTTTTCAGCTATTTTAACATCTAATTTATTTATATCTATTTCCTTTTCTTTAACTATTCTTCTAAGTTCATTTGCTTTGATAAACAAATCAATGTTCATGCTGGTCCCAGCTTCATCTGCTAAAGCATCTAATTCTTCATTAATATCTTTAATGTCCCTTTGAAGAAATATTTTCTTCTGCTTCATGTTGTAAGGAACTTAAGTTTTACTAACGTTTATTTTATTTTAAATCTATACTATCACTTATTTTCTACTTCCGGCCAGAATTATAAGCGTTAACGTATTTATGCAAAGGTTGTCTGGCGAACGCCAAGTATTTAAGTTGTGGCATTTTGCCAAGCGAGAGAGAGGAAGCAGTTAGTCGAAGCAGGCCGCTTACCTTAGAAGTTTTACTCAGTTGCTGGTTGCCTTCCAGGCCAGAGGTTTAATCTTCTTGATAACTTTAAACCTATTGTAGTGTTCACAGTTCTCTGTACTACATAGGGCTTCCTGTTAATATAAGGCCAATCTTCCACGTTTATTATTTTAAAGTTAAATTAGAGTTTAGTTTTATTTTTATATTTTTACGTTTAGACCACAAGTAGTGGGTCTTTGTATTCCGAAGTACGGAAGTTATTGTAAATAGAGAAAAATAAAGGCTTTTGTATAACCTTCTTGTGTATCCTGTCTACTTCCCACAGTTATTGAACATAGCTTTAGTAAGCTCTCTGTTCCGAGTCAGGTCCTTGCATGTTCCCGAAGAAAGTAAGACGGAACATTGAACCTGATAGTGGCGCCCGACGAAGAAGAATAACCATGGCCGAGTTTCAAGAAGAACCTGTGCTGCCTGCAGAAGCGGCTCAGAATATAGAAATGCCAGCTGCCGCCCTGGAAGGATTTGGTTACATCGTCCAGACCATGCGCGCTTCGATGAAACCAGAAGCAACATTTAATGGAAACTCACCGGTAACCAGTTTTTTGGAAAAATTGGCTGACCACTTCATGCTCTACCCCGTGCATGAATTTCAAAAAGTTACCTTAGCTACCAGCGCTTTGAGGGGCCAAGCGCTTAACTGGTTCAAATGTATAGGCAGAAGTCTCTTGGGTCAAGCAGGAAGTCCCACCTATACTTACGAGAATTTCAAGACTGCCCTATTCAAAGCCTTCCCTGTTGTAAGGGATCGTGCGAAATTAGATACGGAACTTTTCAGCATATATCAACAAAGAATCGAAAATCTCTCAAGCTTTATTTTAAGAAAAATTCACGTCTTCAAACTCTTGCATGGAAACCGTCCGGATCCTGAGATAATTCAAGTGATTTTGCCGAGGTTACTGCCCCAAGTGCAAGACTTTATTGAATTAAGAAATCCGACTACACTGGAAAAGTTATTTGAGCTAGCAATCCAGTTTGAAAGTAGAAGAACGGCGGACATTGAAAGAAGACGCCAATATCAACAGCGAAACCAATTTGGTGCGCCAAGACTACAGCAAACTCAAGCACACGGCTACGGAAGCAAAGCGAACCAGTGGGCAAGGAAACCCGAGCATTCAAATACAGCCGGTGAACGTCGACAGTTCAATAGCAATCCAGGAAAAAAGTCTCAAGGCCAGTGGAAAAAGAAGGAAAGCACGGAAAGGAAAAATAATTTAAACTAAAACGGATTTCTGCTGACGAGAGGGTGCGGAAATCCGAAGGCCACGAAAACCCCTCTTCCTTCAAGTTAAATACAGTAATGGTGAAAAATTTGACTGTTCCGAAGATTGAAGTGTTGGTGAATAATATCCCAGCCACCGCACTCCTGGATACAGGCGCGCAGTGTTCCTGTGTGGCAGAAGATTTTTTTAGGAAGTATTTTCGTAAATATCGTATATATAATTTGGATAATACGACAGTGTTAGCGGCGCAAGCAGAAAAATATAAGTGTATAGGTAAATTACCGCTGTATGTCCGTATCAAGGACGAACAAGTAAAGGTTATGTTTTTCATAGTAAAGAATCTGCAAGCACATATTATTTTAGGAATAGATTTTCTTTCAGAGGCACAAGCAACGCTGGATTTTAATGAAGCGTCCCTTAAGCTGACGATGAAACCTGTTCGAGAAGAAAAGGCTGATCCTCCGATGTTAAATCTTGACCACCAGCCTAATGACGAGCAACGAAGAATTCGACAAGTGGTAAGTGAATTTGCCTCGTTATTTAGTGATATCCCAGGATTTACTCAGGTTACTAACCATAGTATTGACACCGGAGATTCAATGCCAGTTCGCCACAAAGCATACCGATATGATAAAAATAAGGAAAAAATTATAGAATGGCATATCACCGATATGCTACGTAAAAAGATCATAACGCCCATCTCAAGTAGTTATGCTAGCCCGGTGGTTTTATGTAAGAAAAATAATGACTATCCATTGACACATCCAAAAAGGTGGAGATTCGCGATTGACTACAGTAAATTAAACTCCATAACTAAATATCCGTTATATCCGTTACCTATTATTGAAGAAATTCTAAGGAACATAACATCGACCAAATATATGACGACTTTAGACTTAACGACTGGTTATTTTCAAATAGGGGTTAGGCCTGAGGACGTGCAAAGACTGCTTTTATAACCAAGTCTGGCAATTATGCATTTCTGCGTATGCCGTTTGGCCTTTCAGGGGCACCGGCAACATTTCAGCGATGTATGGACATTGTGTTAAGGCCTGTTCTTGGAATGTCCACATTTATCTATTTAGACGATATCATTTTTACTAGTGATAATCTCGACCAACATGTACAGGATTTAAGACAGGTGTTTGCTTTATTAAATTGAGGCCGGTCTAAAAGTTAATGTCGAAAAGTGCAAATTTGCAGCCCCTGAATTAAAATATTTAGGTTACAAAATATCTCAGAAAGGAATCGAGACAGACGAATCAAAAATAATCGCTGTACAAAAGTATCCGACTCCGAACACGGCAAAGAAGCTCTCTTCTTTTCTAGCACTTTGGTCATATTATAGGTCCTTTATAAAAGATTTTGCAGGTATTGCTGACCCATTGTTAAAATTAAAAAGGAAAAAGGCAAGATTCTCGTGGACGGCCGAAGCCAATAGTGCTTTCGAAAAATTAAAACAAGCATTAACGCAAGCCCCTGTGTTGAAATTTCCTGAAAAGGATGAGAATTTAGAAATTTCAGCGGATGCTTCGGATTATGCGGTAGGAGCGATACTTTCGCAAAATCAACAGCCCGTGGCATTTTTTAGCCGAACTTTAAATCAAACACAAAGAAACTATTCCGCGACCGAGAGAGAGGCACTTGCAGTTCTGTTAGCAGTGTAAAAGTTCCGAGTCTATTTTGGAAAGGCGCCAATAACAGTGTACTCTGATCATGCGGCGGTAACTAGATTGTACTCAGGGAAAAACTTATCCCCAAGGTTAATAAGATGGGCACTCAAGCTACAAGAATATAATCTGGTAATCAAGCATACCCCCGGAAAGGAAAATATCGTAGCAGATGCCTTATCCAGAATTAAAGTAGATGAAGTAGGTAATACCGTAAAGGTGGCAATGCTCACAGCATGTACAATAAATTCCCGAGAAACTGTAATAACGGAACTGGGTAAGGATCCTGAGTTTGGAAGCATTTATGAGTATTTAAAGGATCCTGAAAATTTTAGCCACCAAGATATTGTGGCGATAAGAAATAGGGCGGCCCATTACGAACTAATAGATGGTCTATTATTTTATACAAAAACTACGAATTCCAACAACGAATTTCGACCTGTTATCCCAGCTAGTCTTAGATTAAATATCCTGCAGGAGTTGCATGACAGCCCTTTAGCTTCTCATGCTGGTATTCTAAAAACTATACAACGCGTACGAGAGGCAGTCTATTTTCCTGAACTGCAAAAGTTAACAAGGGCGTATGTCCAGTCCTGCCCAACATGTCAAGCAGTTAATTATATTAATTTCCGCCCTGCCGGGCTTCTAAATAGTATTAAATCCGAATTTCCAAATGAAATAATTGGCATCGATTTATTGGGCCCTTTCCCAAAAAGTCAGTTAAATAAAAGTTGCTATCTCCTTGTTATGGTTGATCATTTTAGTAAGTGGACCGAAATTGTTCCCTTAAAACAAGCCTCCGCGAAATTAGTTACTGATTGTATTTTAAATAAATATATTTTAAAATACGGGGCGCCCTTAAAAGATATATCGGATAATGGTCCTCAATTTGTATGTAATGTATTTGAAGACATGTGCCAAAAACTGGGCATACGTCATTTAAAAATGGTCCCGTAACGGCCGCAATCAAATATAGCGGAACGGGTCAATAGAAATATAGTCAAAATTATCCGTAGTTATGTTAAAAATTTTCATAAAAGCTGGGATAACTATGTCAATGAATTTGCTTTCGCCCTTAGGACCGCAAAACATGATACAACGGGCAAAACTCTTGCTGAGTTATTTTTAGGCAGAAAGATTATAACGCCGTTAGATAAATTATTTTATGTGCAACAAAGAGCCCCAGAATTTAAAATGGGTGATATAGAAAAACTAATTAAAGAAGCAAAAAAGAATACTGAAGTAGCACAGAGAAAACAAAAGCTGTATTACGACTTGAAACGACGGGGAGTAACTTATAAAGTAGGGGATGAAGTATTAAAAATTAAGCATTCACTTTCTTCAGCACCAGAAGATAAAACTGCCAAATTTTTTCCACGATTTGAAGGACCATATGTCATAGAAAAAATAACTCACGCTGTAGTAGTGTTAAAAGCCAGGAATGGGGAAACCTGCTCCGCAAACTTTGATCAAATCAAACCCTACTATGATCGTAATAAAATGAAAATTTTCAAAGATCTTTTGCAGGATCCGGCACGGCAGACACGGCAGGCACAAGCTCCAGAAGTGGAACAACGACAAGTACAAGGGCAAGCCATTAAGAGGCAGGAGCAAGTGAAAAGAAAGTTTCCCCGCGGGAAAATTGAAGGTAGCAAGAAAAAGAATTCGTTCCACCGACCAGAAAAGATAGCTCACGAACACCCCCAGAATGAAGAAGCGAGAAGGACGACGTATGCAAAGAGAGCCAGGAGAAATGACGGCAACTATCACCCGGCTCTAAAACGGAAGATCTACTCATCCGACAGGACTCTCCGCAGCAAATGTCGCCGAACTGCGGAAGGGCCACCAGCGGCGGAGGAAAAGTTACAAGGAAAATTTGAACGGCCAGCAACGAGGTCCAAGCAGGAACACGAAAGAAGTTTCCCGGTTCCGCCAAGACCAGCTGCCATCAAACGGCCAAGACCACAGGCAGAGGCGAAAAAGAAGGTATTCAAGGGTGACCGAACTGAAAAAAAAGAAAGCTTCTAGAGGAAGGCACTGAAGGGCGAGCCCGCACACGAAGGAGGAAAAATTAAACAAGAATCTACGCTACTTTCCAGGACTGGGCTCAGAAAAGAATGTCCGAATATCACAAAGATAAGTAAAATTTTATGTTACTTTGCAAACTTAAGTTAATCTTTTATTCTTACTGCAAGTGGCAGATTTCAAGAAGTTTTACCTCATGCGAGGTCTTTATCGCCAAAAGGGCGAGAAATGAGTTGTTACCGATTTTGGTATTATGTTTTTCAATTACTCGCGTGTAAAAACTAAAGTTGATGTATAATAGCGATGTGTAAAGACTTAAATATTGTAAAAGTTA
Source organism: Stegodyphus dumicola (assembly GCF_044657685.1). Classification (NCBI taxonomy): domain Eukaryota; kingdom Metazoa; phylum Arthropoda; class Arachnida; order Araneae; family Eresidae; genus Stegodyphus; species Stegodyphus dumicola. Next base: position 102,720,435 of record NC_140768.1, read on the forward strand.
TTGTATAAATTTTATTTAAAACTTTCTGGCAAGAAAGAAGTTTTAGTCTGAAAGACTTTTTGAAATGTAGTATTTCAATGTAGAAAGAATTGGCACTTGCTTTGAAAAGAATAGAAGTTAACAATGTACTACTAATGTATGTTGTCAAATGCGTAAAATTAACGGCATGTTAATATGTTCTTATATACAATGTGAACTGTTATTTCAAATGTTAAGAAATACCGTGATATGGTAAAAGTGAAAGTAATGTTAAAAATTTGTTATTCGTGTGACTGTAAAAAGACCAAATCATGGTGAATATGTGTTAAAGGTTGAATGAATGTAGTTAGGCTCTCTGACGCTACACTTTAGAGTTAGCCACTTTCAGAATAGTACCTCAGGGTTTAGAGTTGAAGTTAGGGTGTGTTATGAGGTCTTGGTATGTTGAATTTTTAACACGTTAGTGCTTTGATTGTAGGAGGAAGTGTTGAACACGTAGACATAAACACATTCGTGTTTGGTGTTCTTTTACAACACATGTCAGAGAGCACGGGGAGAGATAATTAAAATAGTCATGAATGAAATAAGAATGTTAAGAGAAATATAATTATACATGTTACTTGCCATTTCATTGTGTAACATTTCATTAAACTAGTTTTCTTTCCAGATCTCTGGAAGGAACCAGATTTGAATAAAAGCTCCTGTTTAGATGCAGTACAGATGAAAAAATTGCGTGTCCTGGGAGCTGCTATTGCAAAAACAAATTTCTTTCTTTTAAATTTCTAGTTTCTAGCGAAAAATATTTGTAAAAGATTGGCCTCGCGTTAGATTCTAGAGCTAAAAGTTTTCAACAAGGTCGTTTTAGACCTCAGTTTCAAACTAATGAAATCTGGCGGGAAGTATGTAAGGATCTTAAGTTTTACTAACGTTTATTTTATTTTAAATCTTTACTATCACTTCTCATTTTCTACTTCCGGCCAGAATTATAAGCGTTAATGTATTTATGCAAAGGTTGTCTGGCGAACGCCAAGTACTTAAGTTGTGGCTTTTTGCCAAGCGAGAGAGAGGAAGCAGTTAGTCGAAGCAGGCCGCTTACCTTAGAAGTTTTACTCAGTTGCTGGTTGCCTTCCAGGCCAGAGGTTTAATCCTCTTGATAACTTTAAACGTATTGTAGTGTTCACAGTTCTCTGTACTACATAGGGCTTCCTGATAATATAAGGCCAATCTTCCACGTTTATTATTTTAAAGTTAAATTAGAGTTTAGTTTTATTTTTATATTTTTACGTTTAGACCACAAGTAGTGGGTGTTTGTATTCCGAAGTACGGAAGTTATTGTAAATAGAGAAAAATAAAGGGTTTTGTATACCCTTCTTGTGTATCCTGTCTACTTCCCACAGTTATTGAACATAGTTTTAGTAAGCTCTCTGTTCCGAGTCAGGTCCTTGCATGTTCCCGAAGAAAGTAAGACGGAACATTGAACCTGATAATGTAATCAATTTCTTCCACAATGATATTTTGTTTCCTCTTTGAAATTTCAGATTTAGTTAAAGATTTTTGTTCTTCTAAATACTGCATATATTTAGACCTTGCAGAAGCTGCTGCTGATCTCATTTCTTTATTAATTTCGATATTAAGAACAACTCCAGAAAATTTTATGTAATCAAATACTGTGCGTTGAAAAATGTATGATGAGTAACTTAAATTTTCAATTTCAATTGCTTTATTTACAGAGAAGCCCCTTTCCACAGAGGCCTGTCCGTGTGACAAGATAAGAATCATTTTCACTATTTTCCATACTTTTTGAATAGTGAAAATCAAGAAAATAAGAAGTGAGAAATGTGTCAAGAGAAAGATTTCGAGGATCAAAAGTAGAAAATTCATGTAAATTTGTCTTAACTACTTTGTCTAGAAACTTTCCAAACTGCAGCAGAATTTCATCCCAATCATCTTGTAAAACACGTTTATTCAGCATTAATACCGTTAGAACTATTTTCATTTTGTTCTGGGCTTTTTCTGGACTTTTAACCATCAATCGCGGGTCTATACAAGATGCATTTCGAATAAGAGAATAATTTATTGGACATTTAGACATTAAGTGTTGTATTATTATTAAGACACATTGTTGACCTTGTTTCAATGCAAAACTTTCAGCTTGTGAAATGTCCTTCTTGCGGCATTTATCATTCATTAACTGCTCAGCAATGAATCCCAAATAAACTTTACTTTTATCATCATAACAATTTGGATCATTAAAATTAAATTTATAAAGATTTTCTGCTTTAGTTATTTTTGAATATTCTAGTTTCAAAATTTTTAAGTGCTGAAGGCAATCATTTACAAGTTTTAAGATATCTTCAAAAAAGGGAATAAGTGGTTTATCACTTTGATAATATTCAAGGAAAGGCAATAATATTTTCGACAGAGAGAGAAAATAAATTTAATTTTATAAGAAATGTTTTATCTTTAGTTGCCTCCAAAATATTTGAGAAGGATTTCGATGAATTTTTTTTAAACTTCCCCATTTCAACTTCTTTAATGTACAGTAGCAAGTCATCCCATATTTCAATGGCTCTTTCAACTGCTGGGACATTTTGCAACCATCGGTAAAATCAGAACTTCACAGGTAGCTTTTTTAAGCCAGATATACTTAAAAAATCTTCACGTCTTGTAGGACAATCTTTAAAAATCCAATATAAGGGAAATAAGAATGATGGAATATCCCAGCCAGTGGATGACACACTATGCTTGAAAGCATTGTTAAGAATGTGTAAACTACATGTCCCTAATGTCAAGCATTGAATGTTATATTCTTTTTTCAAGTCCTGTTGCAATAAATCATAAAATTTCCAGTTTACTGCAGGACCAGAGTTTGTAAGAGTTTTGACAAGTCTAGGTTTTCAACACATTCATAAAATTTGGATAAAATAATTTCACTTTTTGCATGCCCTATAAATGCAGAAGTAAGGTACTGAGTTCTGACCTTATTTTCGTGATGCCAGTACCTCACATAAATATCTAGTTGCTTCTTTTGATTTGTCAGATTAAGAGTCTCATCAAATAGCAATGTAAAAAACTCAGCATTTTTACAATGCTTTAGTAACAAAGTTTTAAAATAAGGGCCAAGACCAAAATAACAGATATAAGCACATTTCTTTTCACCACATGAAAACTATTTTGCAATGGAACTATCCGGGAACATTTTATTGAATAAAGGCCCAATATCATCGCGCGATTTAAAAGAATAGTGGCTTTTGATGCACTTAAAAGCCCACAATATTTCTGCATCTGTAACTTCAGATTTGAACAGAAAAGAATTTATTTCATTATTTTCTACACTTATTGATGTTGAATTAGCAGTTACATCTTTTCCTGAAGTAGATGGTTCTTCTAACTTGACAAAATTCATGATACTGTTAGAAGAAACTCTGCACTTGAGAAGGGAAAGATGTTTTGCAGCTAAAAGTGGCATTACATGCAAGGCATTAGTAAAATTAAGTATCGCATATATATGTATATAATGTATCTATCTATCTATCTCTCTCTCTATATATATAATAGGCCCACCAGCGGCCGAGCGGTAAAGACGCTGAACACTGGTAGTTCGGTCTGAGGTTCGAATCCCGCGAACGGGCTGGCTGCATGGGCGTTTTCGTGGTTTTCCCCATGTGTAACGTGTATACGAGCCAGTTTCCCTTAGAAAGTCCTCCACGAAAGGCATCCCTCCCTTTAGGCAGATAGCCCTCGTGTGCTTTGCCATAATTAAATACACCAAAAAAAAAACACTATATATATAATAAGAAATATATATATATAATAAGAAATGTATACTGAAAATATACATTTTTTACTCTCTCTCTCTCTATATATATATTGTAATATCTTGTTATTTAATAAGTAAATATAATTATTGTTGAAGTGGCAACGCCATATTTGTATCAAACCGTTACTCAGCAACGAGAGATATTGTTTTAAAAAAAAGATTTTGTATTCTGAAGATTTTAACAGCTAGGAGTAGTATTAAAATTTTGCCACTTAAGAATTGTATAAAATTTGTCTATCACCGAGAACTAGAAATAAAATTTATGTTCTACTAAGAAGATTGTCTGTTTTGTAAATTACTACAAAATATATTACAATATATACAATACATATATATATATAGTAGATACATATATATATATATATACAGTACAAATTCTGAGATCCGGACATCCAATATCTGGAATGATCTAAAATCCGGACCTCAAAGCCACCACCAACCAATTTTTAGGGCTTTTTTGGAGGGAAGGGGTATGCTTTACGCATGCGCATTAGATTTTTTTCCTCTTCATAAAAATCATGCCGGAAATCCCGATTCTTAATCTCAGTTTGGCGCTAAATAAAATATCTCATTATTGAAGAAATAATTATTTTAGCATAAATTTGTGTGATTAGTAACTTGACTCCATAGCTGCGTATCTGCTTGGCATAATCTCAAACCGAAACATTTGTTAATTTTACACCAACTAATATTTTATATCCTTGATGCCGAAATCACGAATCATTATTTATTGTATTTTGCTTTCATCACCGCATGTTTATCAACGGATGACACTTGAGTGATGACTCATGCAGCGACGCCAAATAACAGAGTATTATCCGATTACAGATTTAAGTTTAATGCGTTAAAATGTTGACAAGGGGAGATTTAACAGAAATTTCTTTCCTTATGCTGAAAATAGATTTTGTTAATGATACTCATAGGACAAACGATTATATTTAGTGCTATTTGAATTAAGAATAACTGATTTGTTATTCACATACGGCCAGAAACAGCGCCAGAGCTCGCATGGCCGCACCAGGCGGCAGAATTTAGGGAAGTTAAACAGAAGTTTTTCATTGCGATGACAATGCCCCAATGATCAATCAATTAACGGAGGGCGAAATCTGTAGTATGGTTCTAAATTCAGAAAACACAGCTACCGATAGTGAAGAAAGTAACAGAGAGGTTACTGAACGAGAAAAAATTTTGATTGACAAGTTATTCGGAATTCTCGACACAGCAATTACAGGACTTAAACAATGGAACTTAATAACTCAACAAGAAATTATATTAATTCAGAAGTCAAACAACAAAAATCAGCGTTAATTTACAAAACTTTCACAGGACTAGTTTCGATGGTTTTACCGAACCATCATCTTCAGCTGCAAAACCGCAAATGAACAAGACAGGAAATAATGTTTAGATAAGATAAGAAAGCCTGGACAAGAATAAGCAAGTGGCGCCATCTGTTGGCGAAACCAGATTATTGTTGTCTTAAGAAATTATATGTCTATAGTATTAGTCTAACGTATCAGCAGAGAAAACAAATCAAACAACTCACATTGAAAGAAATGTTTAATAAAGTAGACATATAAATATTAAGCTCTTTTCTTTTGTAAATTTTGATACCCTTTAAATCATAAATGCTTCATTATTTCATAAATCACGATTTCATATTTTCAATTTTATAATTTCTACGTGCCATCTTAGTAGATTTAAAATGATCTAATATCCGGAAAAATCTCAAATCTGGTATCGCCGAAGTCCCGACCTCGGACTTCCTCGACTTCCTTCGACGACCTCGGACCTCGGACTCGGTTAAACTTCTACCCAATAACTTTTTAGTAATTCATGAAAGTTAATTTTGCGTCTAGTTAATTCAGGAAAATTAGTTTCAATTAGTTGTTTTCAGCTTTAAAAATACTAAAAAATTTTTTAATTAGTTAGTTATTTTCAACTTATAATTGTATCGCCATTAGCAAAAATAATGCATTACTTTCAACAACATAGGTTTAAACCAAATACTTAATTGTCTATTGAAGCTTCAAAACGTATTTCCGAACTTCACTTTTTCTCGGCTAGCGTTACCGAATTTGCCCTTGGCGACCTAAAATCGAAATGGAGCCAACAGATTTCCCGCGAAATCGATAACAGACCCTCTGCAGAAATAAACTCATAAACCCGATATCCCATACATACAGGATGTGAAAAAGAGAATAAACTCCGTAGAAGGTGATAAAAAATTAATTTATGGCTTAATTGAAACAAACACAGAAATTAAGCTAAGCAAAACCGTGTAAAAACAAATTGAAATGATAAAACGAAACTTAATTTTCATGTGAATTTTCAGCGCTGACTCAATTATATAATAAAAATTTCAATTTGTTTCAAACATTTGATTATAAAAATTTCAATTTGTTTCAAACAAAGACCACATTTAGCTTTATAAGGATTGTCCTCCATCAATATCCAGTCTTTGTAGTCAGCTTGATGAAGCCACAGTTTATTGAAAATGCACTTTCCAGGCATCTCGTTCCTATTAGCGTCGGGAAGGTCGTGGCCTTCCAGGTTGGGATTGCTCTAATTTTGGCAAATATTTTCAGAATCCCCCCCTTTTTTTTTCTTGAGCACCTTCATCATCACTTTCGCCTCTTAAAGAACTTCCGGCTTCACGCTTTCGTCACAATCTGCCTAAATTTATGGATAACACCTGTTTCGAAAAATTGCGTGAATAGCCAATCAGACACCGATACTTTCGTTCGGTTAGCTAGTTGTTTTTTTTTAATCGTTTGCAACGCAAATCCGACAACAGATTGGTTAAGAGCCGTGCAATTATAATTCCATATTCATGAGAAATCTCAATTCACATATAGAATGGCAATCATTAGAAATTATAAGAAATGTCAAATGAGCAAAATTAAGGACCGTTTATTCATTTTGGCCAAAATTAATGACTTTTAAGGACCAAAAATCATTTTTGAAAAAATTAAGGACTTTTAAGGACCGTAAGAACCCTGTTTTATCATCTCTCCATCCACAAAGGGTTTAATTTTTTTTTGCCAGTATTTGACTGGCAACAAAACTAGCCTTTACTGCCGCATTTGATTTTTAAAAATAGCCTATTGTTTTTCCAAGTTTTTCTCCATTTGATTATACTTACCTATCCGGAGTTGTCCTGTTAAGTTTTTATATTGTTGTTCATGTTTTGTATCGTAATGCGTTTTTATGTTATATTCTTTTAATGTCGACAATCTCTGAGCATATCATGCATACAGCTTTGACAAAAGTGAAAAAAATAATCAAATTTCCACTTTTCTTGGAAATGCCTGTTCTCATCCGCAACTTTCCGATTTTTTAAAATTTTTTGTTTGTTTGTTTGTTTGCTTTTTCGACATGTTATTATGGATTAAAATTGTAGGAAAACTTAATTTTGAATAAAAAAATCTCTAATATTACCTTTGTTACCGCTGCAATGTTTTTGTTGTATCATAAATTATAATACGACGTTTAGCTTAAGAGAGCTTCTCCTGACGCATGCGCCGTTCGCGTTTATCCGCGCGGTGATGATGATGACGTAACTGTTTATTACGTATGTATGTTATATGTATATCATTCTTACTTCTTCACCCTTTTTCTCTGCTGTACGCAACTATGTTTAAGTTAACCTCTGTCATTAAAAATGTTCATTGATATTACAATCTATTTAGGCTCATTTATTTCTTCAATGGTTATGGGACCAGTAACGTCTCAACTGTGCCTAATTAGCAAAATACTTATTTTAAAATGAACATTTTGAAGTTTTCGAGCCTTGAACTCTTAAGCCTAATTCAGTGCAAGAACTGTTACGTCTAATCAACAGTAAGAACTGATCAGCGTTCAGTTAAGCCTATTTTTATATTGTTCAATCTTGGTTTTTGGCTGTGAGAGACTGTATTACATTATGCCACATTTGACTACTATAGAAAAGCTCGGAAAAGATAATTTTGAATGTTGGAAATTACAAATAGAAGCAGTATTGATTAAAAACGACCATTGGGATTATGTAACCGGTAAAGCGCTAAAACCTGCTGAAGGAACCCAGGACGAAAAGAAACAGCTCCAAGCTGATCAAAAAGCTCGCACAGATATAATTCTTGCTATTAATCCTAGTGAACTGTGTCATATAAAGCATTGTGTGACATCAAATGCTGTGTGGAATAAACTCAAAGCCGTATATGAATCGAAAGGACCTGCGAAGAAGGCTACATTATTAAAACAGCTTTTATTTAGAAAAATGGCGGAAAGCGAAACGATGTCTGAACATTTGAATAATTTCTTCGAACTAGTTGATAAGCTTAAACAAATAGAAATTGACATAGCTGATGATTTATTATCAATTCTTCTGCTCTATAGTATTCCAGAATATTTTGAAAATTTTAGATGCGCCATCGAATCAAGAGATCAGTTACCTAGTCCCGAATCTTTGAAAATCAAAATGTTAGAAGAATGGGAAGCAAGAAAAGGGAAATCGTCTCAAGATTCACAGAATGCATACTATACTGATTATAAAAGAAGAAATCAAGAACAGAAGAAAAAGGAAAAATGGAAGGTAAATTCAAACAAAAATTTTCCAGCTGAAAGAAATTTTCGAAACTTGAAATGTAATTACTGTTCGAAAATTGGGCACAAGGCATCTGAATGCAGAAAGAAAATAGCTGATAGAAAATATACGCAATCAAATAAGGGAAATCAAGGTTTTATGATGGCTTCTAATTATGAAGAGCAGATTAGTTTAGCTGTAAACAATGCTTATCAGAAGACCTCCTCATGGTGCTTAGATAGTGGCTGTACATCTCACATGTGCAATGACAGAAGGTTATTTTCAGAATTTCACCCTCGAACGAATTCAACCGTAAAGTTAGCAGTTGACAAAACAGCAAAAGTTACAGGAATTGGAACTGTCTTTATATTTTGAAACTGTCCCAATGTTTTTACCTAACGGAAATAAGACAATTAAACTTACGCTCAAAAATGTGTTATGTGTTCCGGAATTAAAATGTAATTTGCTGTCAACATCTAAAGCTACTGCAAATAATCGTTCAGTGATTTTTACAGAAAAACATGCTAGAATAATAGAACCAAATGGATCTATACTAGTGCAGGCTATTCGTCATGGTGATCTTTATTATATACGTCCAAGCACTGAAACAGCTGCAATAGCACAGGTAAGTGATTTTGCAAAGTGGCATCTTAAATTAGGTCATTTAAATGAGTCTGATTTGAAAAGACTTAAGTCTGATAACATGGTTAGAAATTTAAATTTTAATAACACTGAATCTCTAAAAGACTGCAAAGTCTGTATCCGAGGTAAACAAACTGTGCAACCTTTTCAAAAAGAATCAAAATTTCAAAGTGATGAATTACTGAACTTGATTCACTCAGATTTGTGTGGACATATGAGAGTCCCATCCCATGCTGATTCGCGTTATTTTGTTACTTTCATAGATGACAAATCGCGTTGTCAGTTTTCTTAAAACTAAAGATGAAGTGAAAAATGAATTCATTAAATACAAAGCTGCGGTCGAAAATCGTCTAGGAAAGAAAATAAAAATCTTTCGGACTGATAACGGTCTCGAATATCGCGGAGAAGAATTTAATAAATATATTCAAGAATGCGGGATTAAACGAGAATTCTCTGCACCAATGACTCCTCAACAGAATTCGAGAGCTGAACGCATGAACCGCACTTTAACTGAAATGGCCAGATGTTTGTTACTACAAAGTAATCTTCCTCAATCCTTTTGGGCTGAAGCCTTGAACTGTGCTGTTTATATTCGTAATCGTTGCCCGAATCGAAGCCTGGGAGTAAACAAAACACCTTATGAGTTATTTTTTGGCATCAAGCCAACTGTATCTCACTTCAAAGTATTCGGACAGAAATGTTTTGTACTTAATAAAAGGTCTAAAGGGAAATTCGATCCTCGATCAGAAGAACATATATTTGTAGGATACTCAAATGAATCGAAAGCATACAGGCTGTGGAATAAAAATTCCACAACAATCGTTATAAGCCGAGATGTTAGATTCATTGATGAATTTGAAAATTGTACTAATTATGAAAGATTTAGAAGTTTTATTTCTCGAAACTATTCCTGATAAAAAGAAGGAAGAACCTCTGAATGTAAAGCAGATATCGGCTGATGAAATAACAGAAGACCCCTCAAATATGGCAGAAGCATCTGCTGAATCATCCGATAATGAAGATTCTGATTCCGAAGCAATACCTGAAATGCAGATTAAAAGGGGCCAGGTCGTCCAAAGAAAGTCAAGACTGGGAAGCCAGGAAGACCAAAAAAAAGGAGTACCACAATATAAACATAGAAAAGGAAGAAGCACAAATTGCTGAAGAAGATACAAATCCGACATTAGAAGAAGCATTAAATGGAAGTTATGCTGAAGAATGGCATAAGGCTATGCAAATTGAGTATGAAGCACTTGTTAAAAATGGTGCATGGAAATTAGTAAAGCGACCACAGAACAAAAAGGTAATAGGATGTCGCTGGGTTCTTAGAACGAAATATAATGCAGATGGAACAGTTCAAAAGAGAAAAGCTCGATTGGTTGCTAGAGAATTTGCACAGGAACCTGGAATTGATTTCAATGAAACCTTTGCTCCAGTAGCCAGAGCAAGTTCTATAAGAACTGTGATTGCATACAGTGCTGAACAAGACCTTATGTTATATCAACTAGATTTTGTTATGGCTTATGTTAACGGAGATTTAAAAGAAGAAATTTTCATGGAACAAGCTAAAGGTTTTGAAGACCAAAATAATCCTGATTATGTTTATGCTTTGCAAAAGTCTCTTTATGGTTTGAAACAAAGTGGACGACAGTGGTATGAAAAAATAGATAAAAAACTCAAAAACTTTGGATTACAACCATTACAATCAGATAAGTGTGTGTACAGGATGAAAACATCTCAAGGTGAGTTAATTCTAATTTTATATGTTGTCGACTTAATTATAGCAACAAATAGCTGTGATTTATATGCTGAACTTAAAGGTTATCTTTCTAAAGAATTTCATGTTAAAGATTTAGGCAAACTTCATTATTGTCTTGGAATAGAATTTAATCAAGATGTAAATAATAATTCTATTAGTTTATCTCAGCAGAAATATGTTAATATTCTACGAAGGTTTAATATGCAAGATTCAAAACCAGTAGCAACTCCTTTAGATCCTAGTGTAAAATTAAGTAAAGAAATGTGTCCTTCTGAAACTGAAAAGGAAGAAATGAACAATGTACCTTATCGTCATCTAATTGGTTCGCTTATGTATCTTTCTGTGTTTACTAGGCCGGATATTACATATGCCGTCAGTCACCTGAGCCAATTTAATAACAATCCTCGAAAATTACACTGGTTGGCTGCAAAGCGCGTTCTTCGATACTTAAAAGGAACTAAAAATTATTGTTTAAAATTTCGAAAGACTGGAAAAGCACTTATAGGATATACCGATGCCGACTGGGCGTCTGATGTTAATACTAGAAAATCGTATACAGGTTACCTATTCAAGCTGGCTGGAAATCCGATAACATGGGAATCACGAAAGCAACAAACTGTTGCATTATCAAGTACTGAAGCAGAGTACATCAGTCTTTCAGAAAGTGCCAAAGAAGCAGTTTATTTACGTCGTTTCCTTAAAGAATTAAATTTTACTGCTGATTATCCAACCATTATATATTGTGATAATCAAGGTGCACAAAAGCTTATGAAAAATGCTGTTTATCACTCACGTACTAAACACATAGATATTAGACATCATTTCATTCGTGAAATTTATGAAAGAAATGAAATAGACGTTAAATATGTGCCAACAGAGAAAATGCCTGCTGATGTACTGACAAAAACATTGACTGCTTCGAAACATTCCAAGTGCTGTAAATTAATAGGAATAACTGTAAATGATTAATGTATATTTTTTTTTTCAGCTGCCAAACGTCGAAAGGGGGATTGTTGTATGATAAATTATAATACGACGTTTAGCTTAAGAGAGCTTCTCCTGACGCATGCGCCGTTTGCGTTTATCCGCGCGGTGATGATGATGACGTAACTGTTTATTACGTATGTATGTTATATGTATATCATTCTTACTTCGTCGCCCTTTTTCTCTGCTGTATGCAACTATGTTTAAGTTAATCTCTGTCATTAAAAATTTTCATTGATATTACAATCTATTTAGGCTCATTTATTTCTTCAGTTTGCAATGTTCAAAAAGCAAGAATCTACGTTCGCATTGCAACATCTTTATTTCTTCTCTCTAGTGCGCGGTTTCTACACTGCTGGCCACCGTAAATACAACACCCTGAAGGAAGCATGCAAATATTATGAAATTTACAACATGCATTAGTGGAGATGAGATATGCAAATGATTAGAATTTCAGCGCAGACACACATCACGCATGCCTGTGGCGCCACTTCAAAGCTCTATTTAATGCTTGCAATTTTCGACGATATCAAGTTCGGCAATTATGTTTTTCTTGTGGTTTTTTTCAAAAAAAAAAAAAAAAAAAATAAGATCAATTATGCCTCGTAGTAAACAGCGATCATCGTTTGATCAAGTATCCGAGTTTGACAGAGGAAGGATAGTGGCCTACCGAGAGTGTAGATTATCTTTCAGAGAAATCGGTAGTCGTGTTGGACGAAAGCAAACAACTGTAATGTGAATATGTGACCGTTGGATGCAGAAGGGTACGACGGACCGACGTGTTCAATCGCTCGTCTACCCTTGACGCAGAACCACAGACGTCTCCGCCGCCAATGGTGTGATGAAAGAACGATGTGGACGGCAGAATGGAATGAAATTGTCTTACTGACGAGTCAGGCTTCTGTCTGCAACATCACGATGGTCGGATTCGAGTCTGGAGACACCATGGAGAGAGGATGATGAACAGCTGTGTTATGCACAGCCACACTGGTCCTGCACCGGGTATTATGGTATGGGGCGGTATTGGATATCACTCTCGCACTCCTCTAATACGCATTGCCGGTACTTTAAACAGCCAGCACTACATCTCCGAGGTGTTGCAGCCAGTTGTCCTTCCTTACCTTCAGGGCTTGCCCACAGCCATATTTCAAAAGGATAATGCGCGACTCCACGTGGCACGCATTGTCCAAGGGTTCTTCGTCAATCGCCAGATTAAATTGCTTCCCTGGTCGGCTCGCTCTCCGGATCTTTCGCCGACAAAATACATGTGGGCCATGGTTGCTCAACGATTGACCCCGAATACATTCCAAGCTGCCACACCAGATCAACTTTGGCAACGTGTGGAAGCTGCTTGGTTCTGCTGTACCCCAAGAACACATCCAAAGTCTCTTTGAATAAACGTCGAGGTCTGTGGCAGCGGTGATCCCCAACAATCGCGGCTACTCTGGCTACCGATTCTGGAAGGAACCACACTTCACAGAAGTCTATAAATTTAATCATTTGATACTTGGTCAACATGTTATCTACTAAATAAATTTTGTTGTGATATCTCTTGTCTATCTTGGTGGTGCAATTTCGGCGGCCGGCAGTGTACTTTTTAAGAAGGTAACTACTCTGTTTATATGCGACGGGGAATTCCCGGCTTAGAAGTGAAAGTAGTAGTAGTTATTAGCGCTTTCGTTTTCCATCAATAGGTGTCACTACTTGAAAATGGCTTGGCAGCAGAAGTGCGGCTATGTGGCCTACACCTTTTTGACAATAATATTGCACTCACGCCTTTCGATAAACACAAGATTTGCTTAAATTGCTAGTTAACAGCTTAGCAGTCTGACTGATTGTGTGACAGAAGCAAGCACAGACGCGGCGCATTCGTATTGCACGTTTGAACAAGTCTCTGACAAGTGAGTAACTCGTCACAAAAAATTGTTTCAGTTTAGTATGTACTACCATTTTATTATTATTATTATAACAATATATTGATGGGAGAAAGTCGATAAAATAAATTCAATTTTAGAAATACTTGGCGGGCCGCATAAAAATGTTTAACGGCTGCATGGTGCTCCCACGGACCTTATAAGAAATAGACTAACCGAAACGGGTTTTCTCCCTCATCTGAGGCGTTGCCGACTGTCACCTTGATCACATCCGGAGTAGGGATGACTTGGAGAAATTTAACATCGGTTGCCTATTGCAGCGTGTATAAATGTCAAGAAAAAAGTTGGTTGTAGCACCTTTTTTCACAAATTAGAATTTCTACATAGTTTTATTTTTGAAATTGAGATTGATTTTTAAAAATTTATCATATTTATCAAGCATAATTAAAGTTCCAAATAATTATAAAGCTATTGCATGCTTTCAGGACTGGATATTTTTTTAGCTTTTCCTATGCTGTAAGGAAATTTGTAACTACGTCTTTCAGAAAATAATATTTTAAATCTGAACTAATAGAAAATTTCAAACAAGCAAGTTTCTTTTGCAATTTTTATGCTTTTTATTGGTGTAAATAAGTAAAAAATACTAAAATATTTAAAAACGAATTTCTGAAAGTTGTGTTTAAAATTATAGATGAGTATTATAGTACAATTTCTATAAAGGAATTTTATTTCAAAATACACCATAGTGATAAACACTTTTGACTCCTTAAAAATGTTTATACATTTAATTCTAATATTAAAATTGTATTTAACCGTAATAATTAATTTTACTTGTATTTTATAGTGATTATTTTTTAGTTCTGCATAAGATTTTTTTTATTTACTGTTAATTTAATTTATTAGCCTAAAGGGGCGATAGCCTAGAAAGGCTGTTAGTTTCGAAGCGGCATTTTGCGCTGCTTTACTTGCAAATTGTTGTTACCAAATATTATCGCCCTGTATTTTATGTAAAGAAATTAAATAATGAAGAATCTGCATGAATACACGTATGTGTCTCGCACTGCGACAAAAACGACAGTATCTAGAGCCATCAAATTTTGAATAATGTAATCCTCCACCCGAACACGGGCATCTGGATGGCCGAATTTCGAGTTTGTTTTAATCTATATCATATTTTGTAAAACTTTAACGAATTTTTGATAAACAAACTCAACGAGTTCTGAGCGAGCACTGTACGGAAAATAACAGTTTTATCTCCAGTGCGGAAATTCTAAAGATATGCTGTTTTCAAATGTATGTGGTTTACGGGCGAAGAACATGGTATTCAATAAATATAGGTAACACAAAAAACTTTAAAAAAAGGTTCCTTCTGGGTGTAATATAAAATCTGAGTGCTTCTAGATTTTATTTTATCTTTTCTTTTCCTTCATTACGCTCAGAAAATTTTATGAATTATTAAAATAATTAATCCACTTTAATGTTAATAATTCAATGATCATATAATCAAATAAATATGATCGTTTTGTAATGTTATTATAGTTTTAAAAATCATTGCCTGAAAATGTTCATTAAATTTTTAAAAAATTATCAGGTCTTGTTTAATTTTACCTTTTTTATTTCAAACTATCGCACACTATCAATCTTATTTAATTTTACTTTATTTTTACGCAAAATTAAGTTAATTTAATTTTGTACTTAGAGTTTTTACCGTTTTACCAAAGTACAGATGTTTGTACAAGAATTACGCGTGAAACAAATGCAGTAAAAAGTACTTTAATGAGATATATTAAATCCTATTTGGAAAAAACTGTGGCTTTTATAATCTCATCACTATACAACGTATCACATTTAATAATTGAAAAGAGTTATATGATATAAACGCCATAGGTTTCAGTGTCAAAGTAAACCAGATCGTCCCTACTCTTTCTTGCCGACATGTCGGTGACACGCGCCCCGCCCACTGGGTTAGTCTATCTCTCACTGTTTTAAAGGTCCACGGTTGCTCCCCCCTGTTTTAAAGGAAGTTGTGTTCTTTCAAATGACAAAACTCGTTTGACAAAATATGATTAAACACGCTTAGGCGAACTGTTTGTGCAGACGATATTTGCGGTTGCGGGAAACTTCTGTTACAAACCGGATATAATGACATAAGGCCAAGGCAGAGCACTTTTGACTTTAGTTTCCGTATGAAAATGATAATATTAAATTAAAACAAATTGTATTACCTCATTATTTAATTAAGACAAATGAAAGGAAATTAAAAGAATAATCTGTTTTAAACTTTTATTTGATTAACTACTTTACGATATATACAAATTAGGAGATTTAAAGAAATTAAAATTCTTTCAATTGGTTGAATATTTTATATAATACAAATAAAGAAAACTCTAAAGTACATAAATTCACATTGCACAAATTCCTACTATATTTTTTCTTATAAAGATGTCAGCAAATTTTTATTCGCAAATGTAAAAGAATAAATTTCACTGACATAAATCTCTTATATATTATATAATGGACACTGAAAATATATCAAACTGACCAATATCTATCTAATCACAAAATTTAACAAGTAACAATATTCATGATTTAACAAAATTTCCTTAGCAAATAATTTTTTCCTCATGGGACGTGCACTTCTTTTCCCTCTATCTTTACAATACACAGCTAAATAACTGAATTTTTTATTGCATACTCTTATGACTTGATTCAATCATACATATTATAATAAAAATATTATACGGAAATATAATACAGAAGCATATTTCTTTAAAATCAGATAGAATTAAATTGACACGTTTTTGCTTCTTGAAGGAAAGGGACTTATGTTCTCTTGACATGCATAACTTTTTACAAAACTTACATCAGTTACTGCAAAATTTTGCCTGACTTAAAACAGTACAATTTTTAATAATTTTTAAAAGAAAAAGAAAATAAAATTACAGCAGATGAAAAACATCTTACCTCAATACATATTTTGTAATACTACGCATATACAATTAATAGTAAAAAACAGTTTATAATTTACACAGTATAATCTAGTTATTTTTTAGAATTAATTTATAATATTTAATAAAAATATTTCTATGTATCACAGCACATTAGAGCATATCCAATTCTGTAAAAAATGCAAATTTAATTAAATAAAATTGAAATAATTTATAGTAATTTACATAATATTCAGAATGAACAACAATTAGCAGTAAACAAATTTTTAAATTCAGTTTTTAAAAATTAATTTTTAATATAACTTTAAAATGACTAGCACCACAGAAATGATATGTATATATCAGAGTACTTATTTTACATAATAGTTTAATACAAAGAATCTTTTCAATTATTTTTTATAATTTACCTTCAGTGAGAGACATAATTTATTTAAAGACGAAAGCTCAGAATGAACAAATTTACTAAAAAAAACTACTACTAATTATAAAAGTTGAAACTTGGTATTTCACAGCATTTTCAAGTCAGCTGCTTTTAGCTCAGAGCTTGGAACTTTGTATCAAATCAGATACTTTCAGCCAGAACTTGGAAACTCTGCATCACTTTAAGAATAGATGGATGAAGGGATAAAACTTAGAATTTGCAGCATTTCCTTATATTCATATGCTTTCAGGTTCAACTTCCCAACGCTTTCAAGATAGTTGCATACAGTGTTGAAACTTGGCTCTTTGAAGCATTTTCAAATAATGATGCTTTCAGCTGGCAGCTTTTTCAAAATTTAAGACCTTGGAATACACTAACATTTTCATAACACATCTTCTTTTTAAAATCTATTTTAATTCTGCTGCTTATATTCAGAAGCTATGCAAGTTCATGAACCTGCAATGCAGTTCTAGATGTATGAATTCACATGATCTACTCATCTCCAGACAATGAATGCAATTCTGATGCAGCTATTTATATTTACATGTGTTGTAATATTTTCACTGCTTGCCCAATTTCCTTTTTGCTGTAACATACTCGAATGATTTTTACTTTTAAGTATTCTCTGCTTTGATAATTCCCTCCTCTGCTTGCAACAGCAAAGAAAAAGTAGAATTAATACATTTAAATTTTAGAGCAAAAAACAAAACTAAAAGGCAAAAGAAATAAAATAATTAGAAGCACACATAAAAAATATATGCAACATTAAATTTTCTTAATATTGTTAAAAAAGTAAGAAACTGAAAGGAGTTATTGTTAAAATTGTCAGAAAAGTGTAAAAGTGAGATATAGCTCAACACATTAATTTTCATTTGTGCATAAATAAATTACTCACCAAGATTACTTAAACGCTCCATATTTTGTTATGATGAAAACCTTTTAAAGTTCTTAAATATTGTAAATACCGAGATTCCTCCATTCAGAAAGTTGAGATCCAATAGCATAATAATTGCAGATAATGTTGCTGGGAAACTAAAATCTGCAAAGGTGATTAATTTGACATTATATAACACAAGAATCATACTTCTTCAATCCTTTTAATTTGAATATAGTGATTCTTCATCTCAGATATACTCAGCTACCTAAGATAAACTGAATTTCTTTTCTGGATTTTCTAGAAATAAAGACATGATGGCAAATATCATTAAAATAAAACTCTTTTTTTTCTTTCAGTATTTTGTATTTATGTGCTTGATTACTTGGTTTTAACAATCAAAACTGCAATTTACACTTGCAACTCAATTTAGTAACAGAAACAATTTATTATTAAAATTTTAAATGGGAGAAGATAAAATCTAGTTTGTAAAACAGAGGCATTGGAAATTTTTTTTTCACAATTAACAGTTATTATTTAGATTATATTTATCTTTTGTTAGAGATAAAATTTATTTAAAATATTTTACAGAAAGTACATATGATTGTAAAACTACTATACAGTCAAAAGTCGTTAATCCGGACTCGTCGGGACTTCGGCGATTCCGGATTATTGATCATAAGTTTAAATCTCGTAAGATGGCATGCAGAAATTCTAAAATAAAAAATATGAAACCGTAATTTATGAAATAAAGAACAATTATGATCTAAAGGGTATCAAAATTTGCAAAAAGAAAAAGCTTAATATTTATTTGTTTACTTTATTAAACATTTCTTTCAATGTAAGTTGTTTAAGTTTTGCTTCGTTTCATGTGATAATACTTTCTCTTTAATTCTATTAAACAGACATAATTTCTTGTTCAGTTACAAAGTTCCGCCGTTCAAGTCCTATAATTGCTGTGTCAAGAACACCGACTAATTTGTCAATCGAAATTTTTTTTGTTTTCAATAACCTCTGTCACTTTTCTTCCCTATCGGAAGCGAATTATAATGACGAGGAACTTGTTTTAAATCATATCAAAGACGGAGCATATCGAGATGAAATACTACATTTGGTAAGGAATTATAAGCCAAATAAAATAAAAACATCTGCGCTGAAGATAAGGATAGTGCTGACAAATCAACTTCCAATTCATTAGGCGCCCGCCGCCGAGCAGCGTGAAATTGATAAACTGATTTCGGATTTCAAAACATACTTTCGCTTTAGATCTTTTACATATTAACAAATATATATCGGAAATTCTATTTGATATAATCGAAAGTTTAAGCTTACTTTTATAAAATTGCTCTTACAGTCTGCAAAAAATAATAAACCGGATGCAATTCGAAAATTAAGGAACAATGCAATCATCAACATTAACTGAAATAGATAATTTTAGCTTATACGTCCATTATACATAAAATGCGCACGCGAAAACGTATTCTGCACATGCGCACACTCATATGCGCAGTCGTAAAAGGTCTTACGCGCACGCGTGAACGCCTCTGCGCATGTGTCAACGTGGCGCATGCGCAGAAAGTTTTTAGTTTTGATGTCGGGATTATAGATCATTCCGAATTATGGGTGTCCGAATTAACGACTTTTGACTGTATTAAATACACAACACTAGTAAATTCTGAGATTCTTTAGAATACAAGCCTCTGTTTTGAGATAAGTTTGTGCTTTGAAGACATACCGATTTAGAATTCACAAACACCAGAATACAAACTATTAAGCATTTGATTTTTAAAATGCATTTAAGATCATATATGAAAATGAAAACGTTATAAATGTAAATGAACCCATTTTAAGAAAATTACTTTTCAAAATAATTCTTATTACATTCAGATACTAAAATCTGTTAGAACTAAATATTATTAGTTAAAATACTAATCATTTGAAACTTTGGATTTTACTGGATTTTTACTAGTAAAATGTACAAATTTTTAATATCAGCAAACTGAATGAAAATGTACCAGCCACAAAAATATCAATATACAAAAAGGCTTCTAAATAAATTACATACCCACAGGAGCAACAGATAATTTTCTTAATTACAATGCAAAACTTGGATATATATTAATAAGTATACTTTACTCTCTTTAATTAGCCATTTTGGAATAAAACCAAGATACTTCCTTGTGTGAAAGAGGTAATTTATTTTAACACAGCATTTGATTTGAATATCCATGCAGGAGAAATAGATTTTGCTTAACAATTTTAGCAAACAGTAATATGATATTTTCATTCAACAAATTACAATTGAAATTATTGATTTCTACTTGTCATGGAACCTCTCACTTTCATTACCAATTATATACCCTGCTAAGTTATAAAAGATTACACAAAAATAAAGCAAACTTTAATAAATATATTTAAATATTACAGATATTTATTAAATAAAAATGGATTTATAATAAAATATGAAATACCATATATTTTGGGCAGTTTATTCTCTTAGATTCTACACAGTTTCTCTGCTGAAACATCTGTTGTAGTACGAGACATGTTTTTGTAAAACAGTGTTACAGAGAATAACAACTGTTTACAGCTCTTCATTGGTTTGGAAATATGTGCTGACTTTACAGATATTATTGTAGCATCAGTCACAAGTTCAGAGAAGTGATATAGTCATTGCCAATCAAAAGTTTCAAATGAAATTTGCATTTGAGCATTAGAATGGAGCCTATATTGTTGAAAAGAAACTAAATTCTGACAGGCAGCACGCATTAGCATTTATCTGAGATTCTGCAATTAGATTTTCTTGCAGGCTAATAATGCAGCAGCATTTTTGATCTTCTGAAGTGCATCAGCTACATATAGCATGTGTTTCAGAATGTGATTGCCATAATCTTACAAGTTAAGTTTGCAAAATTTTTACCTTTGTCAGAGATGAAATATGTCATTACTCTAACTGGTGCTTGATTAAATGAGTCATATGAGACACCCATGGCTCATCTATGATGATGTGGCTCAAAAATTCACCATTTTTATTATTGCACCAAGTCTAGGTTAGAGGCTAAAATAATAATAGAATATGATGATTTTCAGATATTTTGTGTTTTTGTATTTTATATAGTCTATGAAGTTTGTCAAACAAAATAGATTATCTAACATTTTTTACACTTTTCATGGATTACTATATAAAATTAGTTTACACATTTATTATAATTACCATGAACAAGAAACATTTTACTATACTGCTTGTTGTTAGAAACATTACTTTTTAAAGAAATGATGCTAGAAGTGTTCATGATTATCAGTTGCAGATAATTTAAATTATGGCAAATGTATTATTAAAGAATAAAAATGTAAGCTTTTGAGCATTTTGCTTCCTTCAAAATTGTTCATTTTTAAGCAATACAGTTAAAATTTGAAAGATACTCTAAAGATCTTGAATCCTATAAAATGGCAACACTCGAAATTATCTGTTTGCAAAGTGATATGAATGTAGATTCTGTCTATAAATTTTGTACAGATTCTGTTGAAGATGTTTGACATATCTGAAGTTAAATATATATAATAATCATAAGCAATTCAAACAGAAAACAAGAAATAACATAAGCACTTCAAACAGAAACAAGATAATATAAATAGACCTGCACATTGTAAAATATGTCACCATTTTGTGTGCACATTTTTATATATGAATATTTATTCTAGTGTTCTTTTTATACGGAACAACTATCTCGTGAAAACTTTTGCAGTAGTATTAATTTAAATACGATAATCTACTTTTAAATATGATTTGATAATTATGTAATACAATAAGATTAATTGTAGCTACCATTTTGGGCCCTATAATATTATCAATTTCTCTGTAGCTGAAAAAAATTGGGAAGACAAGAAATATAATAGTCCAAAACTATTTAAAAAGTAACTTCAAAATATAAAAATTTCTATCCTGCAGCTTTTATTATTTTGATATATGTTTTTCATATTTGCCTTTTTTTTATACGTTCTATAGCAGCGATGGCGAACCTTTTTGAGAAGCATTTCAAATTTTGTGCATTATTTTTTTTAAATACTACTGCATGAGTCACTGATTCATAAAAGGGGGTAAAAAGGGTACCAATAACTTGGAAACACCCAAAACTTATTAACAGACACATTTGACAGTTGGCACTTTCACCCCCCCTCTCACTTTTAAAATCTTCTAAAAATGATTACGTTTCTTTTTCCAAGTGAAGAGCAAAAAATAAAGAAAAAAAATTAAAATGTCAAAAATTATGTCAATTAATGTCAAAAAAATTATGTCAATGGTGTGATGCCTTGAATTATTGCACCAGGAGACACCATTGCCAGTGTCTTCTCGTCCGAGTATATGAATGAACAAGGAGTAAAGAAACACACATATACATTGTGAAACATTCCTCCTTAATAAACATAGTTGCAAATACAGGTGATCATCAAAATAATAGAAACACCCTAGATTTATTAGGAATCTTTTATTAATATAACATAGGACTGTATTTGACATGTAATACAGCTTGGATTCACCTGGGAATCTAATCACAGAAGTGCTGACTAGTATGTAGAGGAATATTGTCCATTCTTCGAAGAGATATTGTGAATGTTATGGGAGAGATGCCAGTTGAGGATATTGATTCTTGATTGAATGCTCTAAAACAGATCATAATGGTTTCATTATTAAGGGATTGATATATCAGGGGACTGTACGGGACACTGTAGATATTTCACTTCAACCTCGTGTTTATCAAACCATAATTAGACAAGTCCCACTGAATGAATAGAGCATTGTCATCCTGGAAAATTCCATCTCCTGCAGGAAACAAAGTTTGCATTCGTAAGGTGGACTTGCTCAGCTAACACTTCTCTATACTACTCCCCAGTGATCCTTCCTTGTAGGAATACGACTGGGCCTGTAGGAAACAAAGACAGATCCACCTTCATGCTTGACAGTCATGACAATCATGCTTGTGCAAAGACAATCATGATCATATGCTTGTGCAGGTGTGCTTCAAACATGTACCCATCCTGTTGTAGGGAATAGTGTAAAAGATGATTCATCTGACCATATGACTGTCTTCCACTTATCAATCGACCAGTTTTTGTATTTGTAGCACCACTGTAGACGACGTTTGACATTAACATGTATGACACGGGGCTTGGAAATTGCTGCTCTGCCATAAATATCCTGTTTAAGAAGGTGCATCCTAACTGCAATTACCGACACAGGAGAATCCGGATGCTGCTTGAACTCTGCAATCACTTTGGCTGCATTTTTCTTTTTAGACATTACAATCGGCTTCAACACTGGTCGGTCTCTTTCACTAAGCTTCCATCCACTATTTTACTTTGCCGCATTGTGTGTTCTAGTTGATGGTCTAGTATGTGAGTTTACTTTGGACACTGCACTTCTAGAAATTTACTAACAGCTATGATGTTTGGCCACAGTTGCTCCAGCTAGTCAGACTTCTACCAATTTGGCCTTTTTGAAACTCTGTGTGGTTTGACATTGCCAACAGCTTATCACAAAATCAGGTTTAACGAAAGTGCAGAATATGGCAGGTGTGGAAACTTTAAATAATAGCAGCTGATTTCATATTTGATATGCTGTCAGTGACCTAGGTCTATGATTTTCAAATTTATATGAAATGTTCTTGCAACAACGTTGAACCAGCTAGAAATATTTTTGCGGTATATGTGCCTTCGAATTGTGAGCAGTTGAAATTTTATCCACAAAATGCACTGTAAGTGCATAAAAGTTAAAGTTATTAATATCTACCCACCTGTTTGAAGTGAAACAAATGGCTTTTACATCGGTCACTAAAGAGTTAAATAAATTAATACCATCAGCGAATGATTCTGAAGAAACATAGCACTAAATGAAGTTTTATTGGATGAATTAATC
Organism: Stegodyphus dumicola; assembly: GCF_044657685.1. NCBI lineage: Eukaryota > Metazoa > Arthropoda > Arachnida > Araneae > Eresidae > Stegodyphus > Stegodyphus dumicola. The sequence continues at coordinate 102,744,211 of NC_140768.1, forward strand.
ATTAAGATAGTTTTTATTTTCTTTTATGAAATATATATAGTATTGTAAACCTGTCTTGGATTCAACTAATCTTAATAGCTCACTTACAATTTAACTTAAGTGCAACATTGACTTCATAGGTAAGTTCTCACAACTGAAATACCTAAATTCTCAGACAAAGAGACAGAAATATATGTCAGCTTTAGATTTAATGCATTTCACCACTTGTAAGGGTTAAATTAAAATTATTCGACACAAGATTGTCAGTCACCTGCTATAATTTCAAACATTTTAATTTGTTCTAATAGAGAGATTCATGTAAGACCGTAATAGTGATTCGTATTTCTAACTTAACAATTAAATTTACTTTGCTTTTCCTATTTAGTTCAAGACCAGCAGCGAGTTCTCGAAGAGAAAAAAAATTCAAGGCAGGCAGCATTAGTAAAAACTCTCCCATACCTATATGCGCAATTCTCCTACCTTCTAGTAAAATTGCTTGCCATTAAAATCTGCATAAATTCTGATATGAGAGAACATCGTGGCGAAATCACGCTTCTGACAAAAATCCGAGACATATACAACTTCACTACAGCTACTTCATACTACCATGATACATACTTTATATATATCTATATATATAAACTGGTATCTAGGATTATATTTTAATGCTTATAAAGAAAGCACTTCTTAAATATCACTTTTTTCACAGGTATTTCCATTATTTTAATAAAGTTCATAAAAGTATATTCAATGAGAAATCTGTTGTTGTTTATCAAATTTCTTAAAATTAGGTTCATATTCTATATTCAATACCTAAGCACATTTCGCTGTCAATTCATTTCCAAGTTTATTTCTGTCTTGAGATTTTACAAAATTCATGAAGAAAAGCAATTTTTCACATAAATATGTGGACCCAAACATCATTAAAAGAGCATTAACAAGTTTCCTCATCGAAATGAAATTGTTTGGAAATGAATTCCATATGTTTAATATAATATTTCAATTTTTTAGTGCGGGATCATTATTATCTGCTGCACTTACAGAAAATTTTACCTCAGCTTCGGAAATCAAGTTCTCGAATTTATTTTTCCACAATATACTGTTCTGAAATTCAACTAATTCCATTTCTAAATCAAAGATAAAATTTAGTTTTGTATGGATATAAAACAAAGTGAAATGTATTTTCTAAACTTTTAAACTGATTAAATCCCTTGTGAAACTTTATTTTATTTCCTGTACAATGATTAAATAATAAAAAAAATATTTAATCTAAATTTTAAAAAAAAGTGTTTTTAAAATGTTTCTGTAATTTAGGAAAATATTTCATAATTTCATTTCCAAATCTTTATGATGTCAAGTTTCATCATAAATATTTTAATATTTTGAAACATCACTAATATAATTCATAAATTTCAAAACTTTTTATTCAGTTAATTAAAATGCTGAGTGAATTTGAAAATTTATCATAACCCCTGTTTCTTTTTCATTCAAAAATAGCTTTATTTCTTCTAATAAACTGACAAACCGATTAAGAACTTGATTGCAACCGGGCCATCAAACACTGGTTATGTCAAAACCCTAGAAAATTAACACTCATTTGCCTCTAATAACAGTGCCAATTCTTGCATTAAGAGTCCTTGCATTTATAAAATGAATGATTTTTATTACCACTGACATACATTGGAAAATGCTTTTAAACCTTGTTTCCAGCATAAAACTTCCCGGTATATTATACAATGAAGTTCACTCAGAAAATGTCTAATATTTTGCTATTTACTAAAATGTCCAATATTCTTTCCCACCATATTGGGTGCATCATCTGTTGTTATAGAAACAATTTTTGGAGGTCATTGAATTTTTTAAATGCATTATCAAATTCCTTAAAAATATTAAGAAGAGTATGCATCCCTTTCAACATTATTAGTTCTATTAGGCCTTCTTTCAATACATTACCTGATTTATATCAAGCAAAAGCTGCTAGTTGTGTGTAATCATTTTCATCGTTACTCTCATCTAAAGCAATTGAATAAATTTCTGCATACTTAAAATCATTATGTATTTTAGTAGAAATATTTCTTTCTAATTCTATTCCTGGATCTTTAACTGTATTGCAACTTATTGGTAGCTCATTTATATGCTTTATAATCATATATTTTTCTTAAAAATCTGCAAATAAAGTAGCACTACATTCTAAAAATGTTTGTTTCACAAACACTTCTGAAACAGGTTTCTCATGGCAAGCAATGCAATGGGCTACTTGAAAACTTGCAGCCATAATGTTATTCTCCAGAATAAAATGTTTTTTTAAAAAACTTTTTTTTTGTGTGTGTTTATGTATAAGAAATATTTTCTCCTTTGTTTGCTAAACAGCTTAATTAAAATTATGCTGTTAAAAAGCTTCATTTTAATGCAACTTTTCTAATGTCTTTTTACATTGTATGTACATGAAGTTACTTTTTTATTACAAATTATACACGCAGTCATTTTGTTTTTTTCAATCACACCATATTTTTTAAAACCATTCTGCCTGATATGATTTGGAACTGGCATTTTTTTTAACCAATGATGTCATACGGGGCTACAGGAAAAAAAAAAGTAAATAAATATAATAATTTTAGAAGAATTTTTTAATGTAATTGATACACACATATATAGATGAGAAAATCCAATAAAAATTAATAATTAAATACAGATGAGAAAATTTAATGATAAAGAAATAATAAACTTGAATTATTAAATCATGATTTGAAGTTATCTAAAATTACTATCAGTTAGGAGGAAAATTATATCTATGCAGTTTTATTTTCTTCCCCATCTCAGTTTTAAATTTATTATTTTTAAACTTCACTTACAAAACTAATGTTATAAGCATTTTATCTAAACATTTAAAAAATTGAAATAAGTATAAAATTTATTTTATTCCTTTAAATTTGAAGAAAATGGAGTACTTTAGAATACTGAATCTCACTGTTGACTTTGCACAGAGAAGAAATAATATGAAACATTCAGATGCCACTTTTTAAAGTTAATACGAGGGCTATCCAGAAAGTAGATTACGTTTTGGAATAAAAAAATAAACAAATTATAGGAAACAAATTTTATTATATACAGATGAAAGCCACACTCAAATACTACTTTTCTACATAGTCACCATACAAATTAAGGCATTTATCGTAGCGATGTACGAGCTTGGAAATTCCTTCGTCGAAAAATTCGGCCGCCTGCGCCTTCAACCACTTCGTTACCTCTTCTTGCCTTCCATCTTGCACAAAACTTGTGGTAACCAAGCTTTTCGCTGATGATTTCGTGCAACAAACTTCGCGAAATTTGTGGAAAACTCAAAGAAAGTTCCGTTATTGTGAAATTTCGATTTTCACGGACTTTAGCATCGACTTTTTCGAGAAGTTCGGCGGTCACTATGCTGGGTCTCCCACTTCGATCTTCGTCGTGAACATTGGTTCGGCCATTTTGAAATCTTATGACCCACTCCACCTTCAGTGATAATGTTGTCCCCATACACTTCACGAAGCTGCCGATAGATTTCTATCGCTTTACAGTTTTTTGCAGTCAGAAACCTTATTACTGAGCGCACCTCGCGGGATTTTCAATTAACGCAGACATTTCAAACCGTCACAGTATCTGAACGGAGCACAGCACGAACCTCTCACTAGCACGGCTAGATGCAGACTGAGCTGCGCAACGCTCTTACCCCAAGATGGCCGCGCTAGCCCCGCCCCTAGCGGACACAGACGGAAACGTAATCTACTTCCTGGATGGCCCTCGTATGTGTAACAATTGTACTTCAAAAGAAATATATTAGCCATTTATTTCAATAATGTGCTAAAATAGCACCTATCCTTTAAGAGTTCTTTAAAATATTTTTCTAATACATTAGGGAAATTTTTTTACTTTTGTAATTGTAAAATTTATTTTAAAAGCACTACAATATATTATAAACGTTAATTTTTATGCTATATTAAGTCACATTAATATTTATCATAATAATATCATATTTTAACCAAAGATAAAACTAAAATAACGTACACTCCTTTTTGTTGTAATAAGACTTTGGTATTATTCAATTTGGTATAATTCAATTTTGGTAGAAATACAGGTATATTAATAATGAGATCTATAAAACTGTTAATAATCAAGTTCTACATATGTAATAAATTGATTTAAAAAACTATTATAAAATACAAATTTCAAGAAAAGAAATTTTGTTTCATATAATCCTGTTAAAATTTAATGGATAAAACCATTAAAGGTAGATATTAAGTATATGGGAATATTAGATAATGTGATGCTGCTGCATAATGAATAACTTTCTCAATTCACAACAAATACCATTTATTCACCAATAAAAGACATTCCGTTCAAAAGATATTTTATCAAAAATATGAATCATTCAAGATTTTTTTAATTAAAAAGAAGTTCTAAAATCTATATATTAAATATATATCAAAGAAACATTGTTATGGCATGCTTTATGCATAATTCATGTTGCAAAGTTTTAAAACTGCTAACATAGTTTAAATGAAAATCAACATCATTTAAAAAGATTATCAGATAAGTAATAATTATTAACTTAGCTAATACTGAAAACATTGACTTTGATTTAATGTCAGTATATTTGATTCATTTTCAGCTAAGGAATATCATAGTTTCTGAACTTTTTAACGAGAAAAAGCCAGTCCAGTGAAGTATTCTCTAAAATGTTACAGTTTTAATCAGGGAGAAAAGTTTACTGGCATAGTTTAGAAATAGTTTTTACAAGAATAAGAAATCAGAAAATAATTAATCTTACCTCTTCAGAAACCTTCCTATCATTAGCATCAAAATCTATGCTTTTGTAGCATCTTATTCAGGTGAATGTTAGATGAGCTGCATCACATAACTTTTCAGGCACCTGTGCATTTAAAACTTTAAGCACATGACCTGTAATGAATCACTGGAGCAGATGCAGGATGCACAGTTTGAGTGTTGAGTCATACACAATAGAAAATCAGTTGGCCAACGTCCAGTTTTTTTTTATAAATTCAAAATTAGATATTTATACTTTATTTAATATTTTCAATTGTCTGTCCACTTTTTTATGATTAAAAAAATTATAAAAATCAACATATGTATCATGAGTCAGTGTCTGACCCGTGGGTTATAGGTTCGCCAAAACTGTTCTATAGTGTATTCATATTAAATAAGAAAAAAACTAATAAAAAAATTCTTGTTATATCAATTTACTCATTTGTTATTCTTCCATATGCTATGAAATGGAAGCATAAGTATGAGTTATGTATGTATACTTATGCTTCCATATGCTATGTCTTAGATTAAAGCTGTGATAATTAAGTCTACTTAATTATCACAATCCCTCCTGGTGTGCTCTGTTAGTGTCACTAAACTACAGTAAGTGTTAGAAATTATTTAATGTAAAGAACTACACTGACAGAGATGTTACATTCCTAAGGTTAAACCAAAAATCTGGAGTTCAGATAAGGGGTTTTTGGTCAGTCTGAGCTCATTTATAGCCTTAATCTAAGATTCTAAGATCTCCACGGAATATAACATGCTTCAACTGCTACATATTATGCAAGCAATTAAATTTTAACATTAGTTTCTTGACTTGATGAACACACTACACAATAGTGACTTGAGATTGCAATTTTTTAAATAACTTGTTTCTGATACAGTGTACATACACTCTGACTAAAATAATATCTTCATTACACAAACATATATATAAAAATAGATGGGGGAAAAAACTTTTATTACAGTACGATACAAAGTACAAATAAATGTTATAAAGCTGACACATCTGTTCTAGTTAAGGAAAAGTTCATAGGTTTTGGAATAAACAATTTTTCTTTCAGAATAAAGATTTTAGCTTCACATTCTCTTTCACTGATTCATACACCCTCTCATAATTTATCTCACTATACATAGATTAAGCTTCAGCTTCATATTCATCTGTATCCGAATCACTTTTCCTTTTGGGTTCTTCCACTGCAAAAAAATTACATAAAATTATGGAAAAAAAAAAATTCATTTCATGAATATATACTATATATAGAGAGAGGGGGGCAAGATATTTAAAAAAAAAAAAAAAACACATTACCATCTGCACAGTTTCTAGCACATTGGTTTCCTTTACCTTCAATTTCTAAGTGGAAGGAAGAAAAAATTCATATTAGTTTTTTTTTCCTGCATTAAAAACATGCCAAATGTTACAAAGAAAGAAGAAAAGAAAAATATTATTACCAGTTTTTGAAACTTCAGTGGTATGAGATTGCAGATGACTATAATTACCATCTAAAGACAAAGGGAAAATCATTTAAACGTTTGATATTTCAAAACTGCAATAGAAATGCAAAATTAAAACAAGCCACCCATTTCTTTATTTCAAAGTAATTTACCATTAATATTGCAATAAATCATGCGGTTCACACTAAGCCAGAAACAACAATCTGCAAATTTAATCTGATGATTCTGACACATTTGGGTCTTGAGAAAAATCGATTTATGATTTCTTCATGATAACTCTTATAAATGCATCTTCCTTCTAGCATTATAAGAAAAAAAGGCAAAAATATTTGGAAATGACTGACAAAATGCAGATTTGTGCTTCTGAATTGTGCTACTTCCAACAATATTACTAGGAAATAAAACATATCATTTAATCTAAGCACAGGAAAAAAAAAAAATTAACATAATTCAGGGGAGGATAAGTCATTTTAATGAACAGAAAAACTGTATCAAAAATGAAACCAAAAAAGCTTATAAGCATATCAATAAAGTGAACAATTCAAAACAATAAAATTTTAACCTTTCATAGACAAATTTTCATTGTTCTGATTTTCAATATTTTCATTTCCTACAATGAAGCAAAGAATTAATTAATAAAAATTAAAAATTAATTTGTTCATCAATTTAAAAAAACATTTACTTTCCAGCACCTTTGCTACATTTAGACAAAAACTATAAATATACTACATGTTTGTATAGCTAAAACAATTTTGATTGGAGTTAAAAAATTCGTAGGCATTTATTTAAAATATGAAATGAAAAAGAGAAAAGCCTAAGTGACATACCATAAAAATAGCAACAGATGTGATTATAAATAAAATGCAATGAAAACAAAACCACAAAACTGCATATATGTTAATATATAACAAAAACTACAATTTCTATTTTAAAAAAAAAGGGGGAACATTACCTGTTATGAATGGTTTCGGTGAAACTAAATTAGAAACCTCGCACTTGTCTTTGATGATTTCTGTTGCTAATTGTATTTAAGAATACAAGTTAATTACATTACTAATACATTAGATAAAATAAAACAGTATTTAAAAAAATACAAGCATAAAATATTGAAAAATATATTTTCAGTATAATTTAAAAGTGATAGTGCTTTCCACTGTGTGCATTTGATATGATCATTACAGAATGACTTAGATTATTCAAAAGATATAGTTGAAAGATAGTTGAATTAAAAATTCAACTTATACATAACGATGATATTTGCATCATTAAAGTAAGTAACAAAGCAATATACATTAAATTACAAACTAATATATACCATGTGGGAAAAAACCCCTGACATACTGAAGTTTACTGAGAATACTGATTGGAAGTTTTACTTGATATATTTTTGTTGTACATATATTCAGATGAAAACCTCTTTTCAGCTTTTATGGTTTTAATTTCTCTGGAAAAAATGAAGCTAGAATTTTTACTATTGTAGTTAGTATTTGTGCCCTAAAATTCCAAATAATGAATCTTAGTAATATACAAAAATCACTTTTTGTGAAAAAATACTAATAAAAACTATACACTTTTTTTTGCCTCTTTCCACTTATTTAAATCTTGATCTTTTATCTTGGCTGAATTTTTCACAAAATTATTAATGCGAACAGACTTCCAGTCTTAATCTGAATACTGTATAGGCAAGGATTGATAACGATAGGACACTGACCTCTGACACAGAACAATTAATGCCTATGGAACATTCTGTTGCATAAAAACATAGGGTACCTGATTTTAATTTTATAATCGGAAAATATTAATAAGAATCACTGAAACGTTTTTCTTACAAAGTCAATATTGACAATAATGGTTTTGTTAGAATAATAGCTGAGAATAATTAAGTTATTTTAGAGATTTGTTTAATAATGGTGATTTTGATCTTGACTTACCCAAGTTAGATCAGTTGAATAAAATGAAGTTTTAGTAACCACTTGAGTTACAAATGGTAGTTATATTAAATGGAAATGTAACATAATTCTTACCACATAACATTTATCTTTGTAAATCTATTACTATTCTTATTTTTATTATATAATATTATCTTTGTAAAACTATATTCCATATCCCATATTTTTTTTTACTATTACTGTTCAATAAATTTTACAGAATTTTGTTTTCCAAAATTTTTTATATCACAAATAATTACTTTTATAAATAATATTCTTTCTATAATAGATTTTCAAGCAAGCTATTTCATAAATAATATTTTCTAAATAAATTTCTAAACATACAAAGATTATTGTACTATAATTTTACTAAAAAATAAACAATAAATACCAATAAACTTATTTATACCTTCCCCGTAATCAGACACAGGCTTGCTTGCAGTAGAAACTTCACATAAGACTAAAAAAATTCAAATTTTATAACTTTTTTTGTTCAAACAATAATGCTTTATAAGTTAAAAAATTATACAATAATACTTACCATTCTCTAACAAGTTTTAACAGAACAGTCTGTTAGATGTTTCTTATTCTTTCACAAAAGTAAAACTGCTTTTACACTAAATGGTATATAAACTTTATAGCATATTTACTTAAAATTTATATGTAGAGCATTCAATACTATTTTGCATTCATGTATATGAAAACTATATTCCATATCCCATATTTTTTTTTTTAAATAAGTATTTAGAAACTGTTGCTTCTATTTAACAAAAACAAGAGCAAGTGCAAAGTTTTAAGTGCTATTCCTTGGTCCTACCTATTGCATAACTTCACAGTATTGCAGTACTTAACTGTCATTCAAATTCTTACAATCATTTAGCAACATTGCATTAAAAGTAATATGGTATTTTCTCACATTCTTTTTCCTCTAGCATTTTAGTGCTAGGTTCTGAAAATTCTAAAACTGTTTACATCATTTTCCCCTTCCTCCGTTGTCTACAATTTTACTCTCTGACAGCTAGTTTATTGGCAATTTAATACCCTTGATTATTTTCATTTTAATTACATGTATTCAATTTGTACTAGCATTTTTAAATTTGTATGTCATCCATTTTATTGTCTCTCACATTTGCTATTTGAAACGTATTTTGTGCAGATTCTTTGTTCAGCTTCTTGGATGTAGCAGGTGTTCTCACACTTAAGAAATTTTCCAAACATGTAATTTCTCCTTACTTCTGTTATTTACATTCCACCTCATTGTAACCTTACCTACTGCTGATGATTTCTATCTTTCAGAATCCAGGTCTTTAGTTCACAACCCTTCTTCGGTTCCTCAGATAACTACAGTCAAAACTCATTCATGGTAGATGCACCTAAGACTTTACAAGGTAAGTGAGCCGAACATCCGGCACAATTACTGTCAGATATTGTAATGTTAGCATTATTACCAGGTATTCTTATTGGAAGATAGGTTTCTTAAGAAATAATAAGATAAGTCAAAAGTCATTAATCTGGACTCGTCGGGACTTCGGCGATTCCGGAATATAGATCATCAGCTTAAATCTGGTAGGAGAGCATGCAGAAATTACAAAATTAAAAATATGAAACCGTAATTTATGAAATAAAGAACAATTATGATCTAAAAGGTATCAAAATGTACAAAAAGAAAAAGCTTAATATTTATTTGTTTACTTTATTAAACATTTCTTTCAATGTAAGTTGTTTAAGTTGCTTCGTTTCATGTGATAATACTTTCTCTTTAATTCTATTAAACAGACATAATTTCTTGTTTAGTAACAAAGTTCCGCTGTTCAAGTCCTATAATTGCTGTGTAGAGAATACCGACTAATTTGTCAATCGAAATTTTTTCGTTTTCAATAACCTCTGTGTCGTTTTCTTTACTATCAGAAGCGAATTATAATGACGAGAAATTTGTTTTAAATCATATCAGACGGAGTACATCGAGATGAAATACTACATTTAGTAAGGAATTATAAGCCAAATAAAATAAAAACATCTGCCCTGAAGATAAGGATAGTGCTGACAAATCAATTTCCAATTCATTGCGCGCCGCAGCGTTCCCCCCGCCGAGCAGCATGAAATTGATAAACAGATTTCGGATTTCGAAACATACTTTCGCTTTAGATTCTTTACATATTAGCAAATATATATCGGAAATTCTATTTGATATAATCGAAAGTTCAAGCTTACTTTTAAAAAATTGCTCTAACAGTCTGCAAAAAATAATAAGCCAGATCCAATTCGAAAATTAACCTCTTCGCGACGGGCGAATCATATATGCATTTCTTACGGACGCATGTGAGGCCCGGGCGGTTCACCCGTGCACTCCTGGAGAACTGGCCAAGTGAACGGGCAGTGCAGATATGCATTTTAAGCTGAAACAATTTTTAATAGCCACTAGATGGCACTCTGTGTCCATTACATTTAAACTGAACGTAGTTTTAGTATTCTGACCTTCAGATTGTTTATATTCTGGCTGTTTTTGGTATTTTGCTTGTCAGCTGTGGCTGGGGAGGGGGGAAATCGTAATGTAAACAAACGCAGGGCTCTTTAAATCGCTGTGTGCTAATGAAAACATTCTCGTATCTGATTTATATCCAATTCCTTTTTTATTCTATTTTTTTCCTCTACTTTGTACGGTCTTTTAGGGTTACTGTGCGGAGTTTTTTTACGTTTTGCATTGCCTTCAGATATATTTCCGTTCCTTCTTTTTTTATTTAGGAAAGCCTCACCTCCAGTCTATTATGACGGGAAGGAGGCGCTATTTATCAGAGGAAGAATACCCTAGTATGGTTAGTGAACCATTTACTAACGCAAATGAGAGTACTGATTCATTTTGTAAGGAGTTAAAAAGTGATACTTTTTCTAAGAGTTACAAGGTGATACTTCTTTGTGCTTCGAAATTTACCACGCTCGTTTTCATTTTAAATTTTGTTACTTCTTACTGTAAATAGTCTTTATTGTGTTCTTTTTAATAATTTTAAACTTTATTGATGGATTTTATCAATTAAAACTTTAGAATAATTTGAATAGCTCTTCCGAAAAGTATTATGGAAGATAAGCAATTTTTTAAGTATATTTCCATGTAAAATAAAGAAATAAATGTTTTAAGGGCTAATTTTAACATATATAAGAGCTCAAGTAATAATCTAAAATGATACCAAAAATTACGATGCTAGAAGCGAAACTTTTGTTTTTCTGATTTTTGTTATAAAATTAGGCTTAACGATGCAAAACCTCCGTCCTGTATGGTGACTGCCTTCGATTCTCTTCCGTCCCGCACGAGCGTTTTAAACAAAGGTGCGCCGTCGCGAAAAGGTTAAGGAACAACGCAATCTGCAACATTAACTGAATTAGATAATTTTAGCTTAGCTTATACCGTCTGTTATACATTAAACGCGCATGCGCACACGCACATTTGCAGCTGTAAAGGTCTTACGTGCACATGTAAATGCCTATGCGTAAACGCGACGCATGCGCAGAAAGTTTGTAGCTTTGAGGTCCGGATTATAGATCATTCCGGATTATGGGTGTCTGAATTAACGACTTTTGACTGTACTAGATAATTTCAAAAGAGGTTTTCTGTCAAAGAGATGCCAATCACCAAATCTGGTAGCCTATTTATATTGCATCTCAAATAGCCATGCAATGATAATATATATAATGCTTAGAGTCTGCAATTCTGATTTTTGTAAGAAATAACAGATCACTGTACATATGCAGATGTACACAGTGATCTGCTTTCACTTGAATAAACTTCAGAGAATTGCACAGATTAAATATTGCATACAAAATACAAACGTGACTGTTATCCTTTTTCAGAAATCCTATGATTTACCATGGAATAAAAATCCAACAAGATTTCAAATATTTCAGAATATTAACCCACTTACATATAATTATACATATATATTTTCAAACAATTTAATTAGTGATGCCAAAAAATATACTTTTTTAAAAATAATTAAAAATTCATTTATGTTTTACTATACCATTTTACATAATTACCAACTTTTCCTGGTTTCTCAAATTTTTACAATTCATTGCAAAGTTTAGATTGCTTTTTCGGAGGAATTGCTACTTTTTATATTTTTCTTTGTTAACAATTTAAAGTTCAGTATGATCAACAAGATATTTTGGTTGAAAACAGTGGTTTTTCATTTAAAACTTGTATTAGATTAAAGCTTGAAGTATGCACATCTGCAGGTGTTGGAGACAAGGAAGTGCTAGAAAGAATAAAGTGGTTCAATGGAATGTAAAGAATTTTGGCAAGCTGTCCAGTTATTCAATTACTTAGCCCTGGAATCTTTACCAAAAGGGTCTTTTAGAGGGAGTTTCTGCTCCAGAAGCTTCACATTTATTTTTTTGTAATGATAATAAATAATATTTTACAGTCTCTGTAGCCAGGCTATCACCGTAGAAGGATGTTCTGACATAATATAACCCATGTAATTACATTTTGTCATAATATCACACATGTAATTAAATGAACTTACACATAAAATTAAATAACTTTCAACGAAAGGTCCACAGAAGCAAGGTGAAGCAGATTTAGCTAGTTTTGTGGAACACTAGTTATTTCTGTTTTTGATCTACTCTCAGCCCAAAAGTTTACATTATTAGTTTTTTCCCGTTTCCATGTATGTGATTAAAGGTATCATTAAGTATTTCATACTGTTACAAAATGTACAGGCGCAGTAAAATAGCTTCCCCACAAAGCAGTTTTAGGGTTGCCATAAAATAGCATGGAAAGCAGGGTTGCCACATTTGGCGAGAAATCACACATTTGGTGACATTTGGCGACAAAATCTGCGATATGCCATGGACGGATGGAGAACCTTCTGGAATGAATTCTTACCGGTTTAGTCCAGAATGTTCTCGAACATAAGCTGAAAGCTATATAAACCCTGCTGGTCCGCAGTCAGTTAGAGTGAGTGCCTCGTCGAGAGAGCGAGTCAGAGTGTGAGATAGATAGTATCGCATTGGGGGTCTCATCTAGCGAGTTAATCTCTGTGGAGTCGATTGAGTTGATAGCCGGGCAATGAGTGCCGAGTGGGTCGTCGAGTGCATCGCGGTTAGTGCATTGTCGAGAGAGCGTGTTGAGCTCCGGGAACAACTGAACCAAAGAGTCGGGAGCTGTGCTCTGTGTGTCGTCGAGTGCATCGCGAGTTGTAGCGTGGAGAGTCTTGAGAGTACGTGGAATTCCGAGAACGACCAAGCAGAGTCGGGAGCTGTACTCTGGTGCTTTGCAGTGAAGCTGTCTCCACCGTGATAGCTTGATAACCTGAAAGCTGTCGCTGATCGTGTCAGCGTGTTTACAGTAGTTCATCAACGACTGTAAAATGTGTTTTGGAACTTTCCTGACATTACTGGCTAATAAAGTGTGTTTCGAAGTTTCATCAAGTAGTGTCGTCATTATTTACTCCAAATCCATACGAACCACGTACGGACGTGAAGAAAATAGCGTAACAACTGGTGTCAGAAAAAGAAAAACACAACAACTGGTGTCAGAAGTGGGATTTGCGAGTGAATGCCAGTGACCTGCCTGCAGAGGAGATGAAGACTTTCATGGACTTCTTAGCCAAGATCATAGCTGGACAGAAGGAGTTGAAAGCCAGATGTGCTGAGATAAAAGCCGGATGTGCTGAGATAAAGGCCGGATATGCTGAGATAAAAGCCGAATATGATGAGATAAAAGCTGGATATGAAGAGATGACAGCTGATATGAAAGCTGGACGAGAAGAGATGAAGCTGGCTGAGAAGAGGTGCGAAAGCAACTCCCACAAATGAAAGTGGAGCTTGTGGAAGAAACTGGAGCCATAAAAGAAAATGTGGAAATGACTGAAGTGGCGTCTGAAGTATCAAAGGATGAAGAAATGAAGGGAGTTGCTAATGAACTGTCTGAGAAAGATCAAGAAATGAAGGATGAAACATTTAACAGGATTAAAGGAAAAGAACGAAAACATGAAGAAATAAAAGACGAAACATGAAGAAAAGAACAAAAACATGAAGATGCTTTTGATTCTCAAGTGCCTGAAGTGGAAGAAAATGAAAATGTGACTGTTAAGTTCATCAAAACTGATAGTGAAATTACCAAGCCGCAGTTAGCAGTATTGAAACATCTGAAAGTTCATGTGATGCTGAGATGGAAGAAGCTGATGTGCAGCTTAGGCAGAGTGCTCCAGTATTGCAAGAAGATTCACTAATTTCGCAAACTATGTGTACATCTCATAGTGCAGATTTTGCAGAAAGTACTTGATTCTAAACCCGGATACTTCTGCTTGTAAAGGATCGGATTCTATTCGCGATCCTGGTACAAACATCGGAACTGGTTCCCAGGAAACGGAGGAAAATAAGCATGCATCAATTGCTAAAAATACTGAGGTGAACTGTATGCCTGCTGAGAATGAAGTACAGAGTGGTGAACAAACTGTTTCAGATCTTCCTGTGGATGAAAAGTCTGAAAGAACTATATCCTCAGACTGTGATATGCAAAACAGAAATGCATCTGAGAACTCCAGTGCAAAAGTATTTGACCCGGGTATAAATTAATGAAAAGACTGATACTGAAATTCATTCGGAACTCTAATTTGTATAATTTGGAATTGTGATGTGTTGAATTTGTGTATGTAACTTGTACATAGTGTAAATACCTGTTTCTTTAATTATGTTATGTATTTATACCTTATGTTTGTTTGTATCGAATTAGGCTTCTGACCAAGGGTTGTACTTCCCAAGATGTGCAGTCCTTGGGAGGGGGCGGTGTTACGAAATGTCAAGCAGTTTTAGGGTTGCCATAAAATAGCACAGAAAGAAGGGTTGCCACATTTGGTGAGAAATTGCCCATTTGGCGACAAAATTGGAGATATGCCATGGATGCAGAACCTTCTGAAACGAACTCTTACTGATTTAGCCCAGAATGTTCTCGAACAAAAGCCGAAAGCTATATAAACCCTGCTGGTTCGCAGTCAGTAAAAGCGAGTGCCTCATTGAGAGTCGAGATATATAGTATCGAGTTATAGTAACTCGTCTAGCGAGTTAATCCCTACGGAGTCAACTGAGTTGACAGCCGGGCAGCGAGTGCCGAGTGTACCAAAAGAGTCTTGTAGTGTATCACGGTCAGTGCATTGTCGAGAGAGCGTGTTGAGCTCTGGGAACGACTGAACCGAAGAGTCAGCAGCTGTGCTCTGTGCGTCGTTGAGTGCATTGCGAGTTGTAGCGTCGAGAGTCTCGAGAGTACGTGGAGTTCCGAGAACGACCAAGCAGAGTCGGGAGATGTACTCTGGTGCTTTGCAGTGAAGCTGTCTCCACCGTTATTGCCTGACAGTGTGAAAGCTGTGTCGCTGATTGTTCCAGTGTGTTTATAGTACACCTTCGATGACTGTAAAAGTGTTTTAAAGCTGTCCTGACAATACTGGCCAATAAGTGTGTTTCGATACTTCATCAAGGTCACTCCAAATTTACGAACGTGAAGGAAGGAAAAAACATAACAATACCTTCAGAGTTATTATTTTATATAATCTCTAAATCGCTTTGTTTTATCCCAAACAAAATTTGAGCAAGATAATGAGTGAATTTTTCACAATCCCATAAATTTTGGATTTAATAAGGTCAAAAATCTGGAATTCTGGCTATGTCCAGACCACAATCACCCCTCAAAACAGTTATTCTTTTCATGAAGCATTATGTATCGTCAATCTTGCTGCCATCTGATCAGATTTCATGTCAACCTTAATGTTTGTGCTGAGACCCGATAGCAGAAAGCTATTTCAAAGGTTCCTCTTCGCTTGCATGATGATCCACAGTTGTGATTTGCTGCTCCACAGCTGTCAAACCACATAATACATACCATATTTACTTGCATATCCCTCCTTTTTTTCATAATTTTAATGCTTGAAAGTCGGAAGAGGAAACTTATGCAATGTATATTATTTACGGAGAGATAGCTTAAATGATAGATACACTAATATTTTTATTTTAGATATTTCAGGTGAATTATCAATTTCAATAACATTCTGTTTACTTACAAAAAACACTTTCCTATTTGCGCATACATTTTATATTGTTACTATATATCAGAAGTTTCTAAATCATATGCTGAAAAAACTAGGGGCAAGGTTGCCACTCAAGCAGAAGAATGAAATTCCCAGACTTTTCGAGGTTTTCCAAGTGTGTTTTCCCTGTGCACATCGTCTGTGCTGAGGCTAAATTTTTATGTTTTCATTTTGTAAAACGTGAAAACATAAAAATTTAACTTAGAAGTCAAACAACAAAAATCAGCGTGATATTTTCAAATTTTCACAGGACTAGTTTTGATGGTTTTACCGAATGATGGTTCGGTAAAACCATCGAAACTAGTCCAGTGAAAAACTTAAAATATAACACTGACTTTTGTTGTTCGACTTTTAAATTAATATTTGTTTGGCATGTTATTGTATCTTAAACATAAAAATTTGCTAATTAGATATGACCTTGATATTTAAAATAAAACTTCACTTCTGAATCCCTAAAGCATTACTAATATAACTATAATAGGAATTGTTTGTTCAGTAACTTTGAAATTAAGTTTTTGCAAACTTTTAACACAACGTTTACATACTAAACCAACATTCTCTTCAGCAATCAACTGTATCATGTCTTTTTAATTACATGAAAATAACATATAATACAAGAAGTGATTATTAAATGTGCAGTCACTGACACTAAAATATATGTATAATAAAATGCCAGTGCAAATATAATTAGTTAAAAGTGTAACTTAAAAATTAATTTTACATGCATAAAAACATACATTTACAAACAAAATTAATTCCGTCTAAGTAATAAGCAAAATCAGAAATGAAATTCATCGATTTTTCAGTACTACAGTACAAAGTACGAAATACCGACATTCATTATCCGGAATGATCTAAAATCTGGACCTCAAAACCACCAACAAGATTTTCTCGCAAGTTTTATGCATGCGTATTCGATTTCCCCCCTCTGCGCATAATAAAACATCTGGAGAGTCCCGATTCTTAATTTCACATCGACACTAAATAAAATACCTTGTTATTGCAGGAGCAAACATTTTAGAATATTTGTACCATCAATAATTTGGCTCTGTTGCTGCATCACACATGTCAAACCAAAGCATCCCACATAGATACATTGTTGATCTGATGCCAGCCTGGCAAATTATTATTTATTATAATTTCCTTTCATCACTGCTTGTTTATCAAAACATGACAACTTAAGTAATGACTCATGTAGCGAAGCCTAAACAATTTTTTTATGTTCAGTAATTGAATAATAAAGGAGTATGATAAACTTTTATGTAGACGATAAGCATTTTTATTGCTCGGCGATGATTACAGATTTAAGTTAAATGTGCTAAAGAATGTTGAGGAGGAAAAATTTACTTAAATTTCTTTCCATATGCTAAAAATGCATTTTGTTGATGATACTCATAGACACAAAGATTACATTAAAGCCAGATGTGCTGAGATAAAAGCCGGATGTGCTGAGATAAAGGCCGGATATGCTGAGATAAAAGCCGAATATGATGAGATAAAAGCTGGATATGAAGAGATGACAGCTGATATGAAAGCTGGACGAGAAGAGATGAAGCTGGCTGAGAAGAGGTGCGAAAGCAACTCCCACAAATGAAAGTGGAGCTTGTGGAAGAAACTGGAGCCATAAAAGAAAATGTGGAAATGACTGAAGTGGCGTCTGAAGTATCAAAGGATGAAGAAATGAAGGGAGTTGCTAATGAACTGTCTGAGAAAGATCAAGAAATGAAGGATGAAACATTTAACAGGATTAAAGGAAAAGAACGAAAACATGAAGAAATAAAAGACGAAACATGAAGAAAAGAACAAAAACATGAAGATGCTTTTGATTCTCAAGTGCCTGAAGTGGAAGAAAATGAAAATGTGACTGTTAAGTTCATCAAAACTGATAGTGAAATTACCAAGCCGCAGTTAGCAGTATTGAAACATCTGAAAGTTCATGTGATGCTGAGATGGAAGAAGCTGATGTGCAGCTTAGGCAGAGTGCTCCAGTATTGCAAGAAGATTCACTAATTTCGCAAACTATGTGTACATCTCATAGTGCAGATTTTGCAGAAAGTACTTGATTCTAAACCCGGATACTTCTGCTTGTAAAGGATCGGATTCTATTCGCGATCCTGGTACAAACATCGGAACTGGTTCCCAGGAAACGGAGGAAAATAAGCATGCATCAATTGCTAAAAATACTGAGGTGAACTGTATGCCTGCTGAGAATGAAGTACAGAGTGGTGAACAAACTGTTTCAGATCTTCCTGTGGATGAAAAGTCTGAAAGAACTATATCCTCAGACTGTGATATGCAAAACAGAAATGCATCTGAGAACTCCAGTGCAAAAGTATTTGACCCGGGTATAAATTAATGAAAAGACTGATACTGAAATTCATTCGGAACTCTAATTTGTATAATTTGGAATTGTGATGTGTTGAATTTGTGTATGTAACTTGTACATAGTGTAAATACCTGTTTCTTTAATTATGTTATGTATTTATACCTTATGTTTGTTTGTATCGAATTAGGCTTCTGACCAAGGGTTGTACTTCCCAAGATGTGCAGTCCTTGGGAGGGGGCGGTGTTACGAAATGTCAAGCAGTTTTAGGGTTGCCATAAAATAGCACAGAAAGAAGGGTTGCCACATTTGGTGAGAAATTGCCCATTTGGCGACAAAATTGGAGATATGCCATGGATGCAGAACCTTCTGAAACGAACTCTTACTGATTTAGCCCAGAATGTTCTCGAACAAAAGCCGAAAGCTATATAAACCCTGCTGGTTCGCAGTCAGTAAAAGCGAGTGCCTCATTGAGAGTCGAGATATATAGTATCGAGTTATAGTAACTCGTCTAGCGAGTTAATCCCTACGGAGTCAACTGAGTTGACAGCCGGGCAGCGAGTGCCGAGTGTACCAAAAGAGTCTTGTAGTGTATCACGGTCAGTGCATTGTCGAGAGAGCGTGTTGAGCTCTGGGAACGACTGAACCGAAGAGTCAGCAGCTGTGCTCTGTGCGTCGTTGAGTGCATTGCGAGTTGTAGCGTCGAGAGTCTCGAGAGTACGTGGAGTTCCGAGAACGACCAAGCAGAGTCGGGAGATGTACTCTGGTGCTTTGCAGTGAAGCTGTCTCCACCGTTATTGCCTGACAGTGTGAAAGCTGTGTCGCTGATTGTTCCAGTGTGTTTATAGTACACCTTCGATGACTGTAAAAGTGTTTTAAAGCTGTCCTGACAATACTGGCCAATAAGTGTGTTTCGATACTTCATCAAGGTCACTCCAAATTTACGAACGTGAAGGAAGGAAAAAACATAACAATACCTTCAGAGTTATTATTTTATATAATCTCTAAATCGCTTTGTTTTATCCCAAACAAAATTTGAGCAAGATAATGAGTGAATTTTTCACAATCCCATAAATTTTGGATTTAATAAGGTCAAAAATCTGGAATTCTGGCTATGTCCAGACCACAATCACCCCTCAAAACAGTTATTCTTTTCATGAAGCATTATGTATCGTCAATCTTGCTGCCATCTGATCAGATTTCATGTCAACCTTAATGTTTGTGCTGAGACCCGATAGCAGAAAGCTATTTCAAAGGTTCCTCTTCGCTTGCATGATGATCCACAGTTGTGATTTGCTGCTCCACAGCTGTCAAACCACATAATACATACCATATTTACTTGCATATCCCTCCTTTTTTTCATAATTTTAATGCTTGAAAGTCGGAAGAGGAAACTTATGCAATGTATATTATTTACGGAGAGATAGCTTAAATGATAGATACACTAATATTTTTATTTTAGATATTTCAGGTGAATTATCAATTTCAATAACATTCTGTTTACTTACAAAAAACACTTTCCTATTTGCGCATACATTTTATATTGTTACTATATATCAGAAGTTTCTAAATCATATGCTGAAAAAACTAGGGGCAAGGTTGCCACTCAAGCAGAAGAATGAAATTCCCAGACTTTTCGAGGTTTTCCAAGTGTGTTTTCCCTGTGCACATCGTCTGTGCTGAGGCTAAATTTTTATGTTTTCATTTTGTAAAACGTGAAAACATAAAAATTTAACTTAGAAGTCAAACAACAAAAATCAGCGTGATATTTTCAAATTTTCACAGGACTAGTTTTGATGGTTTTACCGAATGATGGTTCGGTAAAACCATCGAAACTAGTCCAGTGAAAAACTTAAAATATAACACTGACTTTTGTTGTTCGACTTTTAAATTAATATTTGTTTGGCATGTTATTGTATCTTAAACATAAAAATTTGCTAATTAGATATGACCTTGATATTTAAAATAAAACTTCACTTCTGAATCCCTAAAGCATTACTAATATAACTATAATAGGAATTGTTTGTTCAGTAACTTTGAAATTAAGTTTTTGCAAACTTTTAACACAACGTTTACATACTAAACCAACATTCTCTTCAGCAATCAACTGTATCATGTCTTTTTAATTACATGAAAATAACATATAATACAAGAAGTGATTATTAAATGTGCAGTCACTGACACTAAAATATATGTATAATAAAATGCCAGTGCAAATATAATTAGTTAAAAGTGTAACTTAAAAATTAATTTTACATGCATAAAAACATACATTTACAAACAAAATTAATTCCGTCTAAGTAATAAGCAAAATCAGAAATGAAATTCATCGATTTTTCAGTACTACAGTACAAAGTACGAAATACCGACATTCATTATCCGGAATGATCTAAAATCTGGACCTCAAAACCACCAACAAGATTTTCTCGCAAGTTTTATGCATGCGTATTCGATTTCCCCCCTCTGCGCATAATAAAACATCTGGAGAGTCCCGATTCTTAATTTCACATCGACACTAAATAAAATACCTTGTTATTGCAGGAGCAAACATTTTAGAATATTTGTACCATCAATAATTTGGCTCTGTTGCTGCATCACACATGTCAAACCAAAGCATCCCACATAGATACATTGTTGATCTGATGCCAGCCTGGCAAATTATTATTTATTATAATTTCCTTTCATCACTGCTTGTTTATCAAAACATGACAACTTAAGTAATGACTCATGTAGCGAAGCCTAAACAATTTTTTTATGTTCAGTAATTGAATAATAAAGGAGTATGATAAACTTTTATGTAGACGATAAGCATTTTTATTGCTCGGCGATGATTACAGATTTAAGTTAAATGTGCTAAAGAATGTTGAGGAGGAAAAATTTACTTAAATTTCTTTCCATATGCTAAAAATGCATTTTGTTGATGATACTCATAGACACAAAGATTACATTAAAGCCAGATGTGCTGAGATAAAAGCCGGATGTGCTGAGATAAAGGCCGGATATGCTGAGATAAAAGCCGAATATGATGAGATAAAAGCTGGATATGAAGAGATGACAGCTGATATGAAAGCTGGACGAGAAGAGATGAAGCTGGCTGAGAAGAGGTGCGAAAGCAACTCCCACAAATGAAAGTGGAGCTTGTGGAAGAAACTGGAGCCATAAAAGAAAATGTGGAAAT
Source organism: Stegodyphus dumicola (assembly GCF_044657685.1). Classification (NCBI taxonomy): domain Eukaryota; kingdom Metazoa; phylum Arthropoda; class Arachnida; order Araneae; family Eresidae; genus Stegodyphus; species Stegodyphus dumicola. Next base: position 102,765,955 of record NC_140768.1, read on the forward strand.
GACTGAAGTGGCGTCTGAAGTATCAAAGGATGAAGAAATGAAGGGAGTTGCTAATGAACTGTCTGAGAAAGATCAAGAAATGAAGGATGAAACATTTAACAGGATTAAAGGAAAAGAACGAAAACATGAAGAAATAAAAGACGAAACATGAAGAAAAGAACAAAAACATGAAGATGCTTTTGATTCTCAAGTGCCTGAAGTGGAAGAAAATGAAAATGTGACTGTTAAGTTCATCAAAACTGATAGTGAAATTACCAAGCCGCAGTTAGCAGTATTGAAACATCTGAAAGTTCATGTGATGCTGAGATGGAAGAAGCTGATGTGCAGCTTAGGCAGAGTGCTCCAGTATTGCAAGAAGATTCACTAATTTCGCAAACTATGTGTACATCTCATAGTGCAGATTTTGCAGAAAGTACTTGATTCTAAACCCGGATACTTCTGCTTGTAAAGGATCGGATTCTATTCGCGATCCTGGTACAAACATCGGAACTGGTTCCCAGGAAACGGAGGAAAATAAGCATGCATCAATTGCTAAAAATACTGAGGTGAACTGTATGCCTGCTGAGAATGAAGTACAGAGTGGTGAACAAACTGTTTCAGATCTTCCTGTGGATGAAAAGTCTGAAAGAACTATATCCTCAGACTGTGATATGCAAAACAGAAATGCATCTGAGAACTCCAGTGCAAAAGTATTTGACCCGGGTATAAATTAATGAAAAGACTGATACTGAAATTCATTCGGAACTCTAATTTGTATAATTTGGAATTGTGATGTGTTGAATTTGTGTATGTAACTTGTACATAGTGTAAATACCTGTTTCTTTAATTATGTTATGTATTTATACCTTATGTTTGTTTGTATCGAATTAGGCTTCTGACCAAGGGTTGTACTTCCCAAGATGTGCAGTCCTTGGGAGGGGGCGGTGTTACGAAATGTCAAGCAGTTTTAGGGTTGCCATAAAATAGCACAGAAAGAAGGGTTGCCACATTTGGTGAGAAATTGCCCATTTGGCGACAAAATTGGAGATATGCCATGGATGCAGAACCTTCTGAAACGAACTCTTACTGATTTAGCCCAGAATGTTCTCGAACAAAAGCCGAAAGCTATATAAACCCTGCTGGTTCGCAGTCAGTAAAAGCGAGTGCCTCATTGAGAGTCGAGATATATAGTATCGAGTTATAGTAACTCGTCTAGCGAGTTAATCCCTACGGAGTCAACTGAGTTGACAGCCGGGCAGCGAGTGCCGAGTGTACCAAAAGAGTCTTGTAGTGTATCACGGTCAGTGCATTGTCGAGAGAGCGTGTTGAGCTCTGGGAACGACTGAACCGAAGAGTCAGCAGCTGTGCTCTGTGCGTCGTTGAGTGCATTGCGAGTTGTAGCGTCGAGAGTCTCGAGAGTACGTGGAGTTCCGAGAACGACCAAGCAGAGTCGGGAGATGTACTCTGGTGCTTTGCAGTGAAGCTGTCTCCACCGTTATTGCCTGACAGTGTGAAAGCTGTGTCGCTGATTGTTCCAGTGTGTTTATAGTACACCTTCGATGACTGTAAAAGTGTTTTAAAGCTGTCCTGACAATACTGGCCAATAAGTGTGTTTCGATACTTCATCAAGGTCACTCCAAATTTACGAACGTGAAGGAAGGAAAAAACATAACAATACCTTCAGAGTTATTATTTTATATAATCTCTAAATCGCTTTGTTTTATCCCAAACAAAATTTGAGCAAGATAATGAGTGAATTTTTCACAATCCCATAAATTTTGGATTTAATAAGGTCAAAAATCTGGAATTCTGGCTATGTCCAGACCACAATCACCCCTCAAAACAGTTATTCTTTTCATGAAGCATTATGTATCGTCAATCTTGCTGCCATCTGATCAGATTTCATGTCAACCTTAATGTTTGTGCTGAGACCCGATAGCAGAAAGCTATTTCAAAGGTTCCTCTTCGCTTGCATGATGATCCACAGTTGTGATTTGCTGCTCCACAGCTGTCAAACCACATAATACATACCATATTTACTTGCATATCCCTCCTTTTTTTCATAATTTTAATGCTTGAAAGTCGGAAGAGGAAACTTATGCAATGTATATTATTTACGGAGAGATAGCTTAAATGATAGATACACTAATATTTTTATTTTAGATATTTCAGGTGAATTATCAATTTCAATAACATTCTGTTTACTTACAAAAAACACTTTCCTATTTGCGCATACATTTTATATTGTTACTATATATCAGAAGTTTCTAAATCATATGCTGAAAAAACTAGGGGCAAGGTTGCCACTCAAGCAGAAGAATGAAATTCCCAGACTTTTCGAGGTTTTCCAAGTGTGTTTTCCCTGTGCACATCGTCTGTGCTGAGGCTAAATTTTTATGTTTTCATTTTGTAAAACGTGAAAACATAAAAATTTAACTTAGAAGTCAAACAACAAAAATCAGCGTGATATTTTCAAATTTTCACAGGACTAGTTTTGATGGTTTTACCGAATGATGGTTCGGTAAAACCATCGAAACTAGTCCAGTGAAAAACTTAAAATATAACACTGACTTTTGTTGTTCGACTTTTAAATTAATATTTGTTTGGCATGTTATTGTATCTTAAACATAAAAATTTGCTAATTAGATATGACCTTGATATTTAAAATAAAACTTCACTTCTGAATCCCTAAAGCATTACTAATATAACTATAATAGGAATTGTTTGTTCAGTAACTTTGAAATTAAGTTTTTGCAAACTTTTAACACAACGTTTACATACTAAACCAACATTCTCTTCAGCAATCAACTGTATCATGTCTTTTTAATTACATGAAAATAACATATAATACAAGAAGTGATTATTAAATGTGCAGTCACTGACACTAAAATATATGTATAATAAAATGCCAGTGCAAATATAATTAGTTAAAAGTGTAACTTAAAAATTAATTTTACATGCATAAAAACATACATTTACAAACAAAATTAATTCCGTCTAAGTAATAAGCAAAATCAGAAATGAAATTCATCGATTTTTCAGTACTACAGTACAAAGTACGAAATACCGACATTCATTATCCGGAATGATCTAAAATCTGGACCTCAAAACCACCAACAAGATTTTCTCGCAAGTTTTATGCATGCGTATTCGATTTCCCCCCTCTGCGCATAATAAAACATCTGGAGAGTCCCGATTCTTAATTTCACATCGACACTAAATAAAATACCTTGTTATTGCAGGAGCAAACATTTTAGAATATTTGTACCATCAATAATTTGGCTCTGTTGCTGCATCACACATGTCAAACCAAAGCATCCCACATAGATACATTGTTGATCTGATGCCAGCCTGGCAAATTATTATTTATTATAATTTCCTTTCATCACTGCTTGTTTATCAAAACATGACAACTTAAGTAATGACTCATGTAGCGAAGCCTAAACAATTTTTTTATGTTCAGTAATTGAATAATAAAGGAGTATGATAAACTTTTATGTAGACGATAAGCATTTTTATTGCTCGGCGATGATTACAGATTTAAGTTAAATGTGCTAAAGAATGTTGAGGAGGAAAAATTTACTTAAATTTCTTTCCATATGCTAAAAATGCATTTTGTTGATGATACTCATAGACACAAAGATTACATTAAAGCCAGATGTGCTGAGATAAAAGCCGGATGTGCTGAGATAAAGGCCGGATATGCTGAGATAAAAGCCGAATATGATGAGATAAAAGCTGGATATGAAGAGATGACAGCTGATATGAAAGCTGGACGAGAAGAGATGAAGCTGGCTGAGAAGAGGTGCGAAAGCAACTCCCACAAATGAAAGTGGAGCTTGTGGAAGAAACTGGAGCCATAAAAGAAAATGTGGAAATGACTGAAGTGGCGTCTGAAGTATCAAAGGATGAAGAAATGAAGGGAGTTGCTAATGAACTGTCTGAGAAAGATCAAGAAATGAAGGATGAAACATTTAACAGGATTAAAGGAAAAGAACGAAAACATGAAGAAATAAAAGACGAAACATGAAGAAAAGAACAAAAACATGAAGATGCTTTTGATTCTCAAGTGCCTGAAGTGGAAGAAAATGAAAATGTGACTGTTAAGTTCATCAAAACTGATAGTGAAATTACCAAGCCGCAGTTAGCAGTATTGAAACATCTGAAAGTTCATGTGATGCTGAGATGGAAGAAGCTGATGTGCAGCTTAGGCAGAGTGCTCCAGTATTGCAAGAAGATTCACTAATTTCGCAAACTATGTGTACATCTCATAGTGCAGATTTTGCAGAAAGTACTTGATTCTAAACCCGGATACTTCTGCTTGTAAAGGATCGGATTCTATTCGCGATCCTGGTACAAACATCGGAACTGGTTCCCAGGAAACGGAGGAAAATAAGCATGCATCAATTGCTAAAAATACTGAGGTGAACTGTATGCCTGCTGAGAATGAAGTACAGAGTGGTGAACAAACTGTTTCAGATCTTCCTGTGGATGAAAAGTCTGAAAGAACTATATCCTCAGACTGTGATATGCAAAACAGAAATGCATCTGAGAACTCCAGTGCAAAAGTATTTGACCCGGGTATAAATTAATGAAAAGACTGATACTGAAATTCATTCGGAACTCTAATTTGTATAATTTGGAATTGTGATGTGTTGAATTTGTGTATGTAACTTGTACATAGTGTAAATACCTGTTTCTTTAATTATGTTATGTATTTATACCTTATGTTTGTTTGTATCGAATTAGGCTTCTGACCAAGGGTTGTACTTCCCAAGATGTGCAGTCCTTGGGAGGGGGCGGTGTTACGAAATGTCAAGCAGTTTTAGGGTTGCCATAAAATAGCACAGAAAGAAGGGTTGCCACATTTGGTGAGAAATTGCCCATTTGGCGACAAAATTGGAGATATGCCATGGATGCAGAACCTTCTGAAACGAACTCTTACTGATTTAGCCCAGAATGTTCTCGAACAAAAGCCGAAAGCTATATAAACCCTGCTGGTTCGCAGTCAGTAAAAGCGAGTGCCTCATTGAGAGTCGAGATATATAGTATCGAGTTATAGTAACTCGTCTAGCGAGTTAATCCCTACGGAGTCAACTGAGTTGACAGCCGGGCAGCGAGTGCCGAGTGTACCAAAAGAGTCTTGTAGTGTATCACGGTCAGTGCATTGTCGAGAGAGCGTGTTGAGCTCTGGGAACGACTGAACCGAAGAGTCAGCAGCTGTGCTCTGTGCGTCGTTGAGTGCATTGCGAGTTGTAGCGTCGAGAGTCTCGAGAGTACGTGGAGTTCCGAGAACGACCAAGCAGAGTCGGGAGATGTACTCTGGTGCTTTGCAGTGAAGCTGTCTCCACCGTTATTGCCTGACAGTGTGAAAGCTGTGTCGCTGATTGTTCCAGTGTGTTTATAGTACACCTTCGATGACTGTAAAAGTGTTTTAAAGCTGTCCTGACAATACTGGCCAATAAGTGTGTTTCGATACTTCATCAAGGTCACTCCAAATTTACGAACGTGAAGGAAGGAAAAAACATAACAATACCTTCAGAGTTATTATTTTATATAATCTCTAAATCGCTTTGTTTTATCCCAAACAAAATTTGAGCAAGATAATGAGTGAATTTTTCACAATCCCATAAATTTTGGATTTAATAAGGTCAAAAATCTGGAATTCTGGCTATGTCCAGACCACAATCACCCCTCAAAACAGTTATTCTTTTCATGAAGCATTATGTATCGTCAATCTTGCTGCCATCTGATCAGATTTCATGTCAACCTTAATGTTTGTGCTGAGACCCGATAGCAGAAAGCTATTTCAAAGGTTCCTCTTCGCTTGCATGATGATCCACAGTTGTGATTTGCTGCTCCACAGCTGTCAAACCACATAATACATACCATATTTACTTGCATATCCCTCCTTTTTTTCATAATTTTAATGCTTGAAAGTCGGAAGAGGAAACTTATACAATGTATATTATTTACGGAGAGATAGCTTAAATGATAGATACACTAATATTTTTATTTTAGATATTTCAGGTGAATTATCAATTTCAATAACATTCTGTTTACTTACAAAAAAACACTTTCCTATTTGCGCATACATTTTATATTGTTACTATATATCAGAAGTTTCTAAATCATATGCTGAAAAAACTAGGGGCAAGGTTGCCACTCAAGCAGAAGAATGAAATTCCCAGACTTTTCGAGGTTTTCCAAGTGTGTTTTCCCTGTGCACATCGTCTGTGCTGAGGCTAAATTTTTATGTTTTCATTTTGTAAAACGTGAAAACATAAAAATTTAACTTAGAAGTCAAACAACAAAAATCAGCGTGATATTTTCAAATTTTCACAGGACTAGTTTTGATGGTTTTACCGAATGATGGTTCGGTAAAACCATCGAAACTAGTCCAGTGAAAAACTTAAAATATAACACTGACTTTTGTTGTTCGACTTTTAAATTAATATTTGTTTGGCATGTTATTGTATCTTAAACATAAAAATTTGCTAATTAGATATGACCTTGATATTTAAAATAAAACTTCACTTCTGAATCCCTAAAGCATTACTAATATAACTATAATAGGAATTGTTTGTTCAGTAACTTTGAAATTAAGTTTTTGCAAACTTTTAACACAACGTTTACATACTAAACCAACATTCTCTTCAGCAATCAACTGTATCATGTCTTTTTAATTACATGAAAATAACATATAATACAAGAAGTGATTATTAAATGTGCAGTCACTGACACTAAAATATATGTATAATAAAATGCCAGTGCAAATATAATTAGTTAAAAGTGTAACTTAAAAATTAATTTTACATGCATAAAAACATACATTTACAAACAAAATTAATTCCGTCTAAGTAATAAGCAAAATCAGAAATGAAATTCATCGATTTTTCAGTACTACAGTACAAAGTACGAAATACCGACATTCATTATCCGGAATGATCTAAAATCTGGACCTCAAAACCACCAACAAGATTTTCTCGCAAGTTTTATGCATGCGTATTCGATTTCCCCCCTCTGCGCATAATAAAACATCTGGAGAGTCCCGATTCTTATTTCTATTTAGT